>NC_054495.1:3963824-4286324 GCF_017639515.1 Carcharodon carcharias | reverse complement strand
TGGTTTAAACCTAATATTCACTCAGTTCTGTTGAAGGGTCATGAGGACTCGAAACGTCAACTCTTTTCTTCTCCGCCGATGCTGCCAGACCTGTTGAGTTTTCCCCGGTAATTCTGTTCTTGTTTTGGATTTCCAGCATCCGCAGTTTTTTGTTTTTACCATCTTATAAGACTTCCCACGTCAGGCCACTCAAACCGAAGCGCATTGCCCAATCTGATTCAGCAAGAAAAAGCAAAGCTGTACCTACATTCAAAAGCGAATCAACTTTTCAATCACGGAGCACCACCTCGTCCTTACCCACCCTAAGGCTAAAACCCACACGCGGCAAGAGGGGAAGAATTTTACCCCGTGCTTCCTACCAGCTAGAGGAAGTGTGATTCAACATTCCTTGTTTCATGTGAATCCAAAGAGCTGCGTGTGATAACTTACAGCCCAGTTAAAACCACCATTATTTTTGCGTGGCGCACTTAATCCGCTCAATCTCTGTCTCCTCTTGATTCGACGATTAGCCAGTTAAGAGGGGCTGAGTGTCCTATTTGAAAGCGGTGCGGCTAATACTTCTTGTTATCGACAACCTTTTAAATAGATCTTAGAGAAAAGTGGTCTTTTTTTAAAACGGTACGGCTGACACACTCCAGGTGTGAGTACTCCCTATCCCAGGCTAAGTAGGTTGGTGCTCCACCTTCTAACATACACCAATGGCCGGCGGTAGCAGCGGGAGAGATTCCTGGTTAACCATGTGGTAGAAGAACTTTGAAACTGAGCCCATCACTGTAGGCTACAATATGTATGTACATGCATGCTGCCATAGCAGCTCGGACAACCTGGGTGAACAGAAGCAAGGGAAACTCCGCTAGTCAGTGGACATTCTCAGGGCCTACTGGTGGGTGAAGACCTCGAGGTCACCGGCAGGTACCATGCGCTCCCTCTCCAGGAGGAGCAGCAGAAGAGAGATGGTTGAATGACACCCTCGACTGCATACTGCCTGGACCTGTTGAAGGCCCAATGGGCCAGGCCCAGGAGCAGTCCACCCGGGGGTCTCCTGATTTGCCTTTTTCTCCTCCCCACTCTACACCAGGTAGCAGATTATTGCCTGGGACAAGAATAGAGTGGGGTTAACGCCTGCTCTTTGGGGAAGAATTAGTGCTGTGGGATTCCTGAGTGCGTAAGGAGCCTCAGCTTAATGTCTCCTCCATGTCTTCCCACAGCATTGTCCAGTTAGCAGGAGCCAGGTACACCCTCCCAATTCTTGATTGAAGTATATAAGATCCTGAACGGCTTTGACAGGGTGGCCTGGAAAGGATGTTTCCTCTTGTGGGTGAGACCAGAACTAGGTGGCACTGTTTTAAAATTAGGAATCGCCCTTATAGGACAGAGATGAAGAGAATTTTTTTTCTGAGGATTTTATGACTTTGGAACTCTCTGCCTCAGAAGGTAGTGGAGGCAGGGTCATTGAGTATTTTTAAAGCAGAGGTAGATTCTTGTTGGGCAATGGAATCAAAGGTTATAGGGGGTAGTTGGGAATGTGGAATTTGAAATAAACAGATCGGCCATGAATGGTGGAGCAGGCTCAAGGGGCTGAATGGCCTACCTCTGCTCCTATTTCACATATTCAGGTGTTCACATTCCAGCCCCTGGCGATGAGTTCACCTTCTTATCTCTTGTTAGGGAATCTCCTTGAACCTGCTCACAGTTTGTTTTGGTATGCAACATGAGATCTCACCTCAACAGCCCTGAGATGTCTTAAGACCTTTGCAGAGATAGGGAGGGGGTGAGGATACCATCAAACGGATGCCATCTTGTGATTTGAAAACGAGGATGCTCATTTTCAAATCAAGGCATTGCTGGGCCTGGAGCCAATGTCAGTCACTGAGAATAGCAGTGATTGGTGAAAGAGAGTTGGCATGAATTAACATACAGACAGCAGAATGGTGGATGACCTGCAGTTGAGTGCAATGTGGGGAAACTCTCATGGAATAGTTGAGTCTGAAACTGAAGCATAAATTGAGCTGAGGTGGAGTGGAAATGGCTGGCATACTGTTAAAGTAGGAAGCCTTGGTTCTGGTGCAGCTACATTGTCACAAACTCGTCTGAGTCGAATAGGATGCCAAGGGTGTGAAGAGTTTGATTCAGGCTCAGACAGGTCAATGAAAGGGGTTAGTGGCTAGGAAACAGTGTCTGTAGTGGGGAACAGACTCGATGGATTCAACCTTCACTTCAGCCTTGACATTCAATGGTATTATTATTGCTGAATCCCCCACTATCAACATCCTGGGGGTTACTATTGACCAGAAACAGAACTGGACTTGCCATATAAATACTGAGACAAGAGCAGGTCAGAAGCCAGGAATCCCGCGATGAGTAACTCATCACCTGACTCCCCAAAGCCTGCCTACTATTTACAAGGCACAAGTCAGGAGTGTGATGGAATATTCTCCACTTACCTGGATGAGTGCAGATCCAACAACAGTCAAGAAGTTTGATACCATCCAGGATAAAGCAACCTGCTTGACTGGCACCCTTTCCATAAACATTCGCTCCCACCACAACTGATGCACAGTGGCAGCAGTGTGAAGCACCTACAAGATGCACTGCAGGAACTCACCAAGGCTTCTTAGACAGCACCTTCCAAGCCCACGATTTCTACCATTTAGAAGGACAAGGGCAGCAGATACATGGGAACAGCACCACCTGGAAGTTCCCCTCTAAGCCACTCACCATCCTGACTTGGAACCATATTGCCATTCCTTCACTGCCGCTGGGTCAAAATCCTGGAACTCCTGCCCTAACAGCACTGTGGGTGTACCTACACCACATGGACTGCAGTGGTTCAAGATTCCTGCAGCTTGCAGGTACGAGTGTCTCTGTTTCTCTCACTGGAGGCAAGTCAGAAAAGCCAGTCAAAAAGGAAACAGGACAGTTCCTTCAGCTCCGCTGCAGAACTAAGTGTCTTCAAGCCAACTGCTTAAACTGGCAAAGTCAGCTCTACTGGAATCATTTGACTTAATGGCCACAACATTTTGCCATCTACTCCTCAGACAAGCCAAAGAATGAGTATACCTTTTTTATTTTTGGACTCAACTTCTCATTTCTGATCTGTGTGTATGTGTTGCATTTTTATTTTTTCTTTGCCCCTGGTTTTTAGTAACTAACAAATTTGCTTGCTCTTTGACTCAAGAAAGCCAGGTTAAATTGGCTCCTTCCAAAACATAAATACATTTGGACTGGGAAAATGTATCCATGAGGAAAGGGAATCTTTTTAAATTAACATTGTTGCAACCAACCGAGGGGGTTGAAAAAAGGGGAGCAGCTCTTTCTTCATCCAGGAGCATAAAAAAATTGGGGGGACCTTGCCTGGGGACTGGTCATAATAAATTAGCTCAGTGTTGGGATAGATCTCTCAGACAAAACTAAAGAATTTAGTCGGGTAAGTAAACTGTTCCTTTTGAAACCGATATTTAAAAACTGCTAACAAAAGGTTTCCTTGAGTCTGTACTGCGATGTCCACATTTGATGCCAGTCCTTTACCAAGAAAATAGGGGAAGTTACTTTTGAGGATATGAAGTGCTGCCTCGAACAGTTAAGAGCTACCAAGTTGTTTAGAATTAGAATTTCATTTGAAAGCCAGAAAACCTGAAATTTTAAGAGGGGTGGTCAGCAGTCTACAGGTGGAGATTGAGGATGATGAAAACAGAGCAGAGGTAGAGAGATTAAAATTGGAGCAGTGGAAATTAGAATTTCAGGAAAGGGAAAGAGGAAAGGGCACAGAGAGGAGAGAGGGAATTTCGGGACAGAAGGAGGGAAAGGGAGTTTATACTGAAACAGCTCAAGCTGAGGGACAGGAATCCTACTGTGTCCCTTGAAGACACCACTAGCTCAGACTTGAGGGCTAAGTCAATCCAGTTTGGTCATTTAATCCCCAAGTTTGATGAAGCAGTGGTGGAAGCTGCCTTTATCCCCTTTGAACAGTTAAATTGGTCCCTATTACTGCAGAGTAAGCTTTCAGAGAAGGCTCAAGGTTTATTCCCTCTAGGTTGAGGAAAGTGCCACTGACTATGGGACAGAAAAAAGGGCTACATTAAGTGTGTACCAGTTAGTGCCGGAGGCATACTGTCAAATTCTGTACCCTCAGGAAACCGCCTGACCAGACGTACCTGGAATTTGAAAGAATTAAGCAAATTGCTTTTGACCAGTGGGTGTAGGCACTTAAAACAGAAGTCGCTTATGAAGACCTCTGAAATAATTCTGAGGAGTTTAAAAACTTAACCCTTCCCAATAAGGACTCACCTAGAGAAACAGGGGGCAGGCAGGCAGCCTCACGGGTGATGATTGAGCTGATCCACAAACCTTTGTTCCAGAAGAGATCCTTCCCAAGTCACCCCCCCAACCAACTGGAAAGGATGGAGGTGGAGAGAATGCAAGGAAACTGAGCATCCATGGGAGTGAGGGAAATGCTGGGGGCCCTTGTCAGGACAGAAAGGGTGGCGCTGAGATGAAATTTGAGGCCAAGAAGCCTGTGTTTTAACTGCCAGAAGGTAGGGCACCTCCGGGCGAACTGCTGGAGGTTACGGGAAAACCAGAGGGATTTATTTGGACACATATGCCCTGTGCAGAGAATGGGGATCAGTCAGAGAGCATAGCAGACCAGGCTACAGCTGACTGTGGCTGTGAATCCCTGTAAATGTGCTCCCGAGTGTGAGGATGAGGTTAAACCATGGCATTCTGTTTTTCCACCAGTTGCCCCTTTTGGGGATCCACAAGTGACCTCTGGGATATCGCAAGCTCCACCCACAGATCCCATTTTCGTGAAGGCACACAACTTTGTGCATTTTGCCCGGGACCAGAAAAACCAGGATGCAAAAGTGCTAGGATTTGCCCAGAACTCGGATTTTTCACAGGTGCAGGGTGCCATTGACTGCACTCGCATGATGCTTAGATCTCCGTGGCAACAAGTGGTCAACTACATCAACCGGTAGTGCTTCCACTTGCTGAATGTTCAGCTGGTCTGTAACCACCACAAACTTATCCTGCAGGCCTGCGCACGTTTTCCAGGGACTGTCCACGACTCCTATATTCTCACTAGGTCTCAGGTCCCTGATGTGTTCCAGGGTCCACAGAGGATGCAGGATTAACTCCTTGGGGATGAGGGCTACCTGCAGTGGATATGGCCGATGAAGCCCGTGCAGTGCCCTCGGACTGCAGCAGAGAGAAGGTATAATGAGGCTTATGCTGCAAGGTGCGTTTTGGTGGAGGAAGCCATTAGGATGTTGAA
The DNA here is from genome assembly GCF_017639515.1 of Carcharodon carcharias. Lineage (NCBI taxonomy): Eukaryota > Metazoa > Chordata > Chondrichthyes > Lamniformes > Lamnidae > Carcharodon > Carcharodon carcharias. The sequence goes on along the minus strand of NC_054495.1, from coordinate 4,281,052 downwards.
AGTGGGGTTCTGGAGCCTAGACCAGTCTAGTGGAGCCCTGAAATATAGTTCAGAGGGTGTCACACATCGTCATCATCGGCTGCGCTCTTCACAACCTGACTCTGAGGAGAAGGGGTAGCTGGGGTGAGATCAAGCTGCCTGGCACCCCACTTACGTACACACTGTTGGAGGCCATCTATGGTGTCAGGATGGAGTTGAGTCCATACAGCAGTGCAGGAGCAAAGTCCTGGACCAAAATCTCCATGGCGGCCGCCATCCTACCAGTGTTGACCTCGGTGCGTTGCCATGTTGGTGCTATCCATCGTGCCTTGCAATTTGAGGAGTGCAGTGGACATCCCTTCTTGATATTCCCAAGCTTGCCTTTGCAGCTTTAGCAACTGTGACATGACTGAGTCCAGAGCCTTGTCATCTGACTCAGACTCAGCAATATTCTGGTCGCCAACAGTCCTTGGAGTGCCAGGACCTGGGAAGTCCCTGCTGCCACCTGCAGTAGATCAGACAGGGTGATGTGCTCACCAGATTGTGATCCCAAGGCTACTCTAAAGCTAGGTCCTACCGAGGTGTGTGTCTCTGTCCTGGTGGAGGGTGTGGGTAAGTGCTGTGACAAGACTTGAAGGAGGGCGCTTCCAGGTTCCTCTTCGGAGGTTTCTTTGAGGCTAGATTGGAGGCCCTGGGTCATGGACTCAGTCCACTGTTTCCTAGATGCACCTGTGAAAGCAAGAAGAAATAATTAGTGCATGGAAGTGGCCTGTGAAACAGGACACATCACTCATGGCATGGTTGTCTGACAGATGTTGAACTGCTGGATTCTCTCTTGGTAGAGTAATGCCAATCTCACTGTCAGCACAGGACCAGTCCAGATCCTTGCCGGCCAGTGGGATGGCTCTGTTCTCGAAGCCTGTGGGGACCTTGATTTTGGGCATTCCTTCACTGGTCTGCAACCTCTCATGGTTGTGTCAGCTTGTTCTGCACAAATAGAGTTGGAGAGAGTGCAAGCAGCATGCCTCTCAGGCCAGATGATAGATATGCTTGAACAAAAACAGAATTACCTGGAAAAACTCAGCAGGTCTGGCAGCATTGGCGGAGAAGAAAAGAGTTGACTTTGAGTCCTCATGACCCTTCAACAGAACTGAGTGAATCTAAGGACAGGGGTGAAGCTGGTTTAAGGTGGGGTGGAGGGGGGGTTGGGTGGGGGGAGAGAATTGAGGGGGTGGTGTGGTTGTAGGGACAAGCAAGCAGTGATAGGAGCAGATAATCAAAAGATGTCACAAACAAAAGAACACAGAGGCGTTGAAGGTGGTGATATTATCTAAACAAATGTGCTAATTAAGAATGGATGGTAGGGCACTCAAGGTACAGCTGTAGTGGGGGTGGGGTGGAAAGGCTAGCAGAGCATAAAAAAATTAAAAATAATGGAAATAGGTGGGAAAAGAAAAATCTATATAAATTATTGGAAAAAACAAAAGGAAGGGGGAAGAAACAGAAAGGGGGTGGGGATAGAGGAGGGAGTTCAAGACCTAAAGTTGTTGAATTCAATATTCAGTCCGGAAGACAGTAAAGTTCCTAGTTGGAAGATGAGGTGCTGTTCCTCCAGTTTGCGTTGGGCTTCACATGTCTGTCCTTGGCTTGCTGCATTGTTCCAGTGAAGCCCAACGCACACTGGAGGAACAGCACCTCATCTTCCGACTAGGCACTTTACAGCCTTCCGGACTGAATATTGAATTCAACAACTTTAGATCTTGAGTTCCCTCCTCTATCCCCACTCCCTTTCCGTTTCTTCCCCCTTCCTTTTGTTTTTTCCAATAATTTACATAGATTTTTCTTTTCCCACCTATTTCCATTATTGTTAAATCTTGTATGCCCTGCTAGTCTTTCCACCCCACCCCCACTAGAGCTGTACCTTGAGTGCCCTACCATCCATTCTTAATTAGCACATTCGTTTAGATAATATCACCACCTTCAATGCCTCTGTGTTCTTTTGTTCTTTTGTCTGTGATATCTTTTGATTATCTGCTCCTATCACGGCTTGCTTGTCCCTACAACCACACCACCCCTCCTCCCCACTTCTCTTCCCCCACCCAACCCCCCCCACCACCCCACCTTAAACCAGCTTATATTTCACCCCTCTCCTAATATTCACTCAGTTCTGTTGAAGGGTCATGAGGACTTGAAACATCAACTCTTTTCTTCTCCGCCGATGCTGCCAGACCTGCTAAGTTTTTCCAGGTAATTCTGTTTTTGTTTTGGATTTCCAGCATCTACATTTTTTTGTTTTTATCCATTTGTTTTTATCTGATAGATATGCCTGGCCTGAAGTTGGTAAGTGGTGCCACAGACAGCATGAGGATACGATCCGCAAGGCAGATGATGATGTTTGAGAGAGTGAATGGTGATGTCCCTCAAACTGGCAGTGAGTGAGATCCCTGTGAGCTGAGTGAGAAGAGTGACTTACCCTGGCGGAACGCAGATCATTCATCCTCTTTCGGAACTGGGTGGCTGTCCTCTTGCAGGGTGTGGCGCTGACCATTGCTGCCTTCACCTCCCATGTTGGATTGGTGACCTTGCTTGTCTTCGCCCAGAGTGAGGGTAGAGGACTTTGGCGGGCCTTCCAATAGGTGCCCAAGGGAGGGGTTGCTAAATCTGGGAGCAGCATGTTTCTTCCCTTTGGCAGCCATGGGTTTCTGATGCTTCAGAGAGAGAGCTCTGTGCAGGGGCGGCCTTTTAAATATGACACCCAGATTACTGAAGGCTGGAGGTGGTAGTGTGGCGGGCGAATCAGAGACAGTCCCGACCCGGCATTTTCTTGAGAACGCGTTATTAATGAGGCAGAACGCGTTAGGAATGGGATGATACAGCGTGAAAACCTGCCATTGTGGCTGCTGGGTAAAACATCCTTTATCTTGCTCACTAGCGCACTGTGTAAATCTGGGATGATTCCGTGCCACAGTGTATCTGAGAGCAGGAGGTTTTACCAGTTTACGTATGGCGCATTTCTAGTGCGGAGAGCAGGGGATTTAACAATAAAATAGCAAATCTCAATAATGTATGGCATCAAAATGTAAACAAGTAGCACAAACTGTTAGCAAATGCTGTTGTGTTATTAAAATGCTGTCCAAAGAATCACTTTGTTAGTGCTCGTTAAAATATATAAAGGTATGAATGTATTATGACAGTGCACGAGTCAACGAACAAAATCTTTCTTGATCAACTGCTTTAATGCTATGGTAACATTAAGTTGCTGCTTGAGTCAAACTCAACAATGGCATCAAGATTGTTAAATTCAGAGTACAATGAGAAAATTAGTTGCAATCTGGCCCAATCATAATGCACAGAACTGGCTGACTTCAAAATGATATGAGGGTGGAGAGTGAGCATCAGGGCCCAAACACTCCCACTGGCTCCACTATAATGGCAGTGAGCTCACAGGAGAACCCCCTTAAAAATTCACTCTGGGATTGGTATACAGTAGTTTGGAGAATAAGAAAAGAGAATGTTCATTTCTCAAATGACTTGAGACAGGGTTTTTCTGGGCAGTCATCACTTTCAGATTTATCTGAAAGTAAAACACAAAATAGTCAAATACTTGATATCTGTTGTGATCATTATCTAGTCTCCCACTTGAAGACGTATGGAATATGAGTTACAATTAATACATTTTATTTCCAAGGAGGTTAAGGCCATGCAAATTTCCAATATTGGTGGAACACATCAATTTTCTTACTTTGGACTTACTGCGTCACAAATCCGCTTTGGTATCCCAGGAAGTGGCTGCTATTTCAGTAATTAACTGTTTTTACTTTCACTCCAGGGTTCAGTATATTCAGCATCTTTCTCTCCTTGACCTAATCTGTCCTCTTGCTCAATGATGAAAACAAATACTTATTTAGCAAGGCTGCTATTGATTTACTGCCCATTATTGGCTCAGTGGTAGCACTCTCACCTCTCCTCTCTAGATATGTTGATGCTCCCAGTATTGATGGAGCGCTGCAGCATTGGAGATAGTATCTCATCCAAAAGCTACTAAAGTAAGAAAAAAAAAAACAAAAACAGAATTACCTGGAAAAACTCAGCAGGTCTGGCAGCATCGGCGGAGAAGAAAAGAGTTGCCGTTTCGAGTCCTCATGACCCTTCGACAGAACTTGAGTTCGAGTCCAAGAAAGAGTTGAAATGTAAGCTGGTTTAAGGTGTGTGTGTGGGGGGCGGAGAGATAGAGAGAGAGAGAGGTTGGGGGGGGGGGGTGTGGTTGTAGGGACAAACAAGCAATGATAGAAGCAGATCATCATTACTAAAGTAAGGCCTGTCTTCCCCCTTGTGTCAACTTAAAATATCCCCTGGCTACTGTTTCAAAGAGTAGTGGAGTTCTCCCAAATGTCAGCACCAATATTTATCGCTTGGAGAATCCATGTACAGCATTTCTTCCCTTCTCTTGTCTACACACTCTGGCTTCTTCAAAAAAAATCAATTAAGTTGTCAAATATGACCTGCCCTTTACAGAATCCATCTGCACTATCCCTGTTGAATTAGCCAATGCATTTTCATTCCTTTCAATCTGTATTATGGGTCCCAGAAATTTATCTAATAATTGTCCATTAATTTTCCAAATTATACTTCCATCAAATCTTGAAAATAACACTTACCCAGCCTTTTGGTACAAATCCATTTCCACTGATATCTGGAAAATTAAATGGGTAATACCTTCGCTATGTCTCCTCTATTTGGAGTTGCATACTACTTGGGCCTGGTCACTATTCAATCCCATTCATCAGCAGCTTTTTGCATACTTACCTCCTGACATGACTGTTCCACATATTCATCAGTCCCACTGTCTCCTCCTCTAAAAGCTGATCTATTGTACTCACTGACCTCAAACATTCCCTCACTTTCAAACACAAGATGGCTCCCTTTAACTCCAAGTAGCCTTATCCATTCTTTGACTGACCTGTTCCAAAGAGGTTAGACAAGCCTTTGTAATTTCCCTTTTATATTGATTCTTTCATGCTCAATTTTTAACTGTCTCAATCTCTTTTTTTGGCTGCTTGTAATACTTTTTGTTGTGTTTCCTTCTCCAATATCCTAATCCAGACACTTGGGTGGTAACAGGGTTGCTGGTACAGATACAAAATGGTTATCGATTGATCAAATCAAATAATTCCCTGTAAACTATCCCTTGCCACAGATGAGAAATAGTGTTCCCAGGAGTTGGCTCCTCTCAGTCACCAATGAGAGTCATTCCCCAACCTACAGCACTGGCAGCCAGGGTGTGGCAAAATGTGGCTGAGTAATGAAAAAGCAGCTTAGACAAAAGGTGGTGTTGCAGCGTAAAGGAAACCATAAAAGGAAGAGTTTGAAGGGAAAACAATGCAAATATTGGCAGATGGAAAGGAGCAACATCAAGACCTTGGGAGGGTTTATGACTGAGTTACCTGTGGCAACTGGTCAACCCCAGGCTTAGAGCCCCGGTACCAAGTGTTAGGAGCTAGACTAAGTAAGTTGTTTGTGCATTTGTGTATGTTAGGAATAAGCTTTAATGTTTAACTTTAATTTATATTTTATGTATTAAGGTTGAAGCCTGGATTTTGCTTTTGCTTTGGAGTGGGGCCAGCAAGTCTGGGGCTTTGTTTGTATATCTGCATTTTAATGAGGCTTTACAACTCTTGATGTGAAGAGATGGGTTAGCAAGGTTTAGGGAAGTTAAAACAAAGTAGACAGAGACTGTGCTGTTGCTTAGCAACTGAAGGCCCATGGAGAGACAGAGAAACAGGCAGTTTTGAGCTCAGTTAGTGTGAGACATAGTGAAGACACAACAGCCTAAATCTCTAGCTGGATGTGCTACCTGAATTGCTGAGGGAATAAGTTTAAGAATCTTATGAGTTGATCTACAGTTAAAGTAACAGTGAATTTAGAGCAAGTGTTCTAGATCTCAAGGGAGATGCAGTTTTTCAGCAGCCTACTGGGAAAATAAGTTTTTGCAACTGAATCAGCTCTACTTTTGGTGTGGAAATAGTGATCCAGCTTCACTGGAATTGGATCTGTAGAGATTAGCGCCGGTATGAAAGGTAAGAGTGAGTTTGAATCATTTGTTCTCTTGATGTCAGTACTGAAAATCTTTCCAGACTGTTTTGTTATCCAGTGTAATATAGGTCATGTTTCTTGTTTAATAAATGTTTTATCCTTTTGTTAAAAATTAAATGCAGATGCCTGTGCTGATGCTTTTTAGGCTGTCCCTCAGGGTTGAGGATGACTTGCTTCCACACTAAATGAGTTTTCAGATGACTGAAGAGCCCAGTGTGCGACCTACAGTCTCTGTCACAGATGAGGCAGACAGTGGTAGTGAAAATGGGTAAGTGGGGTGCCCAGGTTGCCATGTACTCCTTTCGCTGTCAACACTTGGCTTCAGCTAGCCCTTGATGATGAGGCTCGGTGTTCAGCTCCTTCCCAGATGATTTCCCTCTACTTCAGATGGTCTTGGGCCAGGGATTCCCAGAGGTGAGTGGAGATGTTGCACTTTTTCAAGGAGGCTTTGAGGGTGTCCACGAAGTGTTTCCTCTGCCTTCCTGGGGCTCACTTACTGTGTCGAAGCTCCGAGTAGAGCGCTTGTTTCGAATGTCAAACATGCGGACGATGTGCCTTGGCCAGCAGAGCTGAAAGAGCGCGGTCAATGCTTCGATGCTGGGGATGTCGGCCTGAGTGAGAACACTGATGTTGGTGAGCCTATCCTGCCAATGGATTTGCAGGATCTTGTGGAGGCAGCGCTGGTGAGACTTCTCCAGAGTTTTGAGGTGCCTGCTGTACATCATCCACGTCACTGAGCCAGCCAACTAGTTCATTTTTAATGGAGAAGCCATTAGTTGAGGAGATTCCTTTATAATTACCACAGTCGGACTTGTCACCTTACTTGAAGATGGCCACGATTACAGCGTCTGAGATCTCCTGGTGTGCTCTCCTTCCAGATAAGGGAGATGAGGCCATTTATTCATGCCAGTAGCATTGCCCGCCATGCTTTAGTGCTTCAGGGATTCCATCTACTCCCGATGCCATGTTGCTTTTTAGCTGTCAAATGGCCTTTTCTACCTCATGCCAGGTTGGGGTTGTGCTGAGATGGTGGCAGGTAACATGCTGCAGGATGGAGGCAAGGACACTCATGTTGAACATAGTCTCTGTTAAGATCTTTGAAGTGCTCCTTTCAGCGGGTGCTGACTGCCTCTCTGTCCTTGATGAGCACCTTTCCATTCTTGACCAGCTGTGGAGCGGGACCTTGGGTGCTTGGTCCGTAGGTGGTCTTGACTGTGCTAAAGAAACTTCACAGGTCATGGTTGCCGGCTAACTGTTGGATCTCCTGCGCTTTCTCCATCCACCATCTGTTCTTTACGTCATGGGTTTTTTGCTGGACCTCAGCCTTCAGCTGCCTGTAGAGCTGTTTACTTGCTTTTGAGTTGGGTTGCTGTTTCAGGTTCAGAAATGCCTTGCACTTGTGGTCTATCAGCTCCTGGATCTCTTAGTCATTCTCATTGACCAGTTTCCTGGTTAAGTGACCGAGTGTCTCTTTGCAGGTGCTGATTATGGAGGCCTTCAGGGCAGACCAGGCGCTGAGGACACATGGCGTCTTTGGGTCACTGGGAGTTGGCAGTGAGGCACTGGCTGAACGGGGCTCTCTTATCAGGGTCTAGATTGCCTCAGTGTTGATTTTCCTGCGGTATTGTTTCCATTGCTGTCGCTGCTTTGGAGCTACATTGCTGTTGATGACAGAACGACTTAGGCAGTGGTCCGTCCAGCAGTCATCAGCTCCTGTCATGGAGCGGGTGATATGCACATTCTTGCAGTTGCTTACTTGGACAATGACATAGTTGGGTAGGTGCCAGTGCTTGGAGCAAGGGTGTTGCTATGTGGTCTTGCACTTGTCTGTCTGATGGAACAAGGTGTTGGTTATGACAAGGCCATGTTCTAGGTATTTTATCAGGAGCAGGGCACCATTGGTGTTGGATTTCCCTACCTCCTCTGCCAATTACATCTCCCCAGAGGTCTGTGCCCTTCCCAACTCTGGCATTGAAGTTGCCAAGGACGATCAGTTTATCGCCTGCTGGGACTTGGGCCAAGGATTGTTTGTGCCTGGAGTAAAATTCCTCTTTGGGCTCATCTGTAGCATCCAGTGCTGGGGCATACATGCTGAGAACTGTAATGCACTGGTTCTAGGCTAGAGTGAGATGAAGGGTCATGAGGCGCTCATTTATCCTGCAAGGGGTGTCTCTGAGATGGCCAACAAGTTCATTTTTAATTGCGAAGCCAACCATGTGGAGGCAGTGATCTTTTACTGGTTGACCTTTCCAGAAGAAGGTATAACACCACCATGTTCCTTGAGCTGGCCTTCCCCTGTCCACCGGGTCTCACTTGGGGCAGTGATGTCAATGTCAAAATGCCTGAGCTCCCAGGCAATGACATTGTCCCAGTCTGTTGCTGTTGGGGTTGTCCATGAGGGTCCTTATGTTTCAGGTCACAGACTTCATTTTAAGGGGGTGGAAGATGCCTGTGTGAGTTCTATCAATGTGGGGTGGCCGTTGCACACCAGCTACCACACGGGCTCAACGGAGCAAGGCCTTGGTCCAGTGGCAAGGGGGTCCGAGAGGACTGGAGACCAGGCTCTGCTGTGTGGGCCTAGGACATACAATCCTTATACTATATATAAGACTGGATGTTGGGAGGCAGTCAGTGATAAGCAACATCAGGGATTCTCAGCTGGAAGAGTCAGGCTTCCAGGAAGAAAGCTCAGAAAAATGGCTGCAGAAGCTGGGGCAGTGTTGGTGTAATGATAGAGAGCAAGAAGGGTTAAAGTGGGAAGGCCTGTGCATTCAGTAAATACTCTCTATGCTCCTAAACAAAAAATAGTGATCTATCAAGCCAGGTTTCATTCTGGGATCTGACTTGTCCAGTAATAACATCAGTTTGGCATATTCCCTTGAAGGGGAAAGGTAGGACAAATAAATCTCGAACACCCTGGATGATGAGAGAGATAGGGGTAAAGATGAAAAGGAAGAAATACACGTATGACAGATGTCTGGTAGAAAATACAATGGAGAATCAAGGTGAATATAGAAGGACCAGAGAAGAAGTGGGGGAAAAAAATCAGAAAAAGCAATGAGAGAGCATGAAAAGAGACTGGCAGCTAATATAAAAGGGAATCACAAGTTTTTTATAAGCATGGAAATAATAAAAGAATGGTAAAAGAAAGGGTAGGGCCAATTGGGGAGACTTGCATGTGGAGGCAGGAGAATTAGTAGAGGTATTAAATGAGTACCTTGCATCTCTCTTTACTAAGGTAGAGGATGCTACCCGGGCTGAGGTGAGAGAGGAGGTAACTGGTATACTCGAACTTACAATTGAGAAGAAAGAGGTATTACAAAGGCGATCTTTGCTCAAAATTGATAAGTTATTAGGCTGGGTGGGAAGCATCCAAGGGTACCGAGGGAAGTGAGTGTGGAAATTACAGAAGTACTGGTGATAATTTTCCAGTCTTCCTTAGACACGGGGCGGTGCGAGAGGACTGGGGAATTGCAAATGTTACACCCTTGTTCAAAAAGGGGTGTAAGGATAAAGCTGGCAACTACAGACCAGCCAGTTTGACTTCACTGGTGGGAAAACTTCTGGAAACTATTAACAAAAACAGAATTACTTGGAAAAACTCAGCAGGTCTGGCAGCATCGGCAGAGAAGAAAAGAGTTGACACTGATTCCGTCGATGCTGCCAGACCCGAGTTTTTCCAAGTAATTCTGTTTTTGTTTTGGATTTCCAGCATCCGCAGTTTTTTGTTTTTATTTCTGGAAACTATAGTTTGGAACAAAATCAATAATCACTAAGACAGGTGTGGGATAATTAAGGAAAGCTAGCTTGGATTCATGAAGGAAAAATCACGTTTAACTAACTTGCTGGAGTTTTTTGAGGAGGTGACAGAGATGGTTGAGGAAGGAAACGCTGTTGATTTGGTATATATGGATTTTCAAAAGGCATTTGATACAGTGCCACACAATAGACTTGTGCAAAATTCTAGCTTATGGAATAAAAGAGAAAGTGGGCACTTGGATAAGAAAATGGCTGAGTGACAGGAAACGGAGTAGTGATAAATGATTGTTTTTCAGATTGGAGGAAGGTTTGTAGTGGAGTTCCCTTTGGGTCAGTGTTGGGACCCTTGCTCTTCCTGATATATATTAATGACCTAGATTGTGGTGTGCAGGGCATGATTTCAAAATTTGTGGATGACATGAAGATTGGAAGTGTTGTCAACTGTGATAAGGATAGTCTTGAACTTCAAAAGGACATAGACATATTGGTGGATTGGACAGACAAATGCAGCTAAAGTTCAGTGTGTGAGGTGATTCATTTTGGCAGGAAGAATGTGGAGAAATAGCATAAATAGGGAGAAACTCTAAAGAAGGTGCAGGAACAGAGGGACCTCAGTGTATTGTCCGTTGGAGGCAAGAGCAGTTAGTAAAGCATATAGTATCCTAGATTTTATTAATAGGGGTATTGAGTACAAGAGTAAGAATGTCTTATTGAACTTGTATAATACACTAGTCAGGCCTCAACTGGAGTACTGCATCTAGTTCTGGGTACCATACTTGTAGAAGGATGTGAAGGCATTGGAAAGAGTACAGAGGAGATTCACAAGAACGATTTCAGGGATAAACAACTGAAGCTTTGAGGATAGATTGGAAAGATTGGACTGTTTCCCTTGGAGAAAAGAAGGCTAAGAGGAGACTTGATAGAGGTATTCAAGATCCGAGGGGTATGGACAGGGTAAATAGTGAGAAACTCTTCATGCTCGAGAAAGCATCAAGAAGTAGGAGGACACAGATTCAACATACTTGGCAAAAGGAGTAAAAATGATGAGGAATTTTTTTTTTTTACCCAGAGGGTTGTTGGAGTCTGGAACAAATTTCCTGGAGGGATGGTGGAGGCAGGTTCGATCGAGGAATTCAAAAGGGAATTGGGTTTGCTATCTGAAAAGAGAATGTGCAAAGTTACGGGGATAAGGCTGGGGAGTGGGACTAGGTGGAATGCTCTTTCAGTGAGCCAGTGCAGACCTGATGATCTGAATGGCCTCCTTCTGCAATGTAAAGATTCTGTGTTTTTGTGATAATGCAAGCCCAACCCTTATGCTCTATTATTACGCTGACACTGTCCCAAGTTTTGCAGGCATTGTTTTGAGCTCTCCCCCTCTCCCCACCCCCTCCACCACCACGCCTGCCTTTCCTGACGGAGAATCCCTGGTGCTGCTTATCACTTCCTCCCAACATCTAGTCTGTTATGATCCCCAGTGGTGACCAATCTCTCTCTCTCTTTTCAATGCCCTCTTAGGGCATGGCAGCTGTGGACTTCCATGGTAATCTTTCTCTAGAGGTATGTATCATTTTTGTTGTTGGTACATTCATCCAGTTCGCAAGACTCTTTAAAAAGATTGTTCTTTGTCTACCTCTATCTCTTTTACGATCCTTCACATCAGCATCAGACTTTCTAAATCATGATTTCTTATTACGTGCCCAAGAAATTCAACTGCCTCTTCCTGATCTTGGTCAGCAGAGTTCTTTTGGTCTCATATTTTACCAGCACCTCTTCATTGGTAATGTTGTAGGGAGTGGTGGTGTGTGTCAGTTTCACCTTTGACTTCCGAGCGGTTCGAATCACTCCCACTCCTTGGGTTCTAGAACTTGGACTTATGTGGAGTTGTGACAAAGTGCAGCAGACAACTGGTTTTGGTGCAAGAAAAACTGGGTTTATTGAAATCACAAATGAATTTATAACATTAGGATTACACTGAGATTATACAGACCTACAAAGTACACTTAGTTAAGAATGGGGAACACACGGCATAATGAGGGAAAAATCACACTACTAATCCCCTTACCCTTGTCCCACCCCAAACCTAATTAAATTGAACTACGAGAGGTCAGGGATCATGCTCACCAGACCAGGGTTCCTTGACAGTTCGAAATTCAGCCAGGTAAGCCGGTTGCAGTTGTGGGGTATGCTCTGTGTCCTCTGGGGCCTGCCGTCCCCACGCGGTCCTGGTCTGTGGAATCTGCGAAGGTTCTTCAATTGAATGGAGGACGCGGTTGTGGGTGGTCGATCCTCGTGGAGGGCTGCGGTTGCGGCCTTGTTGTCTTCGGTTGAGCTTGCTACTCCATGCCCCTTGCCGTGATGTTGCCTGCGGGACTGCAAAACCTCCAGATCATCTTGCTTAAACTCTGTTTCAACCGCTCCCAACTGCTAACTGCCTGCTAGCTGGTTTCCCCCTCGCCCCCTCTCGTAACTGACTGGCCAGTTATACTGTCTTTCGAATTTCTTATCTCAATCCAAATCAAGGTTAGTTCTTTGTTTGACTTTGGTGAGCTTCCTTAGGTGTTTGTAGCCTCGTTGTTTTTAATGGGCTCACATGATGTTTATCATTGTCTTCCTGCCTAGTAACTAGTTTTGAACAGAAAGCCATTGTATGTGTGGAGTATTGACGGGTGTGCATAATTGAATTGATTATGCCTTCCTGCCTTAGTAGTTAGTAGCGATTATTTATGCAAGATTTTGATGGGCTTCAGTTTTTTGTGAGGTGAAGTCTTTCTCTGGGTTGATTGTATTAAAAGGAAGAATGCGTAATCTGTCTCCTTTCATTGTCTGGTTTCAGTCAAAACAATCCACACTCAATAAGCCCAGGCATGTGCAGCCCCAGGCCTTCATGGGCCCAGCCTCCTGTCTGCAGGGTTTTACACTTAGCTCAGCGGTTTAAAAGTCCAAAAGTCATATCCTTGTTGAAGATATGAAAAATGTGGGAATTTTGAGAACCCTTCAGTGTGACTTGTCCATGATATCTTCATTATTCAATTCAAAATTCAAGACAAAAACTCTGCAGCTTCAATTCTCCTCTGCATTGCTTCACTGATTGTTCAATACTTCTGCACGTCAACGTTGGTGAGGTGTGGCATTCCAGGATCCTCAGCTTTGTTTTCATGGCTAATTTTGAGTTGATCATAATCTTTTTCATTTTTGAAATGCATCTTTGGCCATTCCAGTCCTTCGTCTTATTTTTTGGTCGCACTTTCTGTTCTGATGTTCACATACTTACAAGGTTAAAAAAGTGTTTAATTGTTTGATCTTTTCATTTTGCACCCTGATTTTACATTACGGTGTGGTTTTCTTTTTGGACGTTACTAGACATTTTGTTTGCTTACAATTTACACTCAGCCCTTTCACTTTCATTTATCACTCTACCAAAATCTTTTGCAGTTTCTCTTCAGAGTCTGCAATAAAAATGGTATAATTGGCATATTTTTTATTGCTAATGTGTAACTTCCAGCTAATAACCCAGGAAGACCTTCAATCTCTCTAAGAATATTCTCACGATACAAATTGAATAAACCTGGGTGAAAATAGATACCACTACCTCCCCTCCCCCGACCCCCTGTCTGAACACTCCTCCTCTTAGTCTTTTGGAAGACCAATGACTACATTTTTAAAAATCCAAAGTGCCAGTTACTTACTGAAAAAATGAAGCCTCAAGATTCCACAGTTTAAAACAAAAATGATGACAAATGGAGTGCAGCTGAGAAAATTGAGTGCAAACCTGAGAGTTTGTTGAGTGGGGGAGTTTAGAGTGTTAATTTTGTTCTTAAAATTTAACCTAGTCTGTATTTAGCAGTAACTGGACAATGTTGTGTAAGTATACTCAGTTTCTTTCTTTCTTCCAACCTTAGGCAGGGTAAACACACGTTGTCAGAGCTGAGTAGTTAATTGGCGAACTGGTTGAATTTGGTTTGTTTATCCTGAGTTCAGTCGGCTTAAATATGAGGTTCTTTTGCTTGCCAAGGCTGTACTGGTGAAGTTGAGGAAACTGAATGCAAACCTGAGATTTAGGTGAGTGGGGGAGTTTGTGGGGATGGCAGAGGGCAGAAAGAGGTGCTAGTTTCCTTTTTGCTTTTTCTACCTTTCTCACACTGCAGGAATTGATTCTTACTCTACTACAGGGAAGGGGGTTAGCTGTTTGGTGGGTATCTGGTAAGTGGTTAATTTCTATTCTATGTCTAAGATTTAAAACAGTATACAAATTGATGGTAGAATTAATAAAGTATATAAAAAAGCAATCTAAATAAGAGTGATATAATTAAGTTATTAATTAAAACACATTCAGGATGGCAGGATAGGTGATGTGTCAAGGCTGCAGCATGTCGGAGCCATTGGACAACCTTGTGATCCAGCGCAAACACATCCGCAGTGAGTGTTTACAGCTCAGAGCTTCGGCTCAGAGTCCACGAGCTGGAGGCAGAGCTGCAGATATCGAATGCATCAGAGGGGGAAAGATACCTGGATGCTTTATACCAGGAGGCAGTCACACCACTTAGGATAGGGTCTTCTGTTTTGATCAGTGGTAAGGGACAAGAGGGTGTGACTGTGAGTGAGGCAGGTAAGGGGACCCAGAGGGCAGGAGTGTGACTCTCTGCAATTGTCCAATAGGTTTGAGGTTCTCCCAGCTTGCTTGGATGAGTGGAGAATGCAGGGTGGATGAGCAAACTGACCATGACACCATGGTACAGGAAGACGTTCAAAGGGGGGTGGGGAGCAAAAAGGAATGTAGTGGTAGGAGGGGACACTATAGTGAGGGAGATTGACACCATTCTCTGCAGCACAGAGAGAGTCCAGAAGGCAGGGTGTTGCCTGCCCGGTGCCAGGGTTCAGGACATCTGCTCAGGGCTGGTGAGCCACTTGCAGTGGGAGGGGGAGGATCCAATTGTTGTGGTCCATATAGGTACCAACAACTTAGGTAGAACTAGGAAAAAGGTTATGCACAGAGAGTATGAGGAGGTAGGTACTAAATTAATCTTGAAGGTAATAATCTCTGAATTATTTGAGCCACATGCAAATTTCCATAGGCTCAAGGGCTGGTGTGAGAGAAGTAGGTTCCAGTTTGTGGGGCACTGGCACCAGTACTGGGAAAAGTGGGGGCTGTACCATTGGAACAGTTTACACCTGAACCACGCGGGGGCCAGTATTCTTGTAAACTGCATAACCAGAGAAGTAGAGAGGGTTTTAGACTAAATAGTAAGGTTGAGTGGGCCTTGCAGGATTGAAAAGAAATTGAGTGAAATAAATTATTTAATAAATACTCCAGATAGAAGAAAGGAGCAGCGGGTGTGTCATGTAAATATGCTTAAAATATACTTTGGGAAGAGGACCAGAAGGAGGTATTAGCGATGGTAGATAATGAGAAAGAGCTAGAAATGCAGGATTCTGAAATTGATTTCTTTTTAATAAAATTGGATAATGATGGGGTACTTGAAAAGTTAAATGAAGTATTAAGTGACCTTCCAGACAAGTGCCAAAGTGATTTGGAAAAAATCTATTGCAGTGACACAAAGCTATTTCTGGAAATAAGTTGGGGAAGACAGATTTAGCTATACATGATGCCTCTGTAGAAGTTTCATCTTCGACAAGGCAACATCCTTATAGTTTAAATCCGACAAAGTTATCACAAGTGCAGAAAGAAACTGACTTCATGCTTCAAAATGATATTATTGAGTCTAGTTGCAGTAACTGGAGTTTGTTTTTTTGTACTGGTACCGAAACTGGATGCAACACAGACTGTGTGGACTATCAAAAGGTAAATGTGATTAAAGCAGATTCATATCCTATATCACGGTTGGAGGATTGTATTGAGAAAGTGGGACAATCAACATTTATCACAAAGACTGACTTGCTAAGAGGATATTGGCAAGTACCGTTATCGGAGAGAGCAAAGGAGATATCAGCTTTTGTGACGCCAGATGGACTATATCAGTTTAAAGTAATGCCATTTGGTATGAAGAATGCACCTGTGACATTTCAAAGACTGACTAACAAAGTAATTGCAGGTCTAAGCAATTGTGCTGTTTATATTGATGACTTAATCATTTTTATTCAGATATGGGATGAGCATTTACAACATCTGGATTATTGACGTGACTACAAGAAGCTAATTGATGATGAACTTGGCTAAAAGTGAATTTGCAAAAGTGCAAGTTACGTATCTAGGCCATACCATTGGACATTCTTATTCTTATTTCCCAGTTTTACTGGGTCCCAGCAGAACCATGTAGTAGACGTAGGGTTGAGGGAGGGAGGGAGGGAGTGGAGTGGAGAAATGACATGGGTGACTGGGGAGGGGAAAGGACAGGGGAGCTGATCAGAAACTTCACTATGACCATGGTTGTCGAAGGTGAGTGCAGCCTCATGTTGGATGAGCACAGTGCTGCATGGGAGCATGATCAGTGGGTGGGCAGAGATGTATGTCAACCCCAAATGGAGAACTGAAAGGGAACCCTAGCAGGCAGCATTGAAAATGCTCGCGACAGTGAGATGTGTGTGATGGATGAATGCTCCGCATATATGGGAGAGTGCTTGCACAAGTCTCTGAAAGGCCCGACCAGACTTCGCCCTCCAGAAATACCTGTGGTCTGGCTCTGTGCAGCTGAACTGATAGTGGGGCGGATACAGTGGGTGGACTTACAAAGCCTGTCAATGAAGCTGAAAGACAATATTACACATTATTCAGTGAAAGTGAATTTTATTATTTCAGAAAGTAAAGTGACAATGTTCACCCATGCAACCACTTGTTATCAGAAATTCTTAACTTTTCTAGGCCTACCACTTTACCTAGGTGCTGCCCTGACATCCACAGCAGGGGTGGAGACAGCCTGTGCAGTGGTTGACCCTGTTTCCTCTGATGACTTTTGCCTAGGTTCTCTGGAGAGTCCAGTCCTTGAGGGCCTTGGCTTGCTTTCTCTGTCCTTGTGTGGGCCAGCTGCTATCTCTGCAGTGACAGAAAATGAGGTTGAGTGGGCCACAGGCAATGGGCACTCGAGGGAGAAGACAGCTTCTGAGATATCTGGGTAGATGACCCAGGGGTGCCCTGCTTCTCCTCCCCACAGGTAGCCGAGGGCCCCAGCCTGACTCCTTAAGGTGAAGGAGCACCAGGAGGGATGTTGAGGTGCCCATTACCCTCTCATGTTGCCACAGCAGGAACTCACCCATGTCTACCGCGCTGGAGTGCAGGTCTGCGCATTTCTCCGCATTCTACTGGACCGGGGTCTCCGTGGCATCCGCTACATGCACATGTGGGCACCACTACATCAGAGAGCAGGCAGACACATTACTCTGACTCGCATGTCACTCTGTTGAGGGCTTCCAACAGCTCTGGGCGTTCTTGCCCCGCTTTCTGCTGACTCTCCACAATGAGTTGGAAGGCCGAATTCAGAGGCTTGTCATCTGACTCAGACCTCACAGATGCCTCCTCCCCAGCCATCCTCCGAGTGCCAGGGAGTTTAGCTGAACCTGCTTTGGACATGCCCATGTGGTGAACACCAGCCTTCTCTAGGTCTATGTCCCACCAAAGTGTGTGTCTCTGCGTTGATGGAGGGTGTAGGTAAGCACTGTGATGGGTCTTCCAGGCTGCTTATTTCCAGCTCTTCAATGGAGGAGGTGTCCTCTTGCTAGAAGTGAAGACCTGGATGGAGCTGAGGGACAGGCTGGCTGAGGGCATCGGCAGAGCTCCCTGTGAACCAAAGTAGAGATAATTAGTGTATGGCAGCACAGTCAAAAGCCGGAGAGAGAGAGAGCACTCATGGTTGCATTGACAGATGTTGTGCAGGACCCTCAAATGGGTGGTTGCTGCCGAGCCCACCATTGCCGCAGACATGGTCCACGTCCCCACAAGTCAATGCGATGGCATGCTCCTCAAAGTGAGTAAAGGATCTAATGTGGGCCACTTCACCTCCAGTCTGGGACCTCTCCCTGCTGCTGTGAGCCAGCTTCTCCCACATGAAAACAGATGGAGAGAATGTGAGCAGGATGCATATCACTGTGTGGAATGTTTGTGTGGTGAGCGGAGCCATGGATGGGATAAAGACGCGAGCTCCAGAGAATATGAGCCTGATAGAGATGCAAGAGTAGTGTGAAAGTTAATGATGTTGTCCCTTGAGGTATGAGATCCCTGTGAATAAGTGATAGGTTTGTGAGTGTATGAGTTGAAAGTGATGAGGTGGTTGACTTACCCTGGTGGAATGGATGAGATCATGCATCTTCTTCCTGCACTGGATGGCTGACCTCTGTGCTCCAGTGGAACTGACAGCCACTGCCACCACCTCTCAGGCCGGATTGGTGACTCTGGTGGATCTCCTGCAGCGAGGCAGTTGCCCAGAGAGGTGTAACTAAATTTGCCTTCTGCCATCTTCATTGCTTTCGGGGCCATCTGTCATCTGGAGCAGTCCTGGTCTGAAGACAGGAACTAGGTATGTGCTCTACTGGGCTTTAAACATGGAGTCCGGTATGAGGAGGGGCTGAGGTCCCGTTATGGCGGGCAAATCTAAGCCTGCCTACAGCAATCAGCTGTTTTCTGTGAATGCATTATTAATGAAGTGGGGTGCATCGGGAAGGAAACGACCTGGTGCCAAAAAGCCCCAAAGCAGCCGGCGGGGGGGGAGGTGAAATGACGTTTTTCAAACCCACTAACGTACTTAATGCAATTCAGGGACAATTCAACCCAATGTCTTTTAAAAAACACATTCTTCCAGAAGGTTTGTACTCCTTGAAGATGAACTATTTTTCGTGATTAAAGCTTTATGACAGTAATGACTTCATAGGACCTTGGTTCTGAACAAATCTTGGACAACTTGGCTGGTTGGCACCTATCTTCTATGGGATCCTGGTTGAAAAACTTACTGATCCAATTCTAAACTTGGCAATTCTATATCTTTTTTATCAAGCATGGTAGTCACCGTCTCTTGTAGGTTTAAAAGTTGCTCTCTACTTTCTGAGAGAGTGGAATGAGTAAGAGTAGATAAATTGGTATGCACTGGTCTGCCAAACTTGAGCCCTGCCATTGATGAAATAGTTGCACTTAACGGTAACGCTCTCAGATGTAACATTGCGATGTGTAGATCTTGCTTTGTCTGTCTACATTTGAGAATGAGGGATCTCACCGTGTAAATCATTTGTTCAGCTAGGCTGTTAGATCAAAATTAATGAGGAGTAGTAGTGTGATCGATATTCCACTTCTCACACATCTCCTGAAATAGCTTGCCAATAAATTGTGGACCATTATCCATAATGATCTATCTAGGTCTACCAAATAAACTAAAAATAGCACTGAGAGTGTGCGCCATAGCTATATTTGAAATATTGTACAATTGTTGAATAATGGAGTACTTGATAAAGTAGTCGACTAGGATAATGAAGTCAATGCCATCAACATGAAAGAAGTTACATGTGATTTTGGCCTAAGGATGGATAGGAACTTCATCTGGAATCAATGGTTCTTTGTACTGACTTGACATGTGCTCGTGACATGCCTTGCACTTCTTGATGATGACTTCAATTGTTCATATCCAGCCAACAGACTGGGCGAGAAGGTTGGCAAGAGAGACAATCTATGTCCATGTGTGTGTGATGAAGTTGTTGAAGAATATCAGGTTGCAAAGATTCCAGTATGATGACCTGCTTGTCTTTAAAAATGACTCCGCAGGAGATGCCTAGCTCATCCCAGTAAGGCCAAAATGGTCTCATGTCTTCATGGCCATGCTGAATTGAATCAGGCCATCCTTCAGTGATGTTTCTGTAGTGTTGAATCTTATGTCTTTTTCTTGTTGCTGCTGGCATTTGAGTAACAGAAAATGTATCCAATCAATCGACAGACTTGCATTCTCCTGCAAGTGTAATGTTGCAGCTCCCTTGAAACTGCCAATTTTGTCAAAACATTCTGGACATTTTGATGTTAGGCATGAACTGAGGCAAAAGTAGTTTATTAAGTTGATCTGCTATATGACGTCTGACTGATTCCATGAATTGTAACTAGTGCAAGGTCACAGCATGCTGGCGGACCTGCAATTGCTGGCTCTTTAGTCTCCATTATGTAGAATGTCTGATATCTAGAAGGATTGATTATACATGCACTCCAGGACTATGTACAGGATCCATGGAATTACTGAGCCACTATACACTGAAAGTTGCACAGCAGTAGTTTTACCGTAGTCTTCCATGGCTGTGGATACATGTCTTTTATAATCTGCATAGGTAGCATCTTGGCACTTGCCCCGTATCAATCTTGGCCAATAACAAGTAGTTATCAACTTTCTCAGGGCAGATAATTTGAATCTTGGCAAACATTTCAGACGGTTTGATGGCATCTATGTTTACCACGAGACTGACGGCCTGAAACATGTGTTCACTTCTCATCCTCTCATCATGCATATCATTGTCATTTTCCGGTTTGTCAATCACCTCATACATACATATCTGATGGGATACTGGATGGTCATTCTTATTGCTTGAAGGTCTGTTTGGGTCTGTGCATGGCTCTTTGTAGCTGCATCAGCCTTTGTTCTAGTGCAATTCCTCTGCCAATGGCCCTTTCTGTCCCATGCCTTGCAGAATTGATGGAAAGCTGGGCATCTCCTTGGTGCATGCAGAAGGCCACACCTTCCACATGTCTTGCTAGGTTTGGGTGTTCTAGTGAGTGCATCAAAAATTGGGGTTGTACTTAGGACCGAAAAGCTTCGACGACCTGTGAGGATCATTTTGTACTGATGTCCATCCGTGAGCAGATCTTCAATGCTATACGTTTTGGATTTCTCTAGCAGGTCTTTCTGCAACGCTTCCATGGGAATGGATGCAATCACAAACTCAACAATTCAGTCTGTTACTTCTGTGTTTGAAAAATCACACTACTTACCCTTTTCTCTGCATTTGCTGATGAAGTGGTCTACGGATTCTGCAGGCTGTTGTCAAAATGATGTGAACTCCAGTCAATGAATACAAAAGTTTAACTTGAATCTGAACCAGTCTTCCAATGAAGTCCATACCTTTTGGAGATGCTTTACCTCTTCTGCTGTTAATCCTGAGGTGTTCAGCCTGCGTGTACCTCCATTCCCAATTGTTAGGTGAGTTTTTATGGTTTGCTTGTCTGGTTCAGACACACCTGAATCAAGATACCGTAGCTTTGTGCGCTGTTTTGAATTCAGATAGTAGTTCAGTGCATCCTAATTCACACTTCAATTTTGTGGACATTCTATTTGTGGGCTCTTTATTCTCCCATAATACTTAGGGTGAGTGTCGCTGTAGCCGCTTTCTCACGCTTTTCCAAAGCTGTGACTGTTATATTCACAAAATTATCTGGCCGGTTTTTTTTATGGTGTTTTTTTTCTGTTAGTCTCTCCCTCACTCACTTTCGCTCCGCCCCACACCCTGGTCACTTGCCTTTCCCTGCTGAGCTAACCTGGTGCTAGTCCTCTCCACATGCTTTCCCACTCACTAAACAGACAGGCCATGTGCTGTAATCACACCACGAGGGATCCGTCTGCTTACCAGCTCTTTAATTGAACACTATCTCTTTGTGTCTTACAAGCTTTTCTACACAGTCACCACACTGCGTTTGCAACATGCTCCAGCGCTGGGACTTCGTAGCAATCTGACCAAAACAGCAGGGGTTGTCTCATGCCAGATAGCACAATCTAAGTCTGTTCACCATGTTGTACCTGTGCTGAATCTTGTTTCCAGGCTGTTTCACCACTGCTGAACACCATGTTGTGTTCTTATAATAACACAAAGGCACCAATCACTCATACGGGATGGGGGAAACACATTGTGGGTTCATTTCTCAAGAATAGGCACAAGAGAACAGATATACATGGGTAGGAAGCTTGAAGACATCTAAGCTGTGCTGTCTTCTGCTCACAGGCAAAACTGGATTGTATGGCACACTTCCCTTCTAGTGCTGCCATGTTGCTATTACTTAAAGGCATATTACAACACTGACTACCAAGAGAGTGGTTGAAGGGAATAGTACTGTTGTATTTAAGGGAGAGTAATACAAGCTTAAGAGGGAGAAGTGAACAGAAGGTTATAATGGTAGATTTCAATGAGGAAAGATGGAAGGAGGCTCAAGTGAAGCATAAACACCACCAATGGAGTGGTTGGGCTGAATGGCCTGTTTCAGGATCACATTTCCTATGTAATGAGAGAAACACAAGAGAAGAAATGTCCTGAGTAGTATCAATAAAATATAAACAACCAAAGTGGTGAGGGAGACATCTGAGTGAAGCATCACATGAGCTTTCTTTTTGTACCCCATCAAATTCTTGCTGGAAGAGGTTCCTATATTTTTCAGGACAGTATTCTATGGGACAGAAAGACTTGCTAAGGATTCAGTCCATGTCCAGGATCCTGCACACATGGAAAGATACACAGGGGAATTCCATTCATGATCTGAGGAAGTGGGAAGTCTTAAGGACATCAGCTGATAAAGAAGGAGCAAAGGTTAAACTGTTGGATTGGTCTTGTGGGAGAAACATGACAAAATTATTCTGTCCAGGACTCAAAATCAATCCAATTTTCCCAAAGGGACAAACAGAAGATCCAGAAAATGAATTTATCCCAGGGCATTTTGAGATGAATATAAGTAGTTGAATTATAACTGGAGAAGAAACAGTGGAATATAGAACACTAGGAATGATGTCAGGGCCTTTGAGAGGGTCAGAAGAGGTTGAGCAGGACATTATCAGAGGTGGGAGACTTTAGTTACACAGAGAAACTGGAGAAGCTGGGGTGTAATGAGGGGTTTTGATAGAGCAGGGAGGGTGACATTGGGCAGAATCTTCCCTTCCTGCCATTAGTTCCATGGCAGGATGTTAAAGTGAGAGTAACAAGAACATAGGAAATAGGAACAGAAGTAGACCATTTGGCCCCTCAATCCTGCTCCACCTTGCATTAAGATATTGGCTGATCATCTTGTGTTTCGATTTCCACATTCCCATCTAACCCTGATAACCTTTGATTCCCTTGCCTAACAAGAATCTATCTATATCAACCTTAAAAATATTTCATGACCCCGCCTCCACCACCTTCTGGGGTAGAGAGTTCCAAAGTCGCACAACCCTCTGAGAGAAAAAAATTCTCCTCATCGCTGATCTAAAAGGACGACCCCTAATTTTAAAACAGTGCCCCCTAGTTCTGGACTCACCCACAAGAGGAAACATCCTTTCAACATCCACCTTGTCAAGGCTGATCGGTATCTTGTATACTTCAATCAAATCACCCCTCACTGTTCTAAACTCCAGTTGAAACAAGCCCAGTCTTTCCTCATAAGACAACCCACTCATTCCAGGTATCAGTCTAGTAAACCTCCTTTGAACCACCTCCAATGCATTTACATTCTTTCTTAATTAGGAGACCAAAACTGCTCACAGTATTCGAGATGTGGTCTCACCGATGCCCTGTATAACTGAAGCATAACATCCTTACTTTTATGTTCAATCCCTCTCGTAATAAAGGATAGCATTCCATTTACCTTCTTAATTACTTGCTGTACCTGCATACTAACTTTTTGTGACTCGTACTAGAACACCTCAGAATTATGCAGCCTTCTCCACTGAAGTAATACTCTGCATTTTTGTTCTTCTTGCCAAAGTGAACAACTTCACATTTTCCCACATTAAACTCCATTCGCCAGACCTTTGCCCACTCACTCAACCTATCTATATCCATCTGCAACCTTATGTTCTCATCAAGACTTTGAGAGGGTCAGAAGTGGTTGAGCCGACTTTTTCACGCAATTGTGCACTGCCTGCCTCATTAGTTAAATATGCACGCGTTCAGTGGGACAGGCAGGAACTCAGGCCCCCTGCTGTCATTTCCAGTGGCCACGTTTAAAAGGCACCTGGACAGGACGTCATTAATGGCAAGAAGGAAAGGGTGAGCAGGAGACAGCAGTAAGCTGCGGTTCCCCGCTCCAGCAATGCATCCCTGGACCATCGCTTGGATGCAGTGTGGGACAGGCACTCCTGTTCCCTGGAGATAGCCACGAGGCCATTTAAGCTGAGCACTGTGGCCTGGGGGAGGTCACCAGGGTGGTCAGCGCCCACAGAGTACAGAGGAGCACCGCCCTGCAGTGCTGGAAAAGGGTCAACGATTTAACCTGTGCCGCAAAGGTAAGTGAACCTTCTACCCTTCCAACTCAACCCACCACTTATTGTCCCATGGGACCTGGGCGTCACTGGCAAGGCCAGCATTTCTCTTGCCCTCCCTAAATGCCTTTGAGAAGGTGGTGGGCTACTGCTTTGCTGAACCCCTGCAGTCCAAGTGCTGTGTTATTCGTGAGGGGACTGCAAGGTTCACCCAGACATTGTGAAGGTACAGCTGCGGGGTGCCATGCATGGCAAATTGCAGGTGCTACTGTACTCATGTATCTGCTGCCCTTGTCCTCTAGCTGGTAGGGCTCAAAGGGTTTGAGGGTGCTGTTCAAGGAGCCTTGGTGACTTGCTGCAGTGCCTCTTGCACATGGTACATACTGCTGTCACTGTGTACAGGTGGTGCAGGGACTGAACGTTGAGGGTGCTGGATATGGTGTCTGTCAAGTGGCCTGCTTTGTCCCGGATAGTTTCCAGCTTCCTGAGTGTCCTTGGAGCCACACGTATTCAGGCAAAAGGGGACGATTCCATTTCATTCCTTACTTATGCCGTGCACATGGTGGTCGGATTTTGGGGAGTCACGAGGTCAGTTATTAGCTGCAGAATTAGCAGCCTGAAACCTCCTCTTTCATTGTATGTGCTCACAATCCATCTATATGCAGGAGAAGACAGCCCACAACAGGGGAAGAGAGAGAAGACAGGAGGGGGGATGCCGGAGCTCAGGGCCCCTCACACAACTTGAACAGCAGGCTGCTGAGCCGGCAGGGAAGGACCATGACCGTGCCTGTGCCGTTAGCAAGGTCGGTGTCTCCCAATCATCTCGTGGGGAAGCATGCATAATCCGGACAACCTCGGAAAATCAAAGCGATTGATGAGCACCAAGTTTGAAGCAGCTTAGATATTCACTCACTCTCTCCTCCATTCTAGATGCCAGCGGAAGAGGGTGAGGCCAGACCTGCACCTGAAGTCTACTCCAGCCTGTAGGAGATCTTGGAAGAGAATGAGAATGACTTCTCACCTGTACAATAATCATAGCATTCGCCTGCACCCCCACCAGTCCAGAGACACACATCTCGGTGGGTCATATATTCAGTTTAGGCTCAGGCTCACACTCTGGTGGTCACCTTAGAGACACATGTCCATAGCAGGAGGAGACAGTACTGCTGGGGAAAAGGCCCCTGCTAAGTCTGAGACAGATGGTGAGCCTCTGGAAGCGGCCATGGAGAGGATGCTGGAGTATCAGCGAGATGCAGGGGAAACATCAGGAAGAGCTGCCAGACATCTTCAATACAGTGGCACTGGAGATGGAGGAGTCCATCTCCATGCTCTCTGACATAGTGGCTCTGCCCTGTGAGCACATTGAAGTGTCTATGGGGAGGATGGCAGATGCCGTAGAGAACCTGGTCCAGCAGAAGGCCCACTTTCTGCCAAAGATGCGCTCGGACCTGCACTCTGTCCCTGTAGCCAAAGGTGATCTTTTGCAGTGGTGACACGAGGGGGGGGCGGGGCATCTCGATCTCTCTCCAGGTGCCCCTTCTCCTCAAGGACTCAGGCTGCAGCACTTGGGCACACAAAGGGAGTTGAAGCGTCAGGCAGACACCCCGGGGGATCCACCTAGAGATCTCCAAGGGTGTCCAGATGTTCCCAATCCCCCCCTCCTGTAACCTCATCAGCTCCAGCTGCTTAGGCCAAGGAAGGTGCCCCTGTCCCTGAGCAGGAGACCCAAATCAGGCTGGAGCTCACCTCACCTTGGCCCTCCAGAGGACGCCCACCAAGGTCATCACAGACAACAGGGCACAGTAGTCAGCAGGCTGCCTCCACCTCTGCTGTGGATGTCAGGGCTGCACTTAGACGTAGCGGTAGAGTAAGGAAAACTAAAAAGTATTGAATGAGCACAGGCAGCATGGCTGCTCAATGATTGTAAATAATTTTTACACTTTCAAATGTGTTATTTTTCACCGATTGGAAGTCTGCTGGATTCATTCTTGCTGCTAGTTTTAATGGTTGTGCACACTGCACCCCTGGACCAAGGATGGGTCTTCATCCTCCTAATGCATGGCTGCTCATGGAGACATTGCTCTTTGACAAGAGTGATAACTGCCATATGCGAGAAGCTTCCCACTCACAAAATAATCAGCTGGTGTCCACAATCCTCAAGGTTCTGGGAATAGACCTTGTCACAACGGAAAGACTAACCACATGAGCCTGTGTCAGGCAGGTACATACCCCTGGGAGGATGGAGGTTTACAGGCGTCAGTTGGCTGCCATTTATCTGTGTGCACTTTGTAGGCAGCCCCTCCCTCCATTTGCCTCTTCTTCCTTAACTCTTCCTGGAGCAAATGGTCAGTGACTCAGAATGAACAGCAACTCTACACCTTACAGGGATCCCGTTGTCATGAAAGTCCTCTGGGCCAGACATGATGTCATGTGGCCTTCACCAAATAGTGAGGAGTAACAAATGAGAGAGCTCTCATACAGACTCCACATGATTATTCGGGTTTCTCTTCAGTTGTCCAGTTGTGCTGAACTTGAACTGCATTCACCAGAGCAGACTCTCCTTCCCAGTGATGTTTTGCACTTAGACATTGAGGGCATTACCTTTGTCTTGAGCTAGTTCTGTCTCAGGATGGTGCATCTCCACCACCTTTTACCCATCCCCCTGTCACCTACCAGCTTCTCCATCCCCCCCACACCCCACCACCACCAATGTCACTTTCCCCTTAGTTACCCTTGAGCCTCGCCCCATCACCCTGGACCCTATCAATGTTAATCTGCACGTGTCTTACCTCCCCACTGAGCTGACCTCAGTCACCAATCCTCTGCCCACCCTGATCATCCCCACTCCCAAGATCCGTGTTACCATCCTTGTCCCACTCAATAATGAGATCTATACTCGCCATATCTGGACCCTCCCACCCTGCACCATCCCATTTCCCCCTCTCACAGTCACTGTCCCCTCATATTACCAGCACCCCCAGTTCTCCCCCCATGATCCCAACGTCGACACTACTGACCCCTCTGAAACACTCTGGTCCCACCGCACCTCCCTTCCTCCCCTTCCCCTTCATGCCCTCTTTCTCCCTCCACTCCATCCAGACCACCCCTTGTTTTCTTCTAGACCCCCCTACTTGCTCTCATCTGGACCACTCCCTATTCTCATCCAGACCACCCCCTTAGTTCACATCTGGACCTCCCCCATCTTCACCTCTGGACCCCAACCTTCTTGTCTTGCACCCATCACCTCCCCACTTTATCTCCTCTGGACCTCCCCCCCAGACGTGATAGGGTTAAGTGGCGTGCTAGACCATTTCAGAAGGCATTTAAGAATTAACAACGTCAATGTGGGACCAGAATCATATAGACTCAGAGTGAGGACAAGAGCTTCCTTTCTCTAAAGGGCATTTGTGAATCGGTTGTGTTTTAATGACAGTTCCACATAATGTCATCTTATTACTTCCAGTTTGCTTTTAAGCTTAATTGGCCATGATGGGATTTGAACTGGTGTGTTCTGAATTATTAATCCAGTAATATAACCACTAAATTACCATAATCCCTAAATCTACTTTTTTTTAAGCTCCTTGACAGCTCAGATCTTACACGCCAAATTTTGCTAAGTCACTAAAGCTTTGGGACACAGCCGGTTGGAACACAATGAATGATGCAGTTAAGGCAAAGAAAATTTTAAAGATGATCCTGGAAGGAAGGGTGCCAGAAAAAACCAATGTGAGTTTCCTCAACTATTTTACACATTTAAGTTGCATCATTTTTCAGGTTCTCATTAAACTCACAAAGCCACTTGGAGTGTAAAAGGAACAATATTTACATAAAATCTTTTTCCTATAGTTCAACCGTGAATCAAGGGGTAATACTCTCACCTGTTAGACTGAAGGTCATGGGGTTTGAGTCCCCATTCTATGGACTCGAGCATATAATCTAGGTTGATGTTCCCAGTGCAGTACTGAAGGATTGGGAGGCTGTCTATCAGATGAGGCATTAAACAATGACTTTGTCCTCTCACGTAGATGTAAAGTAAACTACAGGGGCAGAAAATGGAGAGTCTACAGGTACAGAGTAGCATCAATAAAAACACAGGAATAACACTCAACAGCAGAGTAACAAGGAAACACAGAGAAAAGTCCTTGTTAAACCCAGTGCCAGAGTAAGTGAGAAAACACCGAAAGCAACACAAGGACAGAGTAACTGAGAAATAGAAGAATGTTTAAGAGTAACACATGAGAGCAGAGGGACTAAAAAAATATAGAAATGGCTGCAGCAGTAGCATACAGGTACAGTATGAAATGTTGATAACTAACACAGAGCTATAGAAAGATGAAGAAAAATCCAGTAGTAACACAGAGTAATCAAAATACTGAGAAAAACCCAACATGAGAACACAGTAAATGGGAATCATAGAGAGTCATCAAGAAACAAAGTAAAAAGTCCAAGAGCAACTTACAGGGTTCAGAGTAATAAAGAAACGGTGAAAAGTCCAAGAATTACACACACACTAATAAAGCAACAGAGAAAAAAGTCCAAGGCTACAAAATTGGGCTTTCTGGTTCAACACTATGGGGTTGCAGAAAATGGCAGCTGATCCATCTCTGGTCACTTACTGTGTGGCACACCAAGCTTGGAAAGACACGAGTGTGAGTGCATCATGCCAGAAGCATGTTGGGTGTGGAGGTTGTGACATCAGTCAGCACCTAATGCTGACCTGACCTGCCATTTGGGGCCCCACAGTTCCTGTTAATGTTTTGTGTTGAACACTTTCAATTGGACATGCATTCAACTTCACAAGGGACTCACCCACCCAACCACCATCTACCTACCCCCACCCTGACCAGTGCTATTTAAAGGAATCAGTATGGGACTTACAGGTGATGTTTTTCTGACTTGGTTTTGCTGCTGTAGAGTTAGTGTGTTCAGTATTGTTAGAGGAGCTCTCAGAAGAGAACGGTACTGGAGTTTTCCATGGAGTTCAGTGCTGTTTGATGGCCTGGGGACAGAATGCCTCGTATCACACATGGAGGTTACAGATAGTCTCGCTTAGGCTGCAGCACAACAGGGAGAAGGAGTACAGATAGCAGAGAGGGGAAGATTGTGCAGAGTGAGGAGGAAGGGAGCTCTCAATCAAAAGTCTCATCTACCCAATGTATTCAGGGAGCATTTCTCTTACCTTCACTTTAACCTGGTGCAGTATCTCAGGTGGTTACAATTCACTGACCAGGTGGTCATTGCACAATGTCATCTCCTCTAACTGAAACTGGTTCCAGTGGATGGCTCTGTCAGTGCCCAGGAAGGTCACCATGGCCCTCAATTTCCGCACCTCATGATCCTTCCAGGAGCCAGTGACATCACCAATATCTCACCCTTTGCAATGCACATGAAGGAGGGCACTGAGGCTCAGTACACCGAGAGAAGAGATTTCATTGTCTTGAAGCAGGAGGAGCAAGCATGTGACCTTTCCAAGGCAGCAGGGTTCCCACTGGTGCAGGGAGCCATCAAGTGCGCACTCATGTCTCTACAGTTGCTGCATTTCAATAAGTTGATGTATTGAAGTGGCAAAGAGCTCCGGAATGGCTAACCTTAAGTGGCTAACCAGACTCCAGTTCTCCAAGAAGCATCCCTACTTCACCTTTACTTCATAATTGCCATACATCTGCTATGGATCACCATAGGGTCCTTGTGACTAAAATCCTGAAATAAAAGACACCACTAAAAACCCATTCCACACCAACTTTATTCAACAACACTTCCATTAATACATATAGTACTCAACATTGAGAAAAGCCGAAGACAGAGACAGAGTAAATAAGAAACAGGGTATAGTCCAAGAGTAACAAACAGGGACAGTGTAATACATGGAAAGGTTGAAGAATAACACATGGGGACAGAAACATAGAGAAAGCCCAAGAGTAACAGACAAGGACAGAGTAATTGACAAACATTGAAAAACACCCCATAGCAAATATTAGCTTTTTTTTCCTATGCTACAGTCACAATGAAATGTTGTTATTCTGGAACAAACAATCTTCACGTGACTCAGGCTTAAGTGATTTTGAACAACCATTGACTCTTAACTGTATTGTCCTAATATAACTTTCTTCAATATTACATAAGAAGACAAGCAACTAATACAACCGGTTTCCAACATAAAATTCCAGCAGATTAAATTTGTCGCTTTGTGGCTATTGCTATGGCCAAAGGACATCTGACTGTCCATGAGTACTCTAAAATTTGGAGGAAACAGAGATTACTGTGTGCTGAATTCTGAAGACGTCATATTTGACTTGAAATATTAACTCTGAGGGAATTTTTGTGGAGTCCGAAAGAGCAGGGAAGGTGGCATGTGGGGTGATTTCATTAGATGGGATGTGAAATTGCAGTTTCCCAATGGTGGGTTGAGATGCAGAGATAAAGTCACAGCGTGTTTGTGGTGTTTCGTGCATTACACTGGCCTGTGGCTGGTTCATATCTGTAATATATTTGTGTTCCATGAATGCTCATTATCACAAAACTGTTTTATTAATTAATTACATCCTACCTTCAACACAGAGTCAGCAGTGCATGAGAATTTCAGGGCACACAGTTCACATTTGTTTAAAGGTTGCAAGCACCAGTGGGCTTTGTGCAGTTGTGTGTAAGGTCAGTAATTTTCCTTGTTTAATTCTACAGCACAAGGGAGCGGAGCAGGAGGATGGCAGTTTGCATTGAGGCTCAGCACCAAGCTGAATCAGTGGTGAGGCGGGTGGGGGTTGTGGAGTGGGATCGGGGTCACAGACTAGTGGAAGAGAGATCAAAGGGAGGACAGAGAGAGGGTCAGTGTGATGGAAGACTGAAGTGGGAAGGGTCTGGCTGTAGTTGGGGGTTGAGGCGTTGGGGGACTAGCCAGTCAAGTTAAGAAAATGAAGGGTCTAAATGGGAGTGACATTACTGTCCAAATATGTGTTTATCTCAGGGTGTTGGCTGGCAGAGTTCTTACAGGGCTGTGAGTTCACCTGTGACAATTCAGTTAGCCCCGCTGAGAGTGATCTCAGACAAAATGCTTTACAATGCATAGAAGAGAGCCAGCAAGTTCAGCCATCCCTATCCAAAAATTCTGACTCAGTGTTCTGTTCAAATGCACTCAAAAATTATAAGCGATCATTTGACATCAAATATCCTCAGTTGGAATACGTTTTTCATGTAGTCAGCAGCATTTTACCATCTTTGACACCAAATGCAATCAAAGAGACAAGACACTCGAAGGGACCAAGTGTGTTCAAAGGCAGAGTGTGCTTAAAGTTATCCAACGCACTCAAAGCTATCAAATGCGCTCAAAGGCATCAAATATGCTCAGCAACCTGCATTGAAAAATATAAGGAAATTAATTACTTAAATAATAAGTAATTATTATTTATATATATTATATTACAGAGAGCACCACAAGATCCCCATCGTTCCAAATAAATTTTATTCACTCATTAATTGTCATCCCTGGAAAAAAAAATGCATGAAATGGGATGTTCGGCAAGAGTCTCATTGTCCCTAATGCCCTGGTGCCTCCATCCCCTTCACCCACCCCAATCAGTGTTCCCTAGTGGTTCCCTTTCCCCCTTTCTTGGGACCTACATCCCCCCCACCCCCACAGTCATGGGGCCCCAAAGTCTCAGAGCCTGTATCCCACCCCCACACACAGTCTTGACACCTACACACCTCCTCTCTACCCCACCCTCCCAAACACACTCAGGGCCCACACACCACCCACTATCTTGAGGTCTACAACCCACCCCCAAAAACAGTCTTGGGGCCTCAGGCCTTGCCATTGAACTCTGGGATGCTCACTCACTGCCGAACTCTGAGCCCCCTTCCCTCCCCCCGACGATTCCGTCCATTCACCACCCAGGCCCAACTTCCTGTCAGCTGAACTCCTCGGGAGTGGTGGGGGGAGTGGGGTGGAGAGAGGAGATGTGAGGGATGGTCGAGCCGGGGTGGAGAGGAGAGGGGGAAAGAGAGGGTGTAGAGAGACGAGGTAGAGGAGAGGGAGAGGATAGAGAGAGGGGGAAAGGGAGGGGGAGATGGAGAAGTAATCTGCTGCAATCTGGCAGGGTGGAATGGAAGGGGGTTTGGCAGGGAGAGTGGGAGGTGGTGAAAGAAAATTGCTCTGGAGTGGGGGAGTGTGGGAGTGTGGAAGAAAACTGCTGCAATCTGGGGGGTGAGTGTTGCACGGGAACATTTAGTTAAACATTTTGAAGTTTTTTTCTAAATGCTTCCCACTGTTCATTGCCATACCTTTTAGTCTATTTACCCAATCAACCGTAGCCAGCTTTCCCATACCACATAATTGGCTTCAAGATGCTTGTTTGTGTTTGAATAATTAACTTACAATTGAATTCCAAATTAAGTTTGAATTATGATCACTATTTCTCAGATTTTTTTGCTATGAGATTCCTGATTAGTCCTGCCTTATTGCACAAAACTTGATCTAAAATACCATCATTCCTGGTATTGCTTCACAAAACTGAAACAAAACCATTTTACAAACTCGTTTACCAGACACTTTTGTCAATTTGATTGGTCCATTTTATATGAAGATTAAAGACCCCCACAGTTATTACCTTTGTTACAAGCTCCAATAATTTCTTCTTTAATGCTCTGTCCAAATGTGCAACTACAGCTGGGACCAATAAACTACTCCCACCAGTGTTTTTCTGATTTCTGCCATTCCTCATCCCTACCCATACTGATTCTACTTCCTGATCTTCTGAACCAAGATCCTTTCTCACTGATGTCCTCATGCTATGGCTTTTTCTATCAGGGCTGCATCTCTTCCTTTTTCACTGCGTCTTTTCAAAATGTTGTGTACCCTGAAATATTTATTTCCCAATAAGCATAAGCTTGGCATAAGTTTATTGTGTGCCTCAGAGAGAGGATGGCAGCAAGTCTCTGACTGGCGGCCCCTACCTCCAGGTGGAATGATGTTTTCAGGTTGGGTTGAGTAAACATGTAGGTTGAATATCGGAAGTCTTCAGAGGTACACAGCTTTTGTGTTTGGAAGTCCGGTCGCAGACCACCAAATCTTCTTTGCATTTCAATAGTTCAAACAAGGACTTGGATAGTTCTACAGATCTGTGAATAAACAAGTGTTGATCCCATTCTAACCCCAAAAAAGGCCCTAAGTGCAATCAATGAGCTTTATGATGCTAAGTGTTGAAAATATCAATCTTGTGCAGTTCAGGACTGTGAAGCTTACATCCTACCATGTGACTCATAAGATGACTACTTCACGTTGTAAGAGTTGTGGCTTCTATGGATTAATATTTAAACCTGAGATCAAAAATTCAACAGCTGTCTCATATTAGCTCTATTAATTCTCTGAGTCTGCATCTCAGGTGTAGCAAGTAACTGCTCACTGGCAAGTAACAAATATTCAGGATTCAAGAAGGGTTTAAGCACTTGGGTCATTCATTTGTGAAAGATCGCTGGAGCATTGTGAAAACTGTGAGGAAAACACATTCACATGCAAATTTGATCTCCAAAGATAAAGACATGCGAGCATATAAAAAAGTAAGCCATTCGGCCACTTGAGTCTGCTTCGCCATTCAATAATATCATGGCTGATCTGTTTGTGTTTCAAATTCCACATTCCCAACTATCCCCAATAACCTTTGATTCCCTTGCCTAGCAAGAATCTTTCTACCTTCACCTTAAAAGTATTCAGTGACCACGCATACACGCAATAAACAATTTCACATTTGACCAAGGGCCGAAACATTCCTTTCAAGTGAAGCAGCACCTCACTTGCAGTTCCCTCAATTTAGTCTACTGCATTCGCTTCTCCCAATGCGGTCTCCTCTACATTGGAGAGACCAAACGCAAACTGGGTGACCGCTTCGCAGAACACCTTCAGTCCTACTGCAAGTATGACCCAGACCTTCCTGTCACGTGCCAATTCAACACACCACCCTCCTCTCGAGCCCATCCTTGGCCTGCTGCAATGTTCCAGTGAAGCTAGACACAAACTGGAGGAACAGCACCTCATCTTCCGATTAGGCACTTTACAGCCTTCCAGACTGAATATTGAGTTCAACAATTTTAGATCATGAACTCTCTCCTTCATCCTCCCCCACCCCTCCCCTCCCCTCCCCGGCCCCCTTCATCACCCCCACCTCCCCCTCCCCCCCTTCTACATCACCCCCACCTCCCTCTCTCCCCCTTCTTCATCACCCCCACCCCTTCCCTCCCCGGCTCCCTTCTTCATCACCTGTGGTCCTTCTGAAGAATAATACAGAATGTTTTCAGCACAGGAGCCCTTTTGGCCCATCTTGTCTGTGCTGGCCCTCCCAAGGAGCAATTCTCTCCGTGCCACTCCCCCACCTTCTCCTGGTAGTCCTGCACTGTTGTGTTCTCTGTGCTTAGATCAATACTTACTCAGGCCAGGAGTCAGATTGGATGTTGTACTTTATTGAGAGAGACTGTTCTTACATGTGCCCCTTCTTGGGTATAATGGCGAAATATGGGTGATTACATCACCTCTGGTCATGCTATATACATATCCTTAAATATGTTTTCATACGACTTTGCTTACGTCCATTATCACAACACCCCTTGAATAGAGGATCAGATTAGTTGATGACAGCAATGTATACAAATAGGTATTTCTTATCGGATAGAATATGGTATCAGTGCTATATACTGTTACCATAGTATTCTAGCACATTATTTGAAATTCATATCTTTTACAATGCCTTTTACTTAACAAATTCTTCTACATTAGTAACACTGAGTGCCTATAGTTATCACTATGAGTCCCCACTTCTATAATTACAAACGCTATTTAACGTAGGACATTTCAACCTGTAACAACAACACTTAACATGACTACTCTCTAAGGTTCTAACTACATTTCCTATTCTTGGAAACATGCTGGTCAGCAACTGGCTTGATCAGACCTGGTAAGAGCTAAGTGTGGGTGTGATTGTGAACTGTTTGTTTTCTCAGCCCTGAGGTTTAGGCCTGGAATGATTATCTTCAGGTATCAGTGACTTGGTTTGGTATTTTCCCTCCCCTCCTTGTCAAAACACATGTGTTCATGCCAAGGCAATGCTGTTGGATTTCCTGGTGCATGGCTGACAGAGAATTCTCTGAGATGAGATCTATTTCTTCTGAGTGTAGCTCCATTCAATTTTGTTACCTTGCAGGATCATGGTTCCCTGCAGACTTTGACACTTCTGCTGGAACCCTTGTTTGTTCCTTTGGGTGTAAATCTCTCACCTTTTGACTGACATGGTGTGGAGGTAGTTCTGCACCAGAATGTTTATAATGAGTGTCCTTCATTCTGTTCTGTCTTTGTTGCACTTGGTCCTTGATCAAAGATGCAGAGAAGCGTGCATGTTCCATAAGATGGAAGATGAAGAAGGAGGTTAGAAAAGCAGATCTGCTCTAAATACTTCCACTATTCAGTTTGCAATCATTATGAGATCTTCCCAAGCTGCAATCTTATGCTGCTGTTCCTGACATGGCCATATCAAGAAAGGTTGAATAGGTTAGACCTATATCTATTGGAGTTTAGAAGAATGAGAGGTGATCCTACTGAAACAGATAGGATCCTGTGGGTACTTGATAGGATGGAAACCTGGAGGATTTCTCTTGTGGAGAGACTAAAACTAGGGATATAGTTTGAAAATAAGAGGTCTCCTTTTAAGAAAGAGAAAGAGGAGGTTTTTTTCTACAGAGGGTTGTTGGTGTGTGGAATTCTCTTCCCCAGATAGCAGTGGAGGTTGGGTCTTTATATTTATTCAAGGCTGAGTTAGACATTTTTATTAGGCAAGGGAGTCAAGGGTTTTGGGGGGCAAACAGGAAAGTGGAGCTGAGACTGTAACCATATCAGCTATGATCATATTTGCATGGTGGAGCAGGCTTGAGGGGCCGAATGGCCTACTCCTGCTCTTATGTTCCTATGTTCCTACAACATGCTCCTCCTCCACGTTTTCTTTTGAAGAGGCAATTCCCTTTGCTTGTTGTTCCCTCTGCAGCTCCAGTCATCTTTGTTATGCTATGCAGTGTGCAGCACATCATCATCATTCTCAAGACTCTTGCTGAAATGCACCTCCAGATCTGTCCAGGCACCAGAACTGCAACTTCAGCATCCCAATTGCTTGCTCAGTTGCGCATCCCATTGTCATATGGTTTCGATTGTAGAGCTCTTGGGCCTCATTGCTTGGGCTCCTCATGGATATTGTCAGCCATGGTTTAAATAAGTAGGTCCTGTCTCCAAGGAGTCAGCTGGTAAGTGTCTCTTTTCATTTGTTCTTGATTTATGAGTGTCTCTGGCTAGACCAGTGTTTATTGCCAATACCCAACCGTCCACTGAAAAGGTGGTGGTGAACCACTGTGAATTGCTGCAATCTATGTGGAAAACCCACAGTGCTGTTAGGAAGTTCCAGGATTTTGACCCAGCGACAATGAAGGAATGACAATATAGTTCCAAATTGGGATAATGTGTGCCTTGGATGAGAACTTGCAGGTTAGGAGTGCTCCAGGATTTTGGCCATATGTGGATTGAGAACACGAGACAACTTGCTTGTGAATAAGTGTTCTGGCCTAGCCTGCATGCCAAGAACACCAAGCCAAATAAGAGGAGCCACTCCAGTCACATGATATCCCATTCTCTCTATGGACCAAGCTAGCAATGGATCTGTTCACTGTCAACAAGGACTACCTGCTCGTAACTGACAACCATTTCAAGTATCCAATCGTTCAAAGGCTCAGGGACATGTCAAATACAGTAGTGGCCAGCACTAAGTGCCATTTTCAGTGTTTCAGGTATCTCAATGGAAGTCACATCTGATAATGGTTCACAGTAGTGGAAAACCCTTCCACATCGTGCGATAAATGGTCTGTCAATCACATCATCTTCCCAGCATCCTTGATCCAATGGATTGGTGCAGCGCATGGTCAGAATGGTGAAGGTGGTATGCTGAATGTGCAAGCATTTGGTAAGGGCCAGCATGCATGTATTTGACTACTGCATTAGATACTTTGTGCAGGTAACCACTCTTTCTATGGCCATAAGTATCATCAGGAAAGACTGAACCATTATGGGACTCATGTGAGAGATGGACTCCTATATTCACTCTCCACTCATATTTAGTGCCTCAGGAAATGCTCACAGAATCTCAAAACATTTCCTGCTGCTGCCCTGGAGGGTCAGCATCTACATCTAGCTGAGCAGAGTTTGGAGTGTCTTGTCCCCTCCAAAATGGACTCCACTGCGGTCCTTGTCTCCACCACTTGCTCCTATTCAACATCGGTGTGTGCTATGCAGCTCTCTGATATTTAATTCCATCACCAGATAGCTTGGAGATTCTCCTCTCTCCAACTCCAGGCAAGTTAAGATCCTGCTTTTCTCTAGCACCTTCTCCTCTGCAGATGTTAGCATGGTGATGACTGGAGAACTACCTGAAGTTCACTGCCTCTCCCTAATGTTCTAAACTCTTTTCTCCCTCCTAGCAGAAGAGAGATCTATGATTGTGACTAATGAAATGTGAAATCCAGGAAAAGGATGAAGACTCCCTAGAGGAAATCACTGACTCTAAGAATAAATTATCACTGACTCCACCAGCTCAGATACAGCATGAATAGAGAACACCTGAGATTTCCAGCATTTTTTGTGTTTATTTCAGATTTCCAGCATACACAGTATTTTGCTTTTACTTGAGAGTCACTCTGAGGGAGAGGCATGACATCGCATTAAGATGAGGGTATGTCAGTGCTGGATGGACAGCTAGGGAAACAAGGAAGTGCAGTGACAGAAGGAGATGGTGATTTTCAAGCTAAGTTGATATAAAGAGTGATGTGCTTTGGAAGGTAGAGTGAGGGGTTTGGCATGATACACACATCAGATACAGGTGAATACACCTCTGCATTCACTATTCCTGCCTTACTAAGTTATTAAATTGCTTCCAACATGGCATCGAGGAGCAGGTCACTACATTGATTCCATATTTAGACCAAGGCTATAATGAGGTCAGGAGCTGAGTGGCATAGGGAGGAACACAAAGTGAGCGAGGGTGAGCAGGTTATTGCTCCGTGCATGCCACACAACTGTCGAGGACTCTTTGCATCACTTTGCGGAAGATCAAGAGTAGACTGATGAGTATAATTGGTGGGTTGGATTTGCCCTGCTTTTTGTGGACAGGGCAGACCTGGGCAATGTTCCACATAACCAGGTAAATGCTGGTGTTGCAACAGTACTGGAATAGCTTGGTTTGGGGTGTGGTAGTTCTGGAGCACAAGCCTTTAGTACCACAGTCTGAATGTTCTCAGGGCCCATAGCCTTTGCAGTATCCAATGGCTTCAGCTGTTTCTTAATATCATGTGGAGTGAAATGAAATGGCTGAAGACTGGCATCTAAGATGCTGGGAGCCTCAGGAGGAGATCAAGATGGATCATCCACTCGGTACTTCTGGTGAAGATGGTTACAAATAAGACCATAAGAAATAGGAGCAGAAATTAGCCCATTCAGCCCATCGAGTCTACTCCACCATTCAATCATGGCTGATAGGTTTCTCAACCTCATTCTCCCGCCTTCTCCCCATAACCTTTGATCCCCTTACCAATCAAGAACCTATCTATCTCGGTCTTAAATACACTCAATGACCTGGCCTGTACAGCCTTCTATGGCAACAATTTCCATAGATTCACCACTCTCTGGCTAAAAAAGTTTCTCCTCATCTGTGTTCTAAAAGGTCTTCCCTTTACTCTGAGGCTGTGTCCTTGGGTCCTAGTCTCTCCTACTAATGGAAACATCTTCCCCACGTCCACTCTATCCAGGCCTTTCAGTATTCTGTAAGTTTCAATCAGATCCCCCCTCATCCTTTTAAACTCCATCGAGGATCGACCCAGAGTCTTCAAACGTTCCTCATATGTTAAGCCTTTCATTCCTGGGATCATTCTCGTGAACCTCCTCTGGACCCTCTCCAGGGCCAGCACATCCTTCCTGAGATACGGGGCCTAAAATTGTTCACAATATTCTAAATGTGGTCTTATAAAGCCTCAGCAGCACATCCCTGCTTTTATATTCTAGTCCTCTCGAAATAAATGCCAACATTGCATTTGCCTTCCTAACTACCGACTCAACTTACAAGTTAACCTTAAGAGAATCCTGGACTAGGACTCCCAAGTCTCTTTATGCTCCAGACTTCTGAATTCTCTCCCCATTTAGAAAATAGTCTATGCCTCTATTCTTCCTACCAAAGTGCATGACCTCACACTTCCCCACGTTGTACTTCATTTGCCACTTCTTTGCCCATTCTCCTAACCTGTCCAAATCCTTCTGCAGCCTCCCCGTCTCCTCAATACTACCTGTCCCTCCACCTATCTTTGTATCATCTGCAAACTTAGCCAGGATGCCCTCAGTTCCTTCATCTAGATCATTAATGTATAAAGTGAAAAGTTGTGGTCCCAACACTGACTCCTGTGGAACTCCACTAGTCACCGGCCGCCATCCTGAGAAGTACCCCCTTATCCCCACTCTCTGCCTCCTGCCAGACAGCCAATCTTCTATCCATGCTAGTACCTTGCCTCTAACACCATGGGCTTTTATCTTACTGAGCAGCCTCCTGTGTGGCACCTTGTCAAAGGCCGTCTGGAAGTCCAAGTAGATAACATCCATTGGCTCTCCTTTGTCTAACCTACTCATTACCTCCTCAAAGAATTCTAACAGATTTGTCAGGCATGACCTCCCCTTGATGAAACCATGCTGACTTTGCCCGATTTTACCATGAACTTCCAAGTATTCTGAAATCTCATCGTTAATAATGGACTCTAAAATCTTACCAACGACCGAGGTCAGGCTAATCGGCCTGTAATTTCCCGTCTTTTGCCTCACTCCCTTCTTAAACAGGGGGGGTTACATTAACGATTTTCCAGTCCTCTGGGACCCTTCCTGACTCCGGTGATTCCTGAAAGATCACCACCAACGCCTCCACTATTTCTTCAGCTATCTTCTTCAGAACTCTGGGGCGTAATCCATCTGGTCCAGGTGATTTATCCACCTTCAGACCTTTCAGTTTTCCTAGCACCTTCTCCTTGGTAATGGCCACCATACTCACCTCCGCCCCCGGCTCTCTTGAACTTTGGGGATGTCACTCGTGTCTTCCACTGTGAAGACTGACGCAAAGTACCTACTCAGTTCCTCCGTCATTTCTTTGTTCCCCACTACTACTTCTCCAGCGTCATTTTCCAGCGGCCCAATGTCCACTTGTGCCTCTCTCTCACCCTTTATATATCTAAAAAAATCTCTTGCAATCTTCTTTTATATTATTGGCTAGTTTAGCCTCATATTTAATCTTCTCCCTCATTTCTTTTTTAGTTGTCCTCTGTTGGTCTTTGTAGGCTTCCCTGACTTCCCTTGTCAGGCATGGTTGCCTCATCCTCCCTTTAGTATGCTTCTTCTTCCTAGGGATGATGTTTTGCTGTGTCTCCCAAATTGCTCCCAGAAACTCCTGCCATTGCTGTTCCACTGTCTTTCCTGCTAGGCTCATCCCCCAGTCAATTCTGGCCAGCTCCTCCCTCATGCCTCTGTAGTTGCTTTTATTCAACTGTAATACTGTTACATCTGATTCCAGCTTTTTCCTCTCAAATTGCAGGGTAAATTCGATCATAATATGGTCACTTCCTGATAAGGGTTCCTTCACCTTAAGCTCCCTTATCAAATCTGCCTCACTTCGCATCACTAAATCTAGAATTGCCAGCTCCCTAGTGGGTTCCACCACAAGCTGCTCCAAAAAGCCATCTCGTAGACATTCCACAAATTCGGTTTCTTGGGATCCACTACCAACCTGATTTTCTCAGTCTACCTGCATATTGAAATCCCCCATGATCACTGTAACCTTGCCTTTCTTATACACCTTTTCTATCTCCTGGTGTATCTTGTGCCCCACATCCTGACTACTGTTCAGAGGCCTGTACATAACTCCCATTATGGTTTTTTTACCTTTGCGGTTCCTCAACTCTACCCACACTGATTCTACATCATCTGACCCTACATCATTTCTTGCTATCGATTTAATTCCATTTCTTACTAACAAAGCAACCCCACCCCCTCTACCAACCTGCCTATCTTTTCGATAGGATGTATCCTGATCCCCTTGCAGCTATGTCTCCGTAATGCTCACCACATCATACCTGCCAATTTCAATGTGCGCCACAAGCTCATTTACCTTATTTCGTATACTGCGTGCATTCAGATACAACACCTTCAGTCCTGTATTTCCCGTCCCCTTTCTCA
The DNA here is from genome assembly GCF_017639515.1 of Carcharodon carcharias. Lineage (NCBI taxonomy): Eukaryota > Metazoa > Chordata > Chondrichthyes > Lamniformes > Lamnidae > Carcharodon > Carcharodon carcharias. The sequence goes on along the minus strand of NC_054495.1, from coordinate 4,239,814 downwards.
TTGTCGTACCTTTATCTGATGTGCTTGAAGTTAGATTCCTAGCCCTTTCCAAACACTCTGTCCTATTTTGTGTTCTGGAGACTTTAATTGCCTCTCCTGGGCTCTCCTTTCTTTTCAGTTTTTTCATAATTTTCAATGAAGTTGAATCCACCCCCCCCCACACGCTAACCTGTTACTTTGTTTCCCATTAGTCATATTTCTTGGAGTTTTACCATTCCCTTCACCCCCCCAACTTTCTAGTTTAAAGTCCTGTTGATCACCCTATTTTCCCTTTTCGCTAGAACGTTGGTCCCAGATCAGTTCAGGTGGAGACCGTCCCAACGGTACAGATCCCTCCTGTTCCAATACTGATGCCAGTGCCCCACGAAATGGAACCCCTCTTTCCTGCATCACTCTTTTAGCCATGTGTTTACTTCCCTTATTTTCACGTCCCTATGCCAATTTGCATGTGGCTCAGGTAGTAATCCGGAGATTATAACCCTTGAAGAACTGTTCTTTAATTTAGTCCCTAGTTCCTGATAATCCCCAAACAGGTCCTCTTTCCTAGTCTTACCTGTGTTATTTGTCCCGACGTGAACCACAACAACTAGATCCTCCCCCTCCCTCTCCAATATCCTTTCAAGCCAGTCAGAGATGTCCCTCACCCTGGCACCGGGCAGGCAACATACCATACGGCACTCTCAAATCTGCTTACAAAGGAAGCTATCAGTTCCCCTAATTATAGCATCCCCTACAACTACCACTTGTCCCCCCTCTTGAATGGCCTCCTGTGCTACAGTGCCATGTTCAGCTGGCTCATCCTCCCTACAGCCCTCTTCCTCATCCACACAGGGAGCAAGTACTTTTTTTTTTGCAAAAATATACTTTATTCATAAATCTTCAACAACATTTCAAACCATTTCAAAATCACCATCACAAAAATACAATCAGTTTCAACTTTTACAACATGAATCACAAGGTATATCAGTACAATCAATGAATATTACAATCATTGGCAGACATTCATTTTGAGCTGTACATTTTGAGGGGATCTTTACAGTGCCCAGCCCCTCGGTGCACTGTAGCTGAAAGGTCTTAGGCTGCGACCCTTCCCCATTGGGCCTTTGCGGTGGCTGCCCCAAGCTTTAGTGCGTCCCTCAGCACGTAGTCCTGGACTTTGGAATGTGCCAGTCTGCAACACTCGGTCGGGGACAACTCTTTGCGCTGAAAGATCAACAAGTTATGGGCAGACCAGAGAGCGTCTTTCACCGAGTTGATGATCCTCCAGCTGCAGTTGATGTTTGTCTCGGTGTGTGTCCCTGGGAACAGCTCGTAGAGCACGGAGTCCTGTGTCACAGAACTGCTCAGGATGAACCTCGACAGAAACCACTGCATCTCTGTCCAGACCTTCTTTGCAAAGGCACAATCTACAAGGGGGTGAGCAACGGTCTCTTCCCCACCACAGCCACCTTGAGGGCAACGTGCCGAGGGGGTGAGACACCTGGCGTGCAGGAAGGATCTGACAGGGAGGACTTTTCTCACCACCAGCCAAGCTATGTCTTGGTGCTTGTTGGAAAGTTCTGGCGATGAGGCTTTGACAGTCTGCTCAGCGAACCATCCCACTGGGTCCACCCTCTCCTTTTCCCTCAGGGCCTCTAAGACGTTAAGTGCAGACCACTGCCTGATGGACTTGTGGTCAAAGGTGTTTCTCTGCATAAATTTTTCCACGATGGACAGGTGCAACTGCACGGTCCAATTACTTGGAGCATTCAACGGCACGTGACCAGAGCCATCCTTCGCAACACTGGGGACAGGTAGAACCTCAGCATGTAGTGACACTTGGTGTTTGCATACTGAGGGTCTACGCACCGCTTGATGCAGCCACACACAAAGTTGGCCATCAGTATGAGGGCGATGTTGGGCACGTTTTTTCCCCCTTTATCTAGAGGCTTGTACATCGTGTCCCTGTGGACACGATCCATTTTCGACCTCCAGATAAAGTGGAAGATGGCTCGGGTGATCGCCACCACGCAGGAGTGTGGAATGGGCCAGACCTGTGCCACGTACAGCAACAGCGAGAGTGCCTCACACCTGATGACCAGGTTCTTACCCGCAATGGAGAGGGAGCGTCGCTCCCACATGCCCAGTTTCCTTTTCACCATAGACACTCACTCCTTCCAGTTTCTAACGCATGCCCTGGTCCCTCCGAACCATATCCCCAGCACCTTCAGGCCGTCAGCCCTGACAGTGAAGGGGACAAAGGATCGGTCAGCCCAGTTCCCAAAGAACATGGCCTCGCTCTTCCCACGATTTACCTTGGCTCCCGAGGCCAGTTCAAACTGGTCGCAGATGTGGATCAGTCTGTGCACCAACAGCGGATCCGAGCAGAAGACAGCAACATCGTCCATATACAGGGAGGCTTTGATCTGAGTGCCTCCACTGCCTGGGATCGTCACTCCTCTTATGCCCGGATCCTTCCTGATGGACTCAGCAAAGGGTTCTATGCAAAACATGAAAAGAACAGGCGAGAGAGGACAGCCCTGCCTGACTCCAGATTTAAGCGGAAAGCTATCTGATTCCCACCCATTGATTGAGACTGCGCTACTGATGTTAGTGTAGAGCAGTTGATCCAATTGCGAATTCCCTCCCCAAACCCCATTTTGGAAAGCACATCCACCATGTAGGTGTGCGATATTCTGTCAAAGGCCTTCTCCTGATCCAGGCTGATGAGGTAGGTATCCACACCCCTGTCCTGTACATAGGCAATCGTATCCCTGAGCAGCGCGAGGCTGTCAGAGATCTTCCTGCCTGGCACAGTGCAGGTCTGGTCAGGGTGGATCACCAATTCCAGAGCGGATTTGACCCGATTGGCGATGACCTTGGATAGAATCTTATAGTGCACATTCAACAGTGAAATGGGTCGCCAATTTCTAATTTCCTCCTTTACCCCTTGTGCTTGTAGATGAGGGTGATAATGCCTTTCCTCGTGGATTCTGACATACTGCCGGCCAGGAGCATACTCCCGTACACTTCTAGCAGGTCCGGGCCCACAGAACCGAATACAACTCCGCCGGCAAGCCATCGCTTCCAGGAGTTTTACTCTTCTCGAAGGACTCAAGGGCCTTAGTCAGTTCGTCAGGAGTTAGCGGTTTGTCCAGGCTCTCCCATGTACTGTCGTCTAAGACCTCCGTGATAGAGGACTGGAAGGACTGGGAGGCTGTGCTGTCTGTGGGCTTCACGTCATACAATCCGGCATAAAAGGATTTGCTGATCCTCAAAATGTCGGATTGAGATGACTTTACTGAGCCATCTTCTTCCTTCAGGCTGCTGATCACAGAGCTCTCTCTGTGTACCTTTTGGAAGAAGAAATGTGAGCACATCTCATCCTGCTCCACGGAGCGGACTCTGGAACAGAAGATGATTTTGGAGGCCTCCGAGGCAAAGAGCGAGGCTTGCTGGCTCTTCACCTCTTGGAGTTCCTCCTTGACATCGACCCCCATCGATTGCAGCCGAAGCAGATTCTGCATGTTTTTCTGGAGTCAGGAGAATTCCCTCTGTTCCTTTCTAGCTTTCTGAGTACCTTTGAGGATGAAGAACCTCTTAATGTTTCCCTTGATCGCTTCCCAACAGTGTGTCAGTGACTCAAAGAGGGGTTTCATGGTTCTCCAACCTTTGTAATCCCTCTTGAGCTCCTCAATGTTCTCTGGGGTCAGCAGTTGCACGTTTAGCTTCCATGCCCCCCTGCCCACCCTCTGGTCCTTCTCTAAGTGGCAGTCAGCCAGTAGGAGGCATTGGTCAGAGAAAAACACCGGCTTGATGTCAGTGGATCTGACTGCGAATGCACGGGACACAAACAGGAAGTCTATCCTGGAACGGATGGAGCCGTCTGGCCGTGACCAGGTGTATCTACGCTGCGCTCCGTCTGCAGGGTTGCTGAAGACGTCGTGCAGCTTGGCATCCTTTACTATTTCCATCAGGGATCTGGACGTAGCATCCAATCTGCTGTCGGCCCTACCGGATCGTCCAGCCGCATCGATGATGCAGTTGAAGTCACCGCCCAGAATGACTGGCCTGGAGGTCGCCAGCAGCAGTGGGAGCTGCTGAAAAACCTCCAGCCGCTCAGCCCCTTGTGACGGGGCGTAGACGTTAATTAACCAGAGTGGAGCATTCTTGTACATTACGTCTGCTACGAGGAGGCGCCCGCCCACCACTTCCTTAACCTCGGAGATGGTGAAGTTGCCTCCCTGCAGCAGAATCCCCAGGCCGGAGGAACGAGAGTCGTTTCCTCCCGACCAAATCGATGGCCCATGGGACCACCATCGTGACCATTGCCTGTAGGAGCTGAGGTGCGTATCGCACATTCCTGCAGAAACAACAGGTCAGCTTTGACCTTGGCAAGGTAATCCAAGGTCGCAACACATCGCATGGTAGATTTAATGCTACGCACATTTAATGCTACGCACATTTATGTATACAATCTTTGAACCCATTTTAAAGCATTTATTCTCTTACCAAACCTGTTGACTCTGAGAGTCCCAGACCTTTAGTCTGCTCCTTCATGCCCGTACTGTGCTCAAATTGCCTCACTTTGGATGGGCTGAGGAAATCCCCATTGGCAGTGTTCTGCTCGGGTGGCATCTAGGGGTCCGTGCAGAGAGCGGGGTTTGAAATGACCTCTATTGGAGAAGCTTCTTCAATCCTCTCCCCCTCTGGGGCATTGCTGCTCCCGGCTTCCCGGAGCTGGGGTGCGCTGAGCACCTCACTGCTCCCAGATTCCTGGGGCTGTGGTACACTGGCCTCTTTGGGTTGTGGGCAAAGTTGGGGTGCGCTGGTCTCCTCATTGTCTCCAATGTTCTGGAGCTTGGGTGTCTCATCCTCCAACTCCCTAGCATTTTGCCGCTTCTTCTGTTGGTGCCACCCTGGCCCTTCTTCGTCCGAAGAGCTGCTGCCTTTGTCATCCGTGTCGGATGGGAGACACCTCTTGCCTCTTGTCTGGGAAATGGCTTGGTTCCTTCTTAGCTCCTTCTTCCTTTTGGCTCTCTTCACCAGCTGCCACTCCCCCTGCTGCTTTTCCACTGCTGCCTCCTCCTCCTCCATTGATTCGCTCTCCTGAGGAGTGGGAGGTTCAGGGGGCAGTGCTGTTGATTGGCTGTCTGTTGCCTCAATCTTTTCCACCACCTTATCTCTCTCTGTGTCCTCCTTTGTCCCCTGGGGGCCTTGGTGGTTGGAGTGACATGAGGCATTTCTTCTGCTTCCCCCTCGTTGGCTTTGGCTGCCTGTGCATAAGTATGGCAATGTTTGGGGCAGGTCCTGTAGAGGTGACCTGCCTCGCCACACAGGTTGCAGCACTTAGCCTGTTTAGTCTTTTGTCTGGTGCCCTTCCTATTTGCAGTTCTTGCAGAGGACAGTGCTGCAGTTGGCCGCCACATGACCAGCCTTGCTGCATGAGCGACAAAGTTTGAGTTGCCCAGCATAGACAAGGTAGCCACGGCTTCCCCCGATAGCGAATCTGGAAGGAGGGTGGAAGATGGCTCCCTTACCATCGGTCTTGAGTGTGACCTTAACCTGGCGTTTACATGTCCAGATCCCCAAATCGTCTCTAACCGTGGTGCAGCTCCCAACCTTATCGAAGTACCTGGTGAGGAAGGTGAGCACATCGGCGACAGGGACGAAGGGGTTGTAAAGATACACCGTCGCTACCCTGTCTCATTGCAACGGCAGAGCAAAGAGCGGCTCCGCCGTCAGGATCTTCATCTCCGGCAGGTCTCTCTTCTCCTCAAACACCTTCAGGAGCTTGACGCAAGCTGCCACTTGCTTGAATGTCACATCGAAAAAGCCAGTGCTGGGGAAGTCCTGTAGGCAGTAGATCTCCGCAGCCTCGAAACCACACACCTTGAATAAGATCATCTTGGTGAATAAGGTCCGATCCATAACTATTCCTTCCTCGCTGCCCTTCACCATGACTCGGATGGTGTTAGGTACCCCATAGTATGGGGTTCGATTGGTTATAGCCATTGCTGGATAACCTTTCCCTGGCAGAAACGCGATCAAGGTCTCTCCCCTGCCAGGTAAGTAAGTACCTCGTACCTGTTGGACAAGGTCAAGAGCTGAGGCTCCTCTGTTCCTGAACACAGGATCCCTCTACCTGCCTCACTTGCAGTCACATCCTGCTGACCCTGACCACTGACCGGACTTGAGGTACTTAATCTACCGGGTGTGACCGCCTCCTGATACAAAGCATCCAGCTAACTCTCCCCCTCCTGGATGTGCCGCAGTGTCCAGAGCTCAGACTCCAGCTCATCAATTCTGAGCCAGAATTCCTCCAGCAACCAACACTTGCTGCAGATGTGGTCATTGCGGCTCGCAATGGGATCTGCCAGCTCCCACATCATACAGCTACAGCACATCATCTGCCCAGCCATCTCTACTTAGATAATTAATTTATTAATTAGCTTTGCAGTGTTTTTTTTCAAATTTGGTACAGATTTCCTCCCAACCAATCAGGTCACAGCTTTCCTGTGACGTCACTTTTTCAGTTTTGGCTTCAGTACTCTCTGCCCTGAGGTCAATGCTCTGGTGCTCCTCCCTTCGAGTCTGCTCCCTGGAGACAAGGCCGCGAATCCCCAAGGTAAGCTAGATTTATACTCACCGCTCCGGTGCTCCTCCCAGGATTTACTCACCAATCAGCTGCTTTTTCTTTAAACTCCACTCTCAAAAGAGTGTCCCTCGCAGTTCTGGTGCACTCCTGAAAGGACTGCCTCTTGATCTCTCTCCTTTTTTTTAAGGTTTGAGGAGGAGGGAGGGATGGAAACACTACAGCAATGTAATGTTTGGGGCTATTCCGTTCTTTAACAGTGGATCCTCCTCAATTCCCTCCTGAGTTGTGGTGACTTCTTCGATGATTTCTTCCAGAATGCTTCAGTCACTTCTCACCAGCACCCTCTGTTGGATCAGCCTTACCTTTTGCACTGACCTGCTGGACTCCAATTTCATTGAGTATGGGAATATTTTTGGAGACTTCTCCACTTGTCCATTATTTAATTGTCCACTACATTCATGACTGGATGTGGCAGGATGGGGAGCATAAATCTGATCAATTGATTGTTTAGCTCTGTCTACTACATACTGCTTCCTCGGTTTGGCACGCAAGCTTCACCAGCTTGACAGCTGTTACAGTCCCAGACCAGACCTGTAAATTTGGTTATCCGGTTAGGGACAAATCACTTTTGTTTAAAGAAGACAAAATTTAAAAAGAGAACAAAGTCACAAGATCCAATGGATTTAAGTGACATAAATTTTACTATACAAAGTCAGAAAAGGAAAACAATCTACAATATTTATCTTATACTTTAACATTCAGAATTAACATGAGGTTATCATGAGTTAACAGGTAAAGAGTGTTAAACATGCCACACTGCTCATCAAATGGCAGATGCAACCAAGATAGATCCCACAAGTTCCTCAGCAACACGTCCAGACATCAGTGATCACTTCAGATCAAAAAAATAAATTGTAAATGGGGGATAATTGGTTTGCAGGTCAGTTTTAGGATAGGCCACAGCAGGCTATGTCATCATGCAGGTTGGTGGAGCTTAAAAATGTTCACTGGTTTCAATTTACCTGGGTGTTTTCTATCAGAGGTCTTTAGTTGCAGTTTGGACCTTGTGTGGTTTGCAGCTCACAGAGAAGGGAGGTGTTCGGTGCAGCTAGAGCTCAGGAGGAGACGTTCAGGGAGCCACATTGCTTGGTGCAGTCAGGATACATGGGCCAGTATTTTCCCGTCGGCGAGCAGGTGGAGGAGCATAAAATGACGTGTGGTGACATTGGGCGGAACTCCCAACGTCACCGTGCTCCATTTAAATTTTCAGGTAGACAAGGGGCTCAGCAAAATCAGCTGTGCACCTGCCGATTTGTCAATGGCCAACTGAGGTCATTGACAGAATCATTAAAGTAATTAATGGACCTGCCCGTCCAACCTTAAGGTTGGCATGCAGGCCAGGAGCCCTGGAGAGCATTAGAAAATGCATCAAACCTCATCCACAGGTGGGATGATGTTTCATGTAAGCTTTGAAAAATTTAATTAAAGTGTTTTTAAAAGTTATGGACATGTCCCAACTCATGTGACAGTGTCACATAACGGGATATGTCAGGGAATTTATTTTTATATTTTTTAAATTTTTTACCATGGAGCGGATCTCCCTGAGGCAGTTCTTTGCCTCAGGGAGATGTGTGCACTCTTTTGTGTGCATGCGTGAAAGAGCGCACTGTCACCCCAGGGAATCCCTCCCCCCGCCTGCACAGGGAGCGCATATTGCTTCCGTGCACACATCACGCTGGGCGGGCCTTAATTGGCCTGCCCACGTAAAATGGTGACGCGTCGCTGACCGGGGGTGCCGATTGGAGGTGCACAACTGCGCACCTGCTCTTCAACTTCCACCCCCGATGGGGGGATAATTCTGCCCATGAATTCTGAAAAAGCCAAGGACAATGCCAGCTTAATGAAGCTAGCAGTCTGCGAAAGAGCTGGAATTGTGCCAGTAATTAAAGGTGGGAGTGCAGCTTTGTGAATCCCTTGGAACATAGTTCCAAAAGAACAGATTGAACCACTGGGAGGTGAGCTATCATTGAGGTAGTCTGAGTTGGAACAGCTTTTGAGGGAAGGCAAAGGCTAGATCTTTGAAAGTGAAGAGTTGAAATTGCTCATGCAGGAGACATTGTTGTAATGAGATTTTGTGACTCACAGTGGTCATTGCCATCTGGGTAGGTTGCTGAAAATTCTATGGGATCTGTCTTTGTCACATCTGCCATTCGAAAACCTGTGTCCTTGACCACAGTTTGTCTGTTAAATCATATTTACATGTTAATTCTGAATTCACTGGGTCAAACACCTTGAGCTCCCTCCCTAACAGCACTGTGGGTGTACCTACACCACATTGACTGCAGCGGTTGAAAAAGGCAGCTCACCATCAACTTCTCAAGGGCAATCAGGGATGGGCAATAAATGCTGGCCTAGCCAGCGATGCCCACATCCCATAAAATGAAAAAAATGTTAGTATTCTCAATGTTTTACTTTTCTGACTTTGTACAGTAAAGTTAATTTTGTTTGTTCAAAAGCCATGCAATCTTGTGGCTTTATTCTCTTATTGAGTACCTGGAAGTTCACTCATCATCTTCCTTAAACAAAAAGTTATTGGTCCCTAAACAGATCATAACAGTTGCAAATCACTCAGGCATAAATCTTCCCTCTTCAGAAAAGTCATAGCAACTGACAAAGCCATTCTGCTTTTCAATAAGTACAGTACAATTCATCATGAAAATCTTGTCAGCTTAAACTTCAGCAAGTCTCAACACACATATCCATCTGTGGACTGAAATCCCGCAAGAGCCCCCAATTTCTGTTATGATTCCAGACAAGCCCCCCAAATTTGGTTACTCTCTGTTTTGGGACCAATAACTTTTTTAAAGTAGACATAATTTGAAATCCTGGTTACTTGCTAAGAGAATAAAGATTCCATAGTTTTAAACAAATAACAGAAACTTTTCTATACAAAGTCAGAAAAAGAAAACAATGTACAATATCTATCTTATACTCAATGTAACAATCATTAAGGCTGTAAACATGAATTAACAGGAAAACTGTGATCAAATACACTGCACATCAAATAGCAGATGTAACCAAGACGGATCCCACGAATTTCTCAGCAACCCACACAACCAACCCACGTCGGTATTGTGAATCACAAAAATTTCTGCCTCCCTCATTGAGGCAATCCGAGTTGGAATGGTTTTGAAAGGAACTCGGTGGCTAGATTTTTGAAAGAGAAGGGGGTTTTCAGCACTTCTCTTTCAAAAATCTAGCCACCGAATTCCCTCTGAAACCACTCCAACTCAGGCTGCCTCAATGCCTGCTTGCCTCCCAGTTGCTCAATCCCTTCCACTGAGACTGTGTTCCATTGGATTAGAGTCTGCACTCCAACATCTACCTACTGGCACAATTCCAGCTCTTCAGCCATTCTGAGCAAAATACCACTGCTTCAAAGTGTTATCTTTGCCCCAACTGCTAGCAACAGGGAGCCAGCGGCCTCCCACCACCACCTTCTCAGCTCCTTATGGCCTTTTCTGAGCCAAACTGCACCAAATGACTCACAGGACTCCTGTTGATCCCTGGCTTCAACTCTCAATGGCACTGAACAGCTCCCAGGGTTTCTCTGAACCCTAACTGCCTGGAGCCTGCTAACATCAGCACAATTAAGGTATAGAGACTCTTTCCCTAATCCCGAACTAACTGTGTTACGTGGGCTCACCTCTATTCTGCTGCAACAGGTCCCGTGGTCACTGTTTTCCACCACACAGGGATTATGTTGATCCCTGCAGCTGCCACAAGAAGAAATTGGAACAGGGCATGTGCGGCCTGTTACACTGCCACACTCTGCACATGCACCAGAACTCCAGGGCATGCCCCGAATCATAGTCCTCAGCCTCCGCATGGAAAAGGTAAGTTAAAGAGTTTTAGGTATGCTTGGTGCTGCTCCGGACATGGCCTCCTGCAATCTTCATTGAACCAGGGCTAATCCCTCAGCTTGATGTTAATGGTAAGGGTGGGGAAATGCCAGGCCCTGATATTACAAATTGTGATTGAACATACTTCTGCTGCTGATTGTCCACAGTGCCTCTTGAATGCACAGCTTTGAGTTGCTAAGTCTGTTTGAAATCTATTCAATTTAATATGGTGACAATGCCAAATAACATGATGGAGGGTATCGTCAATGTGAAGACAGGGCTTTGTCTCCACAACTGCATGGTGGTCGCTCCTACCAAAACTGTCATGAAAAGATGCATCTGCAACAGGTAGATTGGTGAGGACTAAGTCAAATATGTTTTCCCTCTTGTTGATTTCCTCATCACCTGCCGCAGACCCAGTCTAGCGGCTATGTCCTTTAGGACTCGGCCAGCTTGGTCTGTGGTGGTGCTACTGTGCCACTCTTGATGATGGACATGGAAGTTCTCTGGCCGGAGTACATTCTGTGCCCTTGACACTCTCAGTGCTTCTTCCAATTGCTATTCATCATGGGGGAGTACTGATTCATCAGCTGAGGGAGAGCAGTAGGCGGTAATGAGCAGGAGGTTTCCTTGTGCATGTTTAACTTGATACCATGAGACTTCATGGTGTCCAGCGTCAATGTTGAGGACTCCCAGGGCATCTCCCTCCCACTGAGCCAACGCCTCTGCTGGGTCTGATCTGGTGGTGGGGGTGTCAGGACATACCCAGGGATGTGATGGTGATGTATGGAGCATATTCTTTAAATATAACTTGCAGACAATCAAGACAGCATTGGTCCGAGTACTCGACCTTGGGCAATCGCCACCATAAATCACTCACCAGTCCAAAAGAGAACAATTCTGTTCAACAATTATCTTCCCCTTAGACAACAATGTATCGATGCTGCCACTGCCCCTTTTGTGCCACGGGCTTCAATTCTGCTAACAAGCCAAATATGTAGCACTTTATCAAATGCTTTTGAAAGTCCATATGTACAACTTCAACTACACACCCCTCATCCACTCTCTCTGGTGCCTCATCAAAAACTGAATAGAATTGGACAAATATGATTTACTTTAAATAAATCCTTGCAGCCTTTCCTTTATCAGTTTATGTCTGTCCACGAGGCTACTAATTTTCACCCAGGTTACTGTCCTTGAAGCTTTCCACCACCACCATTAAAGTTATCTTCTCCCCTTTTTTGAACAAGGCTGGGACATTTGCAATCCTCCAGTCCTCTGGCAATGCTGTTTTATCCAAAGGAGGATTGGAAGATTGTGGCCAGCACCTCAGGAAATACGATGTGTACTTCCCTAAGAAATCTTGGATGGATCCCACCTGGAGCTGGTGACTTATCTACATTAAGTACTACACGGTACGTTCACTTTATTTATTCCTCATCCTGCATCCTAGCAATATAAAATCTAAAAGCCAAGAGGAAATGTGAGCCAATAGAAAATATTACAATTTCCATTATAGGACAGTGTGCACTATTGGGCTCCATACAACAGAAAAGCTTTAGATTCTGTGCAGAATCATCTACCTGTATGAAAAGCGCCAAAGACGTGAAAGACAAGGGACGTGTAAGAAAGAAATTAAATTTTAAAAAACTGTGTAAATCAAACTTCATTCCTTTTGTTTATTTAAAAACGGACTTTACTGAACCAAAAGGTGGCTGCTACAGGTCACATGACTCACAGTTTCTGGAAATTTCCAGCAGCAATTACAAGGACAAAAGGGATCCACTCTCATCTTGTGGAATCTCACACCTCATTGTAAGAACACATTATAATCATGAAATTAGGGGACTAGCAGACATCAAAACTCATTATACCTGCAGAGGTGAGTCACCATCTCACAACTGGTCTGTCAAGGTCTATTTCAAAAAGAAACTATTGAAGGGAAATGGCCATCATTTGCACCTTTGTAAGCTAACCCCTCTAGAGGTTCTACCAAAACAATAGTTACCCAAAACAGGGTCATTAATGTGGAAAACAAAAACAGAATTACCTGAAAAAACTCAGCAGGTCTGGCAGCATTGGCGGAGAAGAAAAGAGTTGACATTTCGAGTCCTCATGACCCTTCAACAGAAGGGTCTCTTCATGAGGACTCGAAATGTCAACTCTTTTCTTCTCCACCGATGCTGCCAGACCTGCTGAGTTTTTCCAGGTAATTCTGTTTCTGTTTTGGATTTCCAGCATCCGCAGTTTTTTGTTTTTATCATTAATGTGGAAGGTGACTCTTTCAGAGGCGATTGACAGGGACATTATAAGCCAAGAACAAAAGCGAGACCCAGACACCAGATAACCATCCCTTTTGAAACCATTGTGGAGGAAGGGCATCACATGACTCAAGTGACCATTTTGAAACCTCTAAATTCACTTGAGAACTCAGAAACAGGGAGTCTACTGATTTACCTCCAACCTGAAAGCACAATCGGAGGACTTCCAGTTGAACAAGCAGCCAACAACAAATCACAGCCCCTCAAAGCCTCTGACTGTCAACTGCCAAGCAGACCAAGTCTAAGTATAGCAATTTCATCTCACTGCATCGCATTCCACTTCAAAGGAATTTTGTGCTGCTGTCTTTAGCCAGGGACTCACTGGAACTGGAACTTCTCCACAAAGGAGCCTCTCCTCTGGATTTTGACTTTCTGGACTCATGTGAACTGATGTCCATTTCTGTGGTTCTTTTACTGCTATTATCCGTGTGCGTGTGTGAGAAGTTGCCGCCACCCCCCAGGTTTCAATGTGTGAGTAAACAAACCTTCCTATTTAATCATAACATAACTTTTCTGTGAGATACTTTTAAATTTGGACCACACAAACTAAGGCTTTGTGGAAACATGCCACAGCCTAATTTTAAAATTATTAAAAACGCCTCTGCTTACAGACAGACAATGAAAGGATTAAGGAGTTCAGTTTGCCTCTCTAGCCTATCCATGACATGAGGTAGGGTAAAAGCAAACTGCTTCTAGCAGTTATGGGGTCAAGAACAAGGGACCATTTATAAAAGATCAAATGTAAGGGCTTTACAGCCAATGTGGTAGCACTTCTGACCTGCAGTCAATGTTATATTGTCAGAAATCCCTTTTATTCCCACGGCACAACAGATTAATATTAAAAAGAACTGTAAAATGATACAGAAGATCATTCAGCCCAGTATGCTTATGCTGGCTCTTTGAAATATATGATAATTGATGCTCAAAAATAGATGCATTATACAAACAGCATGTAAATAGAATTCAAGACATCTTCAGTGCAATAATGCTGATGAGAAACAGCCTGGCTTAGTAATGCTCCTAGTTTCCGATAGGTATCTTACTTGTAGGTATCTGCAATCATGTCTACATTCAATAGACCTTGAAAGTTAGCTTGCCTTGATAGAGTCTGAGCCTTTCTTAGGGCTGGAGCAGTTGTCCTAATTAATAAGAATTCAACACATGACAGGACAGAATTGGTGAGCAAGAAGCAGCATTTCAAACTATCACATGGGCAACAGATTCCCAGTGGGTGAGTGGTCCATGATATGACTGGCCTCTTTCTGCCCATCTTCCCCAGTAATGTGAAACAAAGAGAGCTCATTAATCAGTGAACATGGTGGCATTCACCCCTTGAAGGAGTGATGGCTGAGTGCAAAAATGTTGCAGTCCTGTGTGAAAGCAGATAATCCTCTCAATGCTGGGCATTTCCCCACTTTACCTTCCAACTCACCTTGTCAACTGGATCTCCTATTGCTCACTGATCTACACTGTCTCCTGGTCTAGCAATGCCACCAATTTAAAATTCTCATCCTAGCGTTCAAGTTTTCGGCAATGGTCAAATCTGTTCATAGTTTCACCCTTCCCCAAATCTGTCACCTCCTCCAACCATATCATCTTCCGACATCTCTGCACTCCTCAAATTCTGGGCTCTTGTGCATCCTCAGTTTTCATGATTCCACCATTTGTGGATGTCCCTTCAGCCACCTAGGCCACAAGGTCTGGAATTCCTTCCATAAATCTCTCTCTCTCTCTCCTTACCTCTCTCTTCTCCTTTAAGATACCCTTGAAAACCTACCTCTGACCAAGCCTTTTGTCACCTGCCCAATGTTGCTTGATATCAAATTTTATTTGATAATTACTCCTGTGAACTGTCATAGTATGTTTTATCACATTTGGGGTGTTATATAAATGCAAGTTGATGTTGTTGTTTCCTGCCTATAATCTACTCTACCTTTTCTTAAGATGTGCTCAGGGTTTCTAATATTAAGACTGTTCTCCTGATTGTAATTCTGAACTACTGGTCATAGAAATATTTTCTTTATTCATCGATGGGATGAGGAGGGCGTTACTGGCAAGGCCAGCATTTATTACCCACCTAATTGCCCCTTGAGAAGATGGTGGTGAGCTACCTTCTTGGACCGCTGCAGACCCTGTGGTGTAGGTAAATGGTGGACAGGCTTTGGGAGTCAGCAGGTGAGTTACTCACCGCAGGATTCCGAGCCTCTGACCTGTTCCTGTAGCCACAGAATTTAACAGTAACCCCCAGGGTATTGATAGCAGGGGATTCAGAGATGGTAATGCCATTGAATGTCAAAGGGCGATGGTTCGCTTCTCTCTTTTGGAGATGGTCATTGCCTGGCACGTGTGTGGCGCGAATGTTATTTGCCTCTTGTCAGCCCTAGTGGAACCCAAACTGAGCATCAGTGAGCAGGTTATTGCTAGCAAGTGCCGCTTGATAGCACTGTTGATGAACCCCTCCATCACTTTATTGATGATCGAGAATAGACTGATGAGGCAGTAATTGGCCAGCTTGGATATGTCCTGTTTTTTGTGTACAGGAAATACCGGGGCAACTTTCCACATTGCCGGGTAAATGCCAGTGTGCTAGCTGTACTGGAACAGCTTGGTTAGGGATGCAGCAAGTTCTGGAGCACTGGTCTTCAGTACTGTTGTTTTCCTTTAGGAGAAAGGGGCATATTTGGTCGGGGATTGGGGGAGGTAAGGATACTTTCCCTCCCGCCCCATCCCACCACCCACCCTGCCATGTGAAGGACATGCATCCAATGATGAGGTGGTGTGAAGGCGCACTGCTCCTTTAAACAACAGTTTTTAAAGACTGGCAGCAGCCCCTGTGGTGAGCTCGTAATGTTGCGCAATTAAAATTGAAGCAATGGGAGTGGGGGAGGTGGAGTGGGGGGGTCTGGGGTGAGGGGGGAGAAAGAGGGTGGGTCACTGTGTATTGAACAATAGCACTTTAGTGTCTGTTAAACTTCATGCATATGTGTAAACTGACCCCCTCTGAAGCAAATGGAATGAGGCCCACAAGCATGACCCAGACCTCCCTGTCGCTTGCCATTTCAATACTCCACCCGGCTCTCATGCCCACATGTCTGTCCTTGGCCTGCTACATTGTTCCAGTGAAGCTCAACGCAAACTGGAGGAACAGCAACTCATCTTCCGACTAGGCACTTTACAGCCTTCCGGACCGAATATTGAGTTCAACAACTTTAGATCATGAACTCTCTCCTCCATCCCCAACCCCTTTCAGATCCCCCTTTTTTCCAATAATTTAAATAGATTTTTCTTTTCCCACCTATTTCCATTATTTTTAAATTTATTTCCATCCATTGTTTTATTTCTACCTGTTAGCCTATTTCGATCCCTTTACCCCACCTCACCCCCACTAGGGCTATCTGTACCTTGCTCATTCTGCTTTCTACCCTTAATGTCACCTGTTATCACATTCCTTTAGATAATATCACCACCTTCAACACCTCTTTGTCCTTTTGTCTGTGAGATCTTTTGGTTATCTCCACCTATCACTGGCCCTCTATCCAGCCCCACCTGTCCCACGCCCCCTTAAACCAGCTTATATTTCACCTCTTTTCTATTTTTCCTTAGTTCTGTTGAAGAGTCATACGGACTCGAAACATTAATTGTGCTCCTCTCTGCAGATGCTGTCAGACCTGCTGAGTTTTTCCAGGTATTTTTGTTTTTGTTTTGGAATGAGGCCCAGTTGAGAAGCGATCACTTAGAAGAATAAGCTCAGGCCTGGTGTGGCCATCACATTATTAAAAGTAGCGATGCAGGTTAATAAGGCCATAAAAAGGCAAACAAAGCTCTGGATTCATTTCTAGAGGGGTGGAATTGAAAAGCAGAAATTATGATGATGTTGTATAGAACCCTGCTTAGACCACACATATATTGTGAGCAATCTGATCTCCATATTATAAATAGGATATAGAGACATTGGAGAAGGTGTAATCAGGTTTTATTGGAATGATACCACAGCTGACAGGTTATACCTAACAGGAAAGATCGAACTGCTTAGTTCTCTTTCTCAAGGAAAACATCCCAAGACATTACCTGATAAGAATCTTTAAGATTATGAAAGGTTTTGATAGTCAACATAGAGATGTTTCTATTTGTGTAGAAACCAGAGCAAGTGGCCATAAATTTGATAAATACTAATAAATCCAATAGGGATTAGAGGAGGAACATAAATTTTGTGGCATCTGACTGACTTAGCAGTCCCATTCTACAATGCCATTCAGTCGTAGAACATTCGGCTGCAGCAGACATGTGAAAAGTTACATATGAAGACACTATCAATGATTCCTGTGCACCAGTCACGTGCCTTGCTTTTCATGATAGTTACCTTCAATTGTGTTGCCTCCACCTGATGCTCTGAGTGACTTTCTCCGTTGCGCTCTGGTATCTGGGCCCCTGCTGAGCTTTGTCACGGAGTCCTCCGGAAGAAAGAGACCTCTCCTGTCTCCAGAGAATTTGCCCAACTGCAGTTTTTTTCATCAAACACACCTTGGTGATCTACTTCTACCGGCTTATCGTGTTCTTTCAAAGCCTTTTCCAGCAGGATCACGGCACATATGTCTTCCCTTTGTATTCCCCGATTCACTAACGTGGAATTAACAGATTCATTTTAGCAGCTTTCCCATTTATGTGTTTACCACAATAATTCCTATGTCATAACAGATTAATGTTAAAGAATCATAGAATGATACAACACAGGAGATTATTCAGCCCATTTTGCCTGTGCTGCCTCTTTGAAAGATTTATCTAATTAGTTCCCCATCCTCCACTCGCTCATTCCCCACAGCCATACAAATTCATCCCTGTAAGTATTAATCAATACTCTTTTCAAAAGTATCTATTGAAGATGCTTCCATTGCCCTGGCCAGCAGTGAATTCCAGACAAAAGACAACTCACTGCTTTATAAAGTTCTCCTCATGGAATCCTACAGCACAAGAGGAGGCCACTCCACTTTTCGTGACTGTACCGCCTCTTTGAAAGTGCATTCCAATTTAGACTTACACCCCAGCATTCTAGCCCTATAACCCTGCAAATTAGTCCTCTTCAAAACCATGGCCAGCTGCCTTTTCAAAGTTCCTATGGAAGCTGATTCCTGCAGCCTTACATATTCCAGATTTTAACAACTCACTAAGTGAACTAATTACTTCTCATTTTCTTTCTTGTTCTTTTACCAATTATTTTAAACCTATGGCCCCTAGTTACTGACCAACTGACCCAGAACAAACTGTTTCTCCCAGCTAGCTCTATCAAAATCCTTCATGATTTTGCATGCCTCTGCTAAATCTTCACCTAATCTTCTCCGCTCTAAGGAGAACAATCCTAGCTTCTCCAGTCTCTGCAAATAACTAAATGAATAATCTGAGATACCCGGATAATAGAGCAATCTCCTAGACACAATCATAAACAGTAACAGATAGAGATCATTAAACTGCAACAAAACAATATGCATTGGAAGGATTACACGTAGATGCAAAATAACAGTGGAATCAAATGAAATAAACAAGTAAAATCATTTTCTTATCTGGGTATCCTCATAACATCTGATGGGAAAAGTGATCAAGACATCAGGAAGTGCATGACACTTGCAAAACAACCATCACAAAAATGTTAGACCTCTTTATAAACAAAACATCTCTTTGGAAAGTAGAATGCTAAAATGCTACATCTTGTCAACATTACTATATGGATGTGAAAGTTGGAATCTAAGCAAGACATTCCTTGTTTGCTCTGCCCAGAGGCATTCCTTGGCTCAGTACCTGTTGGTGCTTCATCCTCAGCCTTTGTTCTTGGCAGTTTTGGCACTGGTAGTTTGCTGGGGAGGAGCCAGGTCCCAAGTCTACCTCAGCTGGAATGGGAATCAAATCTGTGCTGTAGGCCTTATTCTGAACCACACACTAGCCATCAAGCCAACTGTGATAATCATACTCCCTCTAAGCAAGACAGAGGAAGATTCTGAGACATATGATGAGGATTAGCTGATGAGATGTTTTGAGGAAGGCAGACACACATGAAGTCCAAAGTCACACGTAGGCCAGACCAGGTAAGGATGGCAGGTAATGATATTAGTGAACCAGGTGGTTTTTACATCAAGGGCAATGGTTTCATGGTCACTATTACAGAGACTAAAACTTTAAAATAAAAAAACAATAAAAATAAATACCTAAAATGAATACCTTTGTAATTAAGAAAGATTAAACTTTAGTTGTAAGTGGGACTAGAATTTAATGAACACAGTAAATTGTAGCATACATAGGAATTTTCAAAGTTAATTAAGTAATTAAATTAAATTAACTAAAAAACATAAGTAACAATGGCAGGACAGATGTTATGTTGCAGCTGTGGAATTTGGGAGCTTTTGGATGCCAAGGTGATCCAGCACAAACACATCTGCAGAAAATGTAAGCATCTAGAGGAATTCCGGATCAGGATTATTGATCTGGAAGCCGAACTGCAGACGCTGCGCAACATAAGGGAAGGGGAGAAATACCTGGACACTTTGTTCCAGAAGATGGTTACACCCCTTAAAATAGGGACATCTGTTTTGGACAGCAATGAAGGACATGTGGATGTGACCGTGAGTGAGACAGGTAAAGAGAACGAGCAGACAGGAGTGGAGGAGCAACAACTGTCAAACCAGTTTGAGGTTCTTGCAAACTTGTGTAGACAAAAGCAAGGTCTGCAATGTGGATGAGCAGATTGGTCATGGCACCATAGTACAGGAAGCTGTTCAGCAGGGGGTATTAATAGCAATGTAGTAATAGTAGGGGACAGTATAGTGAGGAAGATTGATACTGTTCCCTGCAACAAAGAGCAAGAGTCTAGAAGGCTGTGTTGCCTGCTCGGTGCCAGGGTTCGGGACATCTGCTCAGGGCTAGAGAGGAACTTGCAGTGGGAGGGGAGAGGATCCAGTCGGCATGGTCCATGTTGGTACCAATGACAGGCTGGACGAGGGAGGAGGTTCCGCATAGTCGGTATGAGGAGCTAGGCCCCAAATTAAGCAGAATCTCAAAGGTAATAACTTCTACATTGTTACCTGAACCATGTGCAAAATTGGTAAGGGGCAAATTTAGAGGTGAGTGTGTGGTTTAAACATTGATGTGGGAGAAGTGGGTTACGGGTTGTGGGGCATTGGTGCCAGAACTGGGGAAAGTGGTGGCTGCACCATTGGGACGGTCTACACCTGAACAGTGCTGGGACGGTCTACACCTGAACCGTGCTGGGACAGTCTACACCTGAACAATGCTAGGACGGTCTACACCTGAACCGTGCTGGGATGGTCTACACCTGAACCGCGCTGGGACGGTCTACATCTGAACCGCGCTGGGACGGTCTACACCTGAACCGCGCTGGGACGGTCTACACCTGAACCGTGCTGGGACAGTCTACACCTGAACCGTGCTGGGACGGTCTACACCTACCTGAACCGCGCTGGGACGGTCTACACCTGAACCGCGCTGGGACGGTCTACACCTGAACCATGCTGGAATATTCTATACCTGAACTGTGCTGGGACCAATGTTCTTGCGAGCCGTATAACTAGGTAATTAAAGAGGGTTTTAAATAAATACTGGTGGCAAGGGATCAAATCTGGGAAGATGTGATGTATCAAAGAGTAGGGACAAGGCAAGAGAGGAGGGATTAATGTGGGAAATGATAAGCAGACCATGACAGGAAGGGGCAGAGTGTACAAATCTAAGAGCAAATCAGCAAAGAAGGTTATAGGTTACAAAAATATTAAAAGGACAAAATTTAAGGCTCTGTATCTGAACACATGTAGCATTCAAAACAAGACAGATGACCTGATAGCGCAAATAGCACTAAACAAAGTACGATCTGACAGTCATGGCAGAGTTATGGCTGCAGGGTGACATAGAATGGGACCGGAATATTGAAGGGTATGAGACATTAAGGAAAGCCAAGAAGGTAAGAAAAGGTGGAGAGGTGGTTCTGTTAATTAAATATGATATTAGCATGAGAGAGAGGGATAACCTACGTTCAGAAAGCCAGGATTTAGAAGTGGTTTGGGTAGAAATGAGGAATGATAAAAGCAAGAAGTCACTTGTGGGAGTGGTGTACAAGGCTCCCTAACAGTAAAGACATGGTAGGACAGGATATCAAAGAAGAAATAATGGAAGCTTGTAATAAGGTATGGCGATTTTCATAAAGACTAGAAAAATCAGATGGGTAAAGGTAGCCGACATGGAGAATTCATAGAGTTTTTTCGTGATAGTTTCTCAGAACAGCAAGTTCTGGCACCAACCAGAGAGCAAGCTATACTAGATCTAGTATTGTCCAAGGACATTTGATTAATTAATAATCTCATAGTAAAGGTACCCCCTAGGTAGCAGTGATCATAATATGATTGCATTTGAGGGAGAGAAGAGTAGGTCTCTGTCTACTATTTTAAACTTAAATAAGGGCAATTATGAGGCCATGAAAACAAAGCTAGCAAAAGTGAACTGTAGATGTTCATGTTCAAAGAGACTTGGGTGTGCTTGTATGAGGAATGCAGAAAGGTGGCATGCAGGTGCAGCAAGCAATTAAGAAGGCAAATGACATGTTGGCTTTAATTACAAAGAGCACAGGTATAATCCTGTGACAATTGTATGGGGTCTCTGTGAAATCACACACCCAGCATTCATTTGTACTCATTTGACATCAATCACGCTGAAAAAACAATCAATTAGATATAATTTAACATTGCAAATATCATAACTGAGATCATTGCCATCAATTGCCCCAAATCACAGCGCTTAAACGTTTGTGATTAGCAACATCACTTTGCGTTCAGACCCCAAAACGATCAGTTTATTTTCCATACTGTTTCTTAATTTCAGTAGCTTGAAACATCCTAAAACTGAACTAACTTTAGAAAAAACAGATTCTGTTTTGACATATATTTCAATAAGCTGGTTTTATGTATTTCTTCATAAAATATAATAAATGCAGCACAGCCCTGCCCCCAACCCCACCCAACAGAAGTTTTGTCCAACACACCAGCCCACCAGCTATTGCCCCCTGATCAGTCTGGAGCGGTTTTCTCTCCACAAGCCACACATCAACCCCGCCAAGAGCAATTTCATTCCAGTACCTCACATGACCATCACGCCCCCACAGCAATTTTCTTCCCCTTCCTTTCCCTTCCAGCATCTCTCTCTCTCGCCTCCTCACTTCCCCTGCCCCTCATCTCTTTCACTCAGTAACCCTCAGCCTCTGCACCGCCTCTTCCCATCCCTCTCGGCACCCCTCCCCCTTCACCCCCATCCTCCTTGCTCTCTCCTTGGCCCCACCCGGTGCTTGCTCACTCCCTCTGGCCCCCTTGGCGCGCGCTTGCTCTCTGTTCCCCCATCCCTCCCCCCCACCCTCTCCGCTCCCCCTCCCTCTCTCTGCTCTCTCGCTCCCCTGCCCCCTCTCTCGCTTCCCCTACCCTCCATATTTCTGCTCCCCCTCCTTCTTTCCAACCCCTGTCTGCCTCTCTCGCTCAGGCAGTAAAGTGAAGTCGAAGCCCACCAACAACCATAATCGTATTGAATGGGGGAGCAAGTTCAATGGGCTGATTAGTACACTCCTGCTCCTGTTTTTTGTGTCATAACGAAAGGGAAGGCAATAGGACGAAAGTAGGTTTACAGAGCACATATATGAATGCACAGAGTGTATTAACCAAGATCGGTGAGCTGCAGATGCAGATAACCATGTGGGCGAATGATGCTGTGGCATTAATGGAGACCTGGCTCAAAAATTGGGCAGAACTGGGTACTAAACATCTCATCCTACACATCCAACAGTGCAGCACTCTCTCAGTACTGTTTTGGGAGTGTCAGCCTCAAACATGTTGACTATTTATTAAAGAGGAAATTTACAGAATAAAAAGGTACAAGAAGAGAGGGAAATTGATTCAGAATAAGAAAATATTACTTTGAACCCATTTTTGAGCATTGCGGAGATCCTCAGTTTCATGAGAAACATTGTAAACGAACAGGACACATGGAATCCTGGGATCTGCTCCACATGCAGGAGTCTCCATCAGAATATCCTCTTGTACTCTTCCTTGTCCATAACATTCCACTGGAAGACAACAGAACTCGTGCTGAATCAGTCATCATTTTAGCTCATGTCAGCAGTAATCTGATTCTCCAAGACAAAGAAAAGGATCAATAAATTTACAACAACAGGAAAACTCTAGGAACAGAGCAACAGCAACAGGCCATTAATCCTGTGATTTAGAATCTTACCCTGTCCAAATCCCTGGCACCCCTCCCCCCCCACCCCCAACCACACCTTCCTGCCCCTCTCAATGTCCCTTCAGACACTCTATTGCCTTCCCGCCCCTTCCCCCAATTTCCTTCTCCTTCTTCCCCAACCACCCCCACTGCTTCCTGTTCACTTCTCACTCACCTCCTTCACCTTCTCATTCTGCTTCACCCTCCCCCGTTAGTCTTCCACTGCTCCTGCCTTCTACCTCACCTCCCTCATCATTAGCCTTCCCCTCACCTCCCCCCCTACTCCATCATGTTCCCCGCCCCTCTCATCCTCTACACATCCAGGTCCCACTTCACCCATCTCTCCTGCTACACTCCCAACCTCCCCGCCCTTCACCCTGGCTCCTCTGCTCCATTTCCGATATATATGTACAGACAGATTAGGCGCAGGAGTAGGCCATTCAGCCCCTCGAGTCTGCTTCCGCCATTTGATAAAATCATGGTTGATGGAATTATGGTCTCAACTTTACTTTGTCTGTATCCTTTGATTGTCTTGTCAATCAAGAATCTAACTCAGCCTTATATATATTCAATGACCCAGCTGCCTCTGCTCTCTGGTGAAGAGAATTCCAAAGACTAACAGCCATCAGAGGGGGGAAGGAGGGGCTGGGCGGTGGGAAAGCGGGGCTAGGTAGTGGGAAAGAGGGAACGGGTAGTGGGAAAGAGGGAGGGGGGAGGTGGGAAAGAGCTGCAGGGGTAAGGGGTGGTCTCAGGCATGCGCTGTACAGGGGACGTGGGGACTCCCAGGAGTGGGTGCGTGTGTATGCGAGAACCTCTTGATCTGTGCAAGTTCCCCCCCCCTGCGTTCCTCCCCATCCCTCCTCCTCCACGTAGCTCCCCACCCCTCTGGCCACCCCCCCAACGTTCCTCCCGGCTCCTCCCCGCCACGTTCCTCCCCCCCACGTTCCTCCCCCCCATAGTACTCACTCCCAACGTTCAAGTCCCCACGCCCTCCATACCCAACCCCCACACATCCTCTACCCCACCACGTTCCTCCACACCCTTCTCCTCGTTCCCAATTCCTCCACCCTGCATTCCTCCCCAAATTTCACTTACCACGTGCCTCCCTACCCCTCTCCCCCGAGAGTCTTCCCTGACACCCCCAGGGTCCTCGGCCACCGGTTCCTCGCCCTCTGTCTCCACCCCCATTCCTCTCCTCCTCCCTCCCTCCTCCTCCACCATCCTCCCATTGCCCCTTCCCGCTCCCACACCCCCTCCATCTTCTCCCCTCCTCTCCCTCTTCCCCTCTCCTCTCCTCTCCCTCTTCCCCTCTCCTTTCCCTCTTCCCCCTTCCCCTCCATTTTCTTCCCTCCTCTCCCTCTTCCCCTCTACTCTCCCTCTCCCCTTCTCTCTCTCTCCCATCTCCCCCCTCCCACCCCTTCTTTCCCTCTCCCGCTCCCCCCCACCCCCTTTCCCCCATCTCCCTCCCTCCCCCCTCCTGGGATAGGATAGAGGGTGGGAGAGATTAAACCATAAAGATGATAGGGAAGAAAAGACAAAGTGAGTGGCTATGGGAAAGAAGCAAAGCCTTGGTCCAGAGTAGGTGTCAATAGCAGAATAACAAACAGCTCTGTTCAAAAGTAAAAGCATGAACAACAGGAGTAACACCAGCATTTGGCACAAAAAGAAAACAGACAAAACGGGGACAGAATTCATGGTCTGAAATTGTTGAATTCAATGTTGAGTCCAGAAGGCTGTAAAGTGCTTGATCAGAAGATGAAGTGCTGTTCCTTAAGCTTTACTGGAACACTGCAGTAAGCTGAAGGCAGAAATGTGAGAGTGACAGCAAGGTGGAAAATTGAGATAGCAAGTGACTGGAAGATTGGGGACTGAGTGGAGGTGTTCCACAAAGCAGTCATCCAATCTGCATTGGTCTCCCAAGTCTAGAAGAGACCACATTATGAGCAGCGACTATAAATTGAAAGACATATACATAAATGCCAAATGACTGGAGAATTGCAATGTTGCACCCTTGTTCAAAAAAAGTGTAATGATAAACCCAGCAACTACAAGCCAGTCAGTCAAATCTCATGGTGGAAACGCTTTTAGAAATAATAATCAAAGACAAAATTAACAGTCGCTTAGACAAATGTGGATCAATAAAGGAAAGCCAGCGCTTGTGAAGGCAATCTTGTTTTAATTAATTTGAATTTTTTGATGAGGCAACAGAGAAATAGAGTTGATGAAAGTAACGTGGCTGAGGTGGTGTGCATGTACTTCCAAAATGTGTTTGATAAAGTGCCACATAACAGACTTGTCAGCAAAGTTAAAGCCCATGGAATGAAAGGGACAGTAGCAAGTGACAGGGAACAGGGAGTAGTGGTGAACCTTGGTTTTGCAGACTCAGGAAGGTATATGGTGGGTTTGCCCAGGGATCCCAGAGATCAGTATTAGCACCGCTTTTCTTAATAAATTAGTCTTGGATGTGCAGGGCACAATTTCAAAATATACAGATGACACATAATTGAAATATGAGGAGGATAGCGATAAACTCAGGATACAGTCAGGCCAGAGGAACACTTAGATAAAAACAAAAAAACTGCGGATGCTGGAAATCCAAAACAAAAACAAAAACAGAATTACCTGGAAAAACTCAGCAGGTCTGGCAGCATCGGCGGAGAAGAAAAGAGTTGACGTTTCGATTCCTCACGACCCTTCGACAGAACTTGAGTTCGAGTCCAAGAAAGAGTTGAAATATAAGCTGGTTTAAGGTGTATGTGTCGGGGGCAGAGAGAGAGAGAGAGAGAGGTGGAGTGGGGGTGTGGTTGTAGGGACAAACAAGCAGTGATAGAAGCAGATCATCAAATGATGTCAACAACAATAATACAAAAGAACACATAGGTGTTAAAGTTAAAGTTGGTGATATTATCTAAACGAATGTGCTAATTAAGAATGGATGGTAGGGCACTCAAGGTATAGCTCTAGTGGGGATGGGGAGAGCATAAAAGATGTAAAAAAAATAAAATAAGTAAATAAATAATTTTTTTTTTCTTTTTCTCTTTTTATAATGGAAATAGGTGGGAAAAGGAAAATCTATATAATTTATTGGAAAAAAAAGAAAAGGAAGGGGGAAACAGAAAGGGGGTGGGGATGGGGGAGGGAGCTCGACAGACATGTGGGCAAGAGAGCAGGGTGGATTGTTAAAATGGCAAGCGACAGGGAGGTTTTGGTCATTCTTGCGGACAGACTGCAGGTGTTCTGCAAAGCGGTCGTCCAGTTTACGTTTGGTCTCTCCAATGTAGAGGAGACCACATTGGGAGCAACGAATGCAGTAGACTAAGTTGGGGGAAATGCAAGTGAAATGCTGCTTCACTTGAAAGGAGTGTTTGGGTCCTTGGACGGTGAGGAGAGAGGAAGTGAAGGGGCAGGTATTGCATCTTTTGCGTGGGCATGGGGTGGTGCCACAGGAGGGGGTTGAGGAGTAGGAGGTGATGGAGGAGTGGACCAGGGTGTCCCGGAGGGAGCGATCCCTACGGAATGCCGATGGGGGGGTGAAGGGAAGATGTGTTTGGTGGTGGCATCATGCTGGAGTTGGCGGAAATGGCGGAGGATGATCCTTTGAATGCGGAGGCTGGTGGGGTGATAAGTGAGGACAAGGGGGACCCTATCATGTTTCTGGGAGGGAGGAGAAGGCGTGAGGGCGGATGCGCGGGAGATGGGCCAGACACGGTTGAGGGCCCTGTCAACGACCGTGGGTGGAAAACCTCGGTTAAGGAAGAAGGAGGACATGTCAGAGGAACTGTTTTTGAAGGTAGCATCATCGGAACAGATGCGACGGAGGCGAAGGAACTGAGAGAATGGGATGGAGTCCTTACAGGAAGCGGGGTGTGAGGAGCTGTAGTCGAGATAGCTGTGGGAGTCGGTGGGTTTGTAATGGATATTGGTGGACAGTCTATCACTAGAGATTGAGACAGAGAGGGTCAAGGAAGGGAAGGGAAGTGTCAGAGATGGACCACGTGAAAGTGATGGAGGGGTGGAGATGTGAAGCAAAATTAATAAATTTTTCCAAGTCCCGACGAGAGCATGAAGAGGCACCGAAGTAATCATCGATGTACCGGAGAAAGAGTTGTGGAAGGGGGCCGGAGTAGGACTGGAACAAGGAATGTTCCACATACCCCATAAAGAGACAGGCATAGCTGGGGCCCATGCGGGTACCCATAGCCACACCTTTTATTTGGAGGAAGTGAGAGGAGTTGAAGGAGAAATTGTTCAGCGTGAGAACAAGTTCAGCCAGACGGAGGAGAGTAGTGGTGGATGGGGATTGTTCGGGCCTCTGTTCGAGGAAGAAGCTAAGGTCCCTCAGACCATCCTGGTGGGGGATGGAGGTGTAGAGGGATTGGACGTCCATGGTGAAGAGGAAGCGGTTGGGGCCAGGGAACTGGAAATTGTTGATGAGACGTAAGGTGTCGGAGGAATCACGGATGTAGGTGGGAAGGGACTGGACAAGGGGAGAGAGAAGGGAGTCAAGATAACGAGAAATGAGTTCTGTGGGGCAGGAGCAAGCTGAGACGATCGGTCTACCGGGGCAGTTCTGTTTGTGGATTTTGGGTAGGAGATAGAAGCGGGCCGTCCGAGGTTGGGCGACTATCAGGTTGGAAGCTGTGGGAGGGAGATCCCCAGAGAAGATGAGGTCAGTGACAGTCCTGGAAACAATGGCTTGATGTTCAGTGGTGGGGTCATGGTCCAGGGAGAGGTAGGAGGAAGTGTCTGCGAGTTGACGCTCAGCCTCCGCGAGGTAGAAGTCAGTGCGCCAGACAACAACAGCACCACCCTTGTCAGCGGGTTTGATGACAATGTCAGGGTTGGACCTGAGAGAATGGAGTGCAGTAAGTTCAGAGAGAAACAGGTTAGAATGGGCGAGAGGAGCAGAGAAATTGAGACGACTAATGTCGCGCCGACAGTTCTCAATGAAAATATCAAGAGAAGGTAAGAATCCAGAGGGAGGGGTCCAGGTGGAGGGAGAATGTTGGAGATGGGTAAAAGGATCCGCTGAACTGGGAGAGGACTCCTGCCCAAAGAAGTGAGCCCGGAGACGAAGACGGCGGAAGAAGAGTTCAGCATCATGCCGAGCCCGAAATTCATTGAGGTGAGGGCGTAAAGGTATGAAACTAAGTCCTTTGCTGAGCACTGAATGTTCAGCATCGGAGAGGGGAAGGTCAGGGGGTATAGTGAATACACGGCTGGGGTTGGGATTAGAAGATGGAGTGGGGTGGGGACGGAGGGACAGGCCGGGGTGGAGGGTCCTAGATGGGTGTTGGTGTCGATGAGTTGTTGGAGCTTGCGTTCCTTAGCACTTGAGAGAAAGAGAAAAAGTTTCTTGTTGAGGCGTCGGATGAGCCGAAGGATAAAATGAAACTGGGGGCACGCGCAGCTTTGAAAAAGGGTACTGCGGTGCTGCTGGAGGGAGAGGTCGAGTGTGTTCATATGGCGGCGCATGGTACTGAGTGTGGATTTCAGAATGTGACGGGAACAGCAGTCCGAGAAACGTCCGGTACATTGATGATTACTTCAGTGCCGCTTCATGCTCTCGTCGGGACTTGGAAAAATTTATTAATTTTGCTTCCAATCTCCACCCCCCCATCATTTTCGCGTGGTCCATCTCTGACACTTCCCTTCCCTTCCTTGACCTCTCTGTCTCAATCTCTGGTGATAGACTGTCCACCAATATCCATTACAAACCCACCGACTCCCACAGCTATCTCGACTACAGCTCCTCACACCCCGCTTCCTGTAAGGACTCCATCCCATTCTCTCAGTTCCTTCGCCTCCGTCGCATCTGTTCTGATGATGCTACCTTCAAAAACAGTTCCTCTGACATGTCCTCCTTCTTCCTTAACTGAGGTTTTCCACCCACGGTCGTTGACAGGGCCCTCAACCGTGTCTGGCCCATCTCCCGCGCATCCGCCCTCACGCCTTCTCCTCCCTCCCAGAAACATGATAGGGTCCCCCTTGTCCTCACTTATCACCCCACCAGCCTCCGCATTCAAAGGATCATCCTCTGCCATTTCCGCCAACTCCAGCATGATGCCACCATCAAACCATCTTCCCTTCACCCCCCCATCGGCATTCCGTAGGGATCGCTCCCTCCGGGACACCCTGGTCCACTCCTCCATCACCTCCTACTCCTCAACCCCCTCCTGTGGCACCACCCCATGCCCACGCAAAAGATGCAATACCTGCCCCTTCACTTCCTCTCTCCTCACCGTCCAAGGACCCAAACACTCCTTACAAGTGAGGCAGCATTTCACTTGCATTTCCCCCAACTTAGTCTACTGCATTCGTTGCTCCCAATGTGGTCTCCTCTACATTGGAGAGACCAAACGTAAACTGGGCGACCGCTTTGCAGAACTCCTTCGGTCTGTCCACAAGAATGACCAAAACCTCCCTGTCGCTTGCCATTTTAACACTCCACCTTGCTCTCTTGCCCACGTCTGTCGAGCTCCCTCCCCCATCCCCACCCCCTTTCTGTTTCCCCCTTCCTTTTCATTTTTTTCCAATAAATTATATAGATTTTCCTTTTCCCACCTATTTCCACTATAAAAAGAGAAAAAGAAAAAAAAATTATTTATTTACTTATTTTATTTTTTTTACATCTTTTATGCTCTCCCCACCCCCACTAGAGCTATACCTTGAGTGCCCTACCATCCATTCTTAATTAGCACATTCATTTAGATAATATCACCAACTTTAACACCTATGTGTTCTTTTGTATTATTGTTGTTGACATCTTCTGATGATCTGCTTCTATCACTGCTTGTTTGTCCCAACAACCACACCCCCACTCCACCTCCCTCTCTCTCTCTCTTTCTCTCCGCCCCCCCACACACACACCTTAAACCAGCTTATATTTCAACTCTTTCTTGGACTCGAACTCAAGTTCTGTCGAAGGGTCATGAGGACTCGAAACGTCAACTCTTTTCTTCTCCGCCGATGCTGCCAGACCTGCTGAGTTTTTCCAGGTAATTCTGTTTTTGTTTTTGTTCCAGAGGAACACTTGGCAGTTACTATTTAATGCAGAGAAGTATGAAGTGTTAACTTTCGGTAGGAAGAAAGGAAAGGCAATAAAACATAAAGGATACAATCCTAAAGTGGGCGGAGGAGCAGAGGCACCTGGTACATGCATCAGAGGATGTGGAGACAGTAACCACCATCTTGAGGAGCTTTGGCTCAGAGTCATTAAGCTGGAGGCTGAGTTGTGGATACTGCGACGCATCAGCGAGTGGGATAGTTACCTGGACACTTCGTACCAGGAGATGGTCACAACCATTAGGATAGGATCTTTTGATTTGGAAAGTGGTCAGGGACAGGAAGGTGTGACTGCAGCTGAGACAGGTAAGGGGATACAGAGGGCAGGAGTGTCAGTCTCTGCAATTGTCCAACAGGTTTGAGGTTCCTTCAGCTTTTTAGTTCCCATTGGAGGGAGCGTTTGTTGTAAAAAGGAATGACATTTTTAGAGTTAATGTTTGAGATCGGGATAAAGATCCTGAGAAATGATAACACAGACACAAGAATTAACCCCAAACTGCATTCCTGCTTCCGTCTCTGCTTAACATATTGTTTTTGTTCAACCACCACACCCAATCCTGAAGGTGGAAGCAAGAAACAGACTCGGGGATTTCTAAATCTAGTTAGTTTCTCTTTGGGCTTGTTACTGCATTGTGAGTTCAGACATGAGAGGCTGTAAATTTGTAACTTTACACTGTTACTGCAATCCCACTCTTGTATTTAAAAATATAATTTAACATGATCAATTTTCTTGCATCTTTTTCACCGTCCAAATTTCATCCAAAGATATGTCATCTTGATCAGTGTTTCTAGACCAGACACAATGATATATAAATGTCTACTTTATTTAAACAATTTCACTATGAGATCTAAATTCTTTCCTCCCTTCCTGTTCCTCAGCAGCCAGTAACCTGCAATCTCTGAGGAACCACTTGTGCGGGTAAAACCTTCCCAGAGGATGTGTGGATGGGATAAACATCTTACTGTTCAGCTTGGTGGAAGCTGGCACATCAACCACCATTAATACATTCCTCTCAGCTCTGGATGCAGTTAGAAAATGGGCAAACAGTGCCCCAGCTGGATTCTATGAGAACTCGCTCACAGCCGAGGTGTCTCCGCTATGAGGTTTTTAATTTAAAAAAATTCTCAGAATGTGGGTATTGTTGGCAAGGCCTGAATTTATGGTCCATCTTTTGTCACCCTGATTCAACTCAAGGATTTACTAGGCCACCTCAGAGGGCAGTTCAAAGTTGGTCTGGGATTGAAGTCACGTATAGGCCCAGATCGGATAGATTTCCTTCAGTAAAGGACATGAGTGAATCAGCTGGGTTGGACAGCCCGACTCTTATTGTCACTTTTACTGAAACAATATTTTTATTTATAAATTTTTAAAACTGAATCCTAATTTTCCACCCGAATGTGGTGGGATTTGTGGCATCAGGATGTTCAGCATAGCAAGGGTTAAATTGTGGGACTTGCGAACAGTACTGCTCACAGTATGATGTAGAGAGACACTTGACAGTGGACAGGGGACAGAGTTGTTTGGAGAGACTCAAGTAGGACTTAGCTCCAAGTCTGGGCCATACCTTGAACATATGTATTATATATATTTATATATCTATGGTTGTGTGTTACCAATAAACAGTTAATGTTCAACTTTACAGACTCAGAGCATTTTCATGAGACCTACTGAACAATCCCTTACAATGTGGTGGCAGCTAATGAACAAACCCAGAACCGAAGCAGCTGATGAAGGATCCCAGAATTTGAAACACTAAAGGAACAATGTCCTGACCTGACTGAAGTGCACCTGAACCAAACACACAGCTGGAGATCACTGCAAAAGAAAGTTGGAAGCCAATTTATGCACAGCAACTCCCACAAATCAGAATGTGATAAATGGCCACAAAATCTGTTCTTTTTAGTGAATGTTGGTTCATATTTATGAGATAGAACATATAATGACCTAGACTAGTTTATAATCACTATATTAAATCCTGCCTCTCTCCTTTTTCGCTTCATTTGCAAAGTTGTCAGAAAAAATCAGAATGGAGAAGCACAGCATGTTGCCATTTCAAATCAGTGGAAATCAGAAAAGATGGAGCAGACAAAATGTTGCTTTGTACATATTGAAAAATATGGTCAGAAACATAGATTTGTTCATCAAAGCAAAGTAGTGATGAGCAAACTTAATTTTATACAGAACCGTGTAACAAATCCTATTTCTGAATCGTAGTGACTGACTCAATCTAGTTTAAAACTCAACATGAAAATCCATTATCCTCTAAATTATGTTTTAGAAATCGACATTCATTTTAGAGGTGGTAGGTATGTAATGTAATGTATTGTCACAAACGCATAATTCTGATATTGTATTTAAAAAATAACCCAGACAAGTATATTTTTCCTTCAAGTTATTCGAATTGAGTATTATTTAACAGCACTTGACCTGGGAGACAAAGGCTTTAAACAAAAGTTCAACCAGAACAGACAGCTATTTCCACAGAGCTTCTCAGACTCTGTTATCTCTAGACCTGGCTACGAAGAATCATTAAAATGCAAAAGACTTCTCCAGAAATGTCCGTTGATTTTCTAGAAGCGTGAAAACTCCTTGGCTTCTGAGAGGACAGGAGACCGGAAGATACTTCAAAGGGACTCCAGCATGGTTAACTTCCTTTCTTGGTGAGTAATGGATCATTTGAAATTTATATTGCAGCCATTTTACTTTGGTTGTGATAAGACAGGCTGGCAAAAGCCATTTTGTGCAGAGAATGTAAAGACCCCCAGAAGACAATTCTGGCCAACAGCTGTCAGCTGAACTAACTGTGAACTGCATGTGAGAGCTAGGTGTCTCCCTACCACTGGGAGTCACAAAGGACGTTATCCAGAAATCATCACTGTTCTGCCGAACAGGAATCCACACATTCGTCAGGTGTTGTACCAACAGAAGCAGTAAAGAAAAGGAATCTTGATTCACTTCCAAAAGCTGCTCAACCATCCTGAGCCCACTTCTAAAGGCAACTTCTGACTATCCAACTACAAAAGCCATCACAGATGCTGAACACTCTTTAACTGTAACTCTTACCTCCAGACAACCAACACTTCACCTACAGGATGTAGACCTGCAGTGATATCTTAAAGGACTGAACTGAATTTCATCCTTATAAGTTTCTTTTATCCTTATTTGCATTTAATGTTTGTATGTATTTAGTTAGTAACTTTACTATTTTACTTAGTAACTTACAGTGGTAGTTTTGAAACAAACAAACTGTTTAACTGTAATCCTGTTTAAGACTGAGGGCGGAATTTTCCGTGCTCGTTGGCATCGGGCATGTTTTGCGGCATGATAGGATAATATGGCAAGAAGGCCAAAAATCAGTTTCACGACGTTGTGAAATCAGTTTGCAATCGTCTGCTGTGCCCATCAATGACGGGCTGTGTTTCCCGCCATCGACTGTCGGAAATTTCATTGTAATACACCTGCATATCATTATAAGCCCAGCTCACCAGAATCATCCCCCACGCTGCATCGTCCGAGCACGTCAGTTTGATTGCACACCAGCACCTTTCACAACAGCACATAAGCACCATGCACCTGGCGAGCTGCACTTCCCATGGGACTTAGGTTTGTGTGCCTACCTTGCTTCGGTCAGCACTCTCAGTCTTCAGCGCCACCCTATGCAGACAGCAGCTCATCACTTTAAGGAGGGGGAGGGACTCATGGGCAGTTCTCTACCTACCAGATCAGCCATATGTGGGTGGCTTTTCAATGGCTGCAGGGCAAGGGCTTGCTTGGTGAAGGGGGGAAGTGACCTCGGGCGAGGGAAGAGGCTGAAGAGCAAGGAATGTACTGGGGAAAGGGGGTATCCCAGGTTGTGTTTGTGTGTGTGGGTGGGGGCACAAGTTGCTGTGAGAGTAGCCTCAAGATGGTGAGGGCTGAGGAGGTAGTCTCCAAAGACAGTATAGCCCCAACTAGGAGTTAGCTTCATGCTGATTTCTACCAAAGTTCTCCCATACAACTGTGTCTTCATGTCTCTGTCATGTGATTCTCAACATCATACAGTGGGCAGTACCGTTCTCCGGTCCCACAATGACCCTTGTTATGTCTAATACCCTTAATACCACACCCTGCACCCTGGTGCCATGGTCAGTTTGCTCATCCACCCTGCAGCACCCCTCTGTCATTCATACAAGCTACAAGAATCTCAAATCTGTTGGACAATTGCAAGGGCTGAGACTCCCCCACATCCACCTTCACAATCCCCTTATCTGCCTCACTCACAGTCACATCCTCCCATCCCTGACCAAACTAGGAGACCCTATCCTAAAGAATGTAACTGCCTCTTGGAACAAAATGTCCAGGTAGCTTTCCCCCTCTCTGATGCATTGGAGTGGCTGCAGCTCATCCTCCAGCTCAATAACTGAGCCTAATTTCCTCACTCTGCTGACACTTACAGCAGAGGTGGTTCTGTGGATCACCAGCCCCCACATACTACAGTTGCAACACACCTGCCCTGCTGTCCTTATTGTGTTTTAAAGAGAGAGAGAGGAGAGTTTAAAACAGTTTCTCCATCAGCAGAGCCCACATTCAGAAAGAAAGTTTGAGGTGTGAAATCACAAGGAAACAGGTAATTGATTGGCTGGTGAGTATTTCTCTATTTTCTCTTATACAGGGAATTTCAATTGGCAATAAGTAGAACATTCATTGAAATAGTAAGAATATACACATGTGAAACTAACTGAATTTTAAGTAAGAAAATAATTCATTAAATAGTTCATTAAAACACAATAAGGACAGCAGGGCAGGTGTGATGCAATTGTAGTATGTGGGAGCTGGTGGATACCAGTCTGAAGCAGTCCATGTCCAAATGTAGCAAGACCTGAACAACATTCAGCTTTGGGCTGCTAAGTGGCAAGTAACATTAGCACCACACAAGTGCCAGGCAATGACCATCTCCAATAAGAGAGAATCTAAACATCTCTCCTTGACATTCAATGGCATCAGCATCTCTGAATGCCCCCTTACTAACATCCTGGGGGAAACTGAACTAGACCAGCCATACAAATACTGTGGCTACAAGAGCAGGTCAGAGGCTAGGAACCCTGTGGCGAGTAACTCACCTCCTGACTCAATAAAGCCTGTCCACCATCTACAAGGCACAAGTCAGGAGTGTGAGGGAATACTCTCCACTTGCCGGGATGGGTGCAGCTCCAACAACACTCAAGAATCATCCAGGACAAAGAATTTAGGGAGCTAGGTAGCAGATTAAAGAGCAGGAACTCAAAGGTTGTTATCTCTGGATTATTTCCTTGTGCCATGTGCTAGTGAATATAGGAATAGGAGGATAGAGAGGATGAATGCATGGCTGAAGGGATGTTGCAAGAGGGAGGGCTTTAATTCCTAGATCACTGGGTCGCTTTCTGGCAAAGGTGGAGCCTGTACAAGTCAAACCAGAACAGGACCAACATCCTTGTAGGGAGGTTTGCTAGTGCTGTTTGGTGGGGGGCTTAAACTAATTTGGCAGGGGGATGGTATACAGAGTAGCAGTATGATAGGGGGTGATGCACAGCCAAATATAGAAGAGAAAGTAAGTCAATCTGGAAGGAAGAGCAAATATAGACCTGTTAAGCTGCAAGGGAAATAATGCAAGGCTGGATGCATCTATTTTAATGCAAGGAGTCTTATGAGTAAGTCAGATGAATCGAGGGCATTGATTAACACATGGGAATATGATATTGTTGCTATCACAGAGACATGGTTGAGGCAAGGGCAGGACTGGCAGCTCAATATTCCAGGATATAGAATCTTCAAGTGTGACAGGGGGTGGGGGATGTAAAAGAGGTGGAATTGCCCTATTGATCAAGGAGTCAATTACTGCAGTAAGGAGGGATGGTATCTTAGAAGGTTCCTCAAATGAGGCCAAAAGGGTAGAACTTAAAAAAGGGCAATCACTTTGTTGGGAGTGTACCATAGGCCTCCAAGCAGTCAGGGGGAGATAGAGGAGCAGGTATGTATGCAAATCTCAGAGAACTGTAAAAATAATAGGGGAATAATAGTAGAGGATTTCAACTTTCCCAATATGAACTGGGACAGTCTTAGCGTGAAAGGCTTAGAGGGGGCAGAATTCTTAAAGTGCATCTGGCAGGACTCTTTAATCTAGCACGTAGAAAGTCCTACAAGAGAAGGGGCAGTACTGGACCTAATCTTGGGGAATGAAGCCAGGCAAGTATTAGAAGTTTCAGTTGGAGAGCATTTCAGGGATAGTGACCATAACTCTAAGATTTAAGGTAGTTATGGAAAAGGACAAAGATGGACCGGAAATAAAGGTCCCAATTTGGGGAAGGCCGATTTCAATACGATAAGTCAGGATCTGGGATCAACTATTTGTAGGAAAGTCTACATCAGACCAGTGGGAGTCATTTGAAAAGGAAGTAGTGAGAGTTCAGGGCCAAAATGTTCCCGTAAAGGTGAAGGCTAGGACCAACAAGTCCCGGAAGCCCTGGATTTCAAGGGGAATAGAGGATTGGATAAGGGGAAAAAAGGAAGCTTATAATAGATACAGGGGGCTGAAAACAGCAGAAGCCCTAGAGGAGTATAGAAAGTTTAGTGGGGCACTTAAAAATGTGATTAGGAGAGCGAAGAGGGGGCATGAAAAAACATTAGCAGGCAAGATAAAGGAAAATCCCAAGGCATTTTATAAATATATTAATGGCAAGAGGATAACCAGGGTAAGAATAGGGCCCATTAGGGACCAAAGTGGCAATTTGTGCGTGGAGCCGGAGAACGTAAGTCAGGTTTTGAATGATTACTTTTCATCTGTATTCACTATGGAGAAGGACGATGTAGATGTACAAATCATGGAGGGGGGACTATGATGTACTTGAACAAATTAGTATTAAAAGGGAGGAGGTATTAGCGGGTTTAAAAGTGGTTAAACCCCAGACCCAGATGAGATGTATCCCAGGCTACTATGTGACGCAAGGGAGCAGATTCCAGGGGTTCTGACACTAATTTTCAAATCCGCTCTGGCGGTGCCAGAGGACTGGAGTACAGCGAATGTGGTACCATTATTCAAGAAGGGTAGTAGGGATAAACCAGGTAATTACAGGCCAGTGAGTCTAATATCAGTAGTAGGGAGACTATTGGAAAAATTCTGAGGGACAGGATTAATCTCCACTTGGAGAGGGAGGGATTAATCAGGGATAGTTAGGATGGCTTTGTCAGGGAGATCCTGTCTAACAAATTGAATTGAAATTTTTTAGTAGGTGACTAGTTGTGTAAATGAGGGAATGTAGTTGATGTAGTCTACACGGACTTCAGTAAGGCTTTTGACAAGGTCCCACATGGGAGAATGGTCAAGAAGGTAAGAGCCCATGGGATCCAGGGCAATTTGACAAATTGGGTTAAAAATTGGCTTGGTGGCAGGAGGCAGAGTGTAATGGTCGAAGGTTATTTTTGCGATTGGAAGCCTGTGACAAGTGGTGCACCACAGGGATCGGTGCTGGGACCCTTGCTGTTTGTAGTGTACATTAATGATTTAGACGTGAATATAGTATAGGTACGATCAGTAAGTCCCCAATGACATGAAAATAAGAGGTGTCATAAATAGTGAGGAGGAAAACCTTAGAATACAGGACGATATAGATGGGCTGGTAAGATAGGCAGAGCAGTGGCAAATGGAATTTAATCCTGAGAAGTGTGAGGTGATGCATTTTAGGACCCTAGGAAGTACAGAGGATCAGAGGAATGTTGGTGTACATGTCCATAGATCCCTGAAGGCAGCAGCACAGGTAGATAAGGTGGTTAGGAAGGCATATGGGGTTCTTGTCTTTATTAGCCGAGGCATAGAATATAAGAGCAGGAAGGCTAAGTTGGAGCTGTGCAAAACACTAGACAGACCACAGCTGGAGTACTATGTGCAGTGCTGGTTGCCACACTATAGGAAGGATGTGATGGCACTGGATAGGATGCAGAGGAGATTCACCAGGATGTTGCCTGGGCTGGGGTGTTTCTGCTATGAAGAGAGTCTGGATCGGCTCAGGTTGTTTTCTTTAGAGCAGAGAAGGCTGATTGGGCACCTGATAGAGGTGCAGAGAATTAACAGGGTTATAAAAGAAACGTTCCCTCTTAGCAGAGGTGTCAATAACCAGGGGGCATAGATTTAAGGTAAGGGGCAGGAGGTTTAGAGGGGATTTGAAGAAAAATTTTTTCACCCAGAGGGTGGTAGGAATCTGGAACACACTGCCTGAGGAGATGGTAGAGGCAGGAACCCTCACAACATTTAAGAAATATTTAGATGAGCACTTGAAACGCCATAGGGCATAGGGCTATGGGCCAAGTGCTGGAAAATAGGATTAGAATAGATAGGGATAAAAACAAAAAAACTGCGGATGCTGGAAATCCAAAACAAAAACAGAATTACCTGGAAAAACTCAGCAGGTCTGGCAGCATCGGCGGAGAAGAAAAGAGTTGACGTTTCGAGTCCTCATGACCCTTCGACAGAACTTGCAAGTTCTGTCGAAGGGTCATGAGGACTCGAAACGTCAACTCTTTTCTTCTCCGCCGATGCTGCCAGACCTGCTGAGTTTTTCCAGGTAATTCTGTTTTTGTTTAGAATAGATAGGTGCTTGATGGCTGGACACGATGGGCTGAAGGGCCTGTTTCTTTGCTGTATAACTCAATGGTCAGAATTTCCCCCCCCCCCCCATAGCGGGGGAAGCTCAGGAGCGGGCACGCCTCCGATCAGCGCCCCCAATGAGGGGCGCGCCACCATTTTACGTGGGCAGATCAATTAAGCGCTATGTGCTCCTTGTGCGGGCCAGGGCCTTGTTCCCTCAGTCTAGAGTGTGCTCTTTCACACGCGTGGCCAAATTTAAAAATGGTAAATGCAGAAAAATAAAATTTCCTTGACATGTCCCCTCATGTGACACTGTCACATGAGTTGGGACATGTCCATCACTGGTAAGAATGTGGAATCTACCTGGTGAATCTTCTCTGAACTGCTTCAAATGCAAGTATATTCCTGCTTAAGTAAGGAGACCAAAACTGTGCACAGTTCTCCAGGTGATGAAAGGTCACAGACCTGAAACATTAACCCTGTTTTTCTCTCTGCAGATGCTGTCTAACCTGTTGAGTATTTCTCACTGTGACCTTGCACTGGAGTGTGACCTCAACGGAGTGAGAGGGGTTGGTGAGCTGAGGGAATCATTATAGTGTAAAAGGGAGGCCATTCAGCCCATCAAGTCTGCACTGGCTCTCTGAAACAGCGTTCTGCCTCGTCCCACTCACCTGCCTTATCCCCGTAACCTTGTACATTCTTTCTTTTCAGATAGCAATCCAATTCCCTTTTAAATATCTCAATTGAACCAGCCTCCACTACCCTCTCAGGAAGTTGGTTTCAGACTCCAAGCGCCCTCAGGGTGAAAACATCTTTCCTCACATCACATTTACTCCTTTTGCCAATTATTTTGAATCTGTGTCCTCTAGTTCTTCATGCTCTCTTGAGTGGGAACAGTTTCTCACTATTTACCCTGTCCATACCCCTCAGGATTTTGAATACCTCTATCAAGTCTCCTCTCAGCCTTCATTTGGGCTGTCTGTTGCTTGTAGGAGACCTGGACAGTGACGATGTCCTTTACTTGAATCGATTCTCCATGTATGTTAATTTAGCGGTTGTCCACTCCAGGTTTATTGGCTGTCTTCCTTCATTAAGGTACCTGAAAGTGTGTTCTCCTAGCACCGTAGTTGAGGCACCAGTATCCACTTCCATTCTCAGTGGCTGCATTTAGGAAAGAGAGATAGTTTAAGTAAGTAATGAGTTTTAGCTTTAAAGTTTAAGTCTGATTTGTATTTCTGTACCTGTATGCTAAGAAAGGTCAAATTGTGATTAAGTTTCACTTTAAAAAGGTGCTTGCATTTCTAATGAGGCTTTTACGACTGTTGCAGGTAAGGTAAACAAACAAGGCAGATGCATTGGGCTGTTGCCTAGCACCAGACGTCCAGACAGGCAAGTCTCTCCCATAGACACACACCAAAAAACTAAAGAAAGAACAGTTTTAAGTTCAGTTTGAAGCCAGGACCCGAGAGAGACTAGACATTGAGAGAGGAAGCTGCAGATTTCCCAAAAGAACCAAAAGGTCCCAAAGCCAAAGGAGTGAGACGGAAACAGGGGTAAGTCCCAAGAAATCCCTTCTAGTCAAAGGAAGGACAGGAACCTGGTAAAGGTCCTGTTAAGTGAAGTTAAGAGGGGCAGAGAAACGCTCCAAGCTTCAAGTATAAAGTTTCAAGCTACAGAAAGCAGATTTAAAGTGAGAACAGTTGCAAGAGGCAAGAAGGTCCAAAGAGACAGCTGAAGGTCTGTAGGTCTTTGCTATGGGCATGTGAAGCGGTGGTACTGTTGGCGGCTGAGTTGGTGAGAGGGAATGCGTGGAAGACAGCTTGAATGCATGTGGTGACCTAGGGAAGAGGAACATCAGAAGGAGAGTTCAATACCCTGGAGGTGAACCTTTGCTAAAGATGTCTGAGGGAAAGCATCGGTTTGGGAGAAGATTCCAAGGTGAGTTCTTGGAGAGTGGAGATTGAAGACATCAGGTAAAGGACAGAACTCAGTTAGACTGGTTGGCTCACGGTGTGTCAAGCTTCTGGGGAGAGTTGCGGAGAGATCCATAGCATCTGGTTGAGGTGGCATCTGTCACTTGGTTTCAGAGTGTGTTGTGCCTAACCACATGGTGTCTATTTGTACATGGACTGTTTACTTGCTGTGGACATTAGAGTATAAGATAGCTTTTGTAACTTGTGCTATCCTTACAAATCTATATATATCTGTAAAGGTATAGTTGCGGCTGAAAGAGTATTGTAATACAGTTCATCTTTTCTTGTTTAATCAATATCTTATTCTTCTGTTAAAAGTTCATTAGTTCACTCATGTGACTTTGTTTAGCAGCCACTCTCCACCTATCTAAACAAACAAATAAAAGTGAGGATCTATCAAGCGGGGCTCCACTCTGGGATCAGGCTTGTCCAGGAGTAACCTCAGCTGAGATCATAACTCTTCTCATTAACTTGTCACCGTGATAGGCTCAGTGTTCACTGCAGTTACATTATACAAGGAGTAAGCATCAGTAGCAGCAGCTTCAGCCTCTGCTCTACTTGCTAATTCGATCATGTTTGTTTGCTGTTTTGCAGGCTGCTGCAACTTGGTCTGGCATTACCTAATCACGTGTCCCTTTTAAAAGTAATGACGTTCTGCTTCTCTGAACTTATAAGTATCTGCTTCGTGGTCACCCTTATATCTATAGCAATTTTGTCATGAACTCGCTGGTGAAGCGTTTCTGGTAGGTTTCTTAATGGTTCTCACAGTGGACATTAAATCGTGTTTTGATTCTGAAGGTCTGGCATTTGTGCCATCTCAGTGGTGGGTTCCCATCCAACATGAAGTAAAGCACCATCACCCATGTGCTGCAAAGCCTGAGAGCTTTTCACAGCAGTTTCCATGGTGAGGGAGATTTCTAGGGCATGCTTAAAGTCATTGTCGACTTCGGCAAGCAAGCTGCACTGAATGCCGTTATCCTCGAGTCCACAAACCAATTGGTCCCACAGCACATCATTTAATGTGTCCCTGAAGTTGCTGTATTCTGTGAACTGCTTGAAGTTCGCTATATAGGTTGCAATGGACTCTTCCAGGGGCCGAATTTTTGAATCAAATTTAAAACACTGCATTAAAATGGATGGCTTCAGCTGGAAGTGTGTTTTCACTAATTCACTATATGACTTGGAACTGAGCGTGCTCGGGGCCATCAGGTTACGGATCAGGTTTAACATTTTACAGCCATGTACACTGGAGAGGATCGCTTTCTGCTTTTCTTCTGCAGTTATCTCGTTTGCTACGAAATAAAATCCGTGGCACTCAACGTACTGGCTCTAATCATCCTCATTCGCATCATGAAT
Source organism: Carcharodon carcharias (assembly GCF_017639515.1). Lineage (NCBI taxonomy): Eukaryota > Metazoa > Chordata > Chondrichthyes > Lamniformes > Lamnidae > Carcharodon > Carcharodon carcharias. The sequence continues at coordinate 4,197,769 of NC_054495.1, read as the reverse complement.
ATCGATTCTGGCAAACAGTGGCATGACTGGTGAGTAGTTTTCTTTCTTAAATTGATTTACTCACAGTAACAGAGTGAGGTGCAGAGTCGAAGCTGATCTCATCCTCATCGCCAAATGTGATAACTCAACAGAGCAGACAGGTTTCGTGAAGAAACAGTAAAACTTTATTACAGAGACATTTACAAGTGTTTGAACATTTGACTCAAACTCTTGTCAAAAAGTTCCACTCCCCCACCCCGCTCCCAGATTGCCCGCGCTAACAGCTCACTGGTCGGAGTACAGTTAGTACATCTTAACCTCATACATGTGATCTAACCAAGATTCCATACACTGCGACCTGTCTGATTGCCATTTTATAAAAATGATAGCAGCATTACAGAGGGTGTAATAAGATTTACAAGGATAACAAAGTAGAGGTTATACCTCAGGAAAGACTGAACAGTCTGGGATTTTTTATTTCTAGAGGAAAGTCTGAGGTGTGACCTCAGATATTTAAGAATATGAAAGGAATTCACAGGATAGACAGAAATTGGTAATTCACAGAATCACAGAGTGCAGAAGAGGCCCTTCAGCCCATTAAGTCTGCACTGACATGTGAAAAACACCTGACCTACCTACCTAATCCAATTTACCAGCACTTGGCTCATAGCCTTGAATGTTATGACATGTCAAGTGCTTAAACAGGTACTTTTTAAAGGATGTGAGGCAACCCGCCTCCACCACCCTCCCAGGTAGCACATTCCAGACCATCATCACCCTCTGGGTAAAAAAGCTTTTCCTCACATTCCCCCCCTAAAACTCCTATCCCTCACCTTGAACTTGTGTCCCCTCGTGACTGACACTTCAACTAAGGGGAACAGCTGATCCCTATCCACCCTGTCCATGACCCTCATAATCTTGTACACCTCAATCAGGTAACCTCTCAGTCTTCTCTAGTCCAACAAAAACAACCCAAGTCTATCCAATCTCTCTTCATAACTTAAATGTTTCATCCCCGGCAACATCCTGGTGAATCTCCTCTGCACCCCCTCCAGTGCAATCACATCCTTCCTTTAATGTGGCGACCAGAACTACACACAGCTGTGGCCTCACCAAGGTTCTATACAACTGCAACATGATCTCCCTACTTTTGTAATCTATGCCTCAATTGATAAAGGCAAGTGTCCCATATGTATTTTTCACCACCCCACTAACTTGTCCCTCCACCTTCAGAGATCTTTGGACACACACGCCAAGATCCCTTTGATCCTCAGAACTTCCTAGTGTCATGCCGTTCAATGAATACTTCCTTGTCAAATTACTCCTTCCAAAGTGTATCACTTCACACTTTTCAGGGTTAAATTCCATCTGCCACTTATCTGCCCATTTGACCATCCCGTCTATATCATCCTGCAGCCCAAGACACTCAAACTCACTATTAACCACCCAGCCAATCTTTGTGTCATCTGCAAACTTACTAATCCTACCCACACATAGTCATTTATGTTGTTTATATAAATGACAAATAATAGGGGACTCAGCACAGATCCCTGTGGTACGCCACTGGACACTGGCTTCCAGTCACTAAAGCATCCTTATGTCATCAACCTCTGTCTCCTACAACTAAGCCAATTTTGAATCCATCAAATTACTCTGTATCCCATGTGCATTTGCCGTCTTTATAAGTCTCCCATGTGGGAACTTGTCAAGGGCTTTGCTGAAATCCAGATAAATGAGATAAACTGCATCACCCTCATCTACATGCCTGGTCACCTCCTCAAAAAATTCAATCAAATTTATTAGGCATGACCTCCCTTTGACAAAGCCATGCTGACTATCCCTGATCAAACCTTCCCTCTGCAATTGGAGATAGATTCTCTCCTTCAGAATTTTCTCCAATTGTTTCCCTGCCACTGACGTGAGACTCACTGGTCTGTAGTTTCCTGGCTTATCGCTACAACCCTTCTTAAATAGCGGAACCGCTTCAGCTGTTCTCCAGTCCTCTGGCAGCTCCCCCGTAGCCAGAAAGGAATTAGAAATTTAGTTCAGAGCCCCTGCGATCTCCTGCTTTGCCTCCCTCAGCAGTCTGGGACACAAAACATCTGGACCTGGAGATTTGTCCACTTTTCAGACTGCCGATACGATGTGACTCCCTATATCAATTTGCTCAAGTCTCTCTCCCTGAGCTCGATAACTTCATTCTCATTCTCTTGGGTGAAAATGGATGTGAAGTATTCATTCAACACTCTACCGATGTCCTCTGGCTCCACCCATAGATTGCCCCCTTGGTCCCTAATGGGCCTTGCTCTTTCCCTGGTTATCCTCTTCCCATTGATATACTTATAGAATATCTTGGGATTTTCCCTACTTTTACCAGCCAAGGCTTTCTCATATACCCTCTTTCCCCTCCTAATTTCTTTAAGCTACACCCTGCACTTTCTGTCCTCCACTAATGCCTCCAATGATTTGCTCCCCTTGTACCTGCTAAAAGCCTCTCTTTTCCTTCTCATCGTATCCTGACATAGAAACAGGTCATTTCAGTGCCTCGGTCCTGCTCTGCCGTTCAATGAGATCATGACTGGTCTCTGACCTATGTACCTGCATTTGTCCATATGTCTGAATACTTTTGGATAACAAAAATCTATCAATTACAAACTTAAAATGAACTAATGTAGCATCAATTGCAATTTATAAAAGAGCTCCAAACTTCTACCACCCTGTGTGTGTCGTGTTTGGGCGTAAACCAATTCCCTCCTGAAGAGATCCCTTAGACTTGGACTTTCCAACCATCAGAAATCTTTTTCTCTTAATATTTTGAAAATTACAATCAATTCATCCCTTTGACTTATAAATTTCAAGGAATGCACTCCTAGTTTGTGTAATTTCTCCTCTTTGTTTAACCTTTGGAGTCCAAGACGAGACTAGAACCAAGTAATTGTCTTTTATTTATGCCCCATGAATCCAATAGAGAATTCAGGAGAAAAATAAACCTTGTGGAAGTACCATTCTACAAGTCTGTATAGACTTAGGACTTTCAGCTCCAGCAGAAATGTAAACACTGCATCACCGATTCTTGTGCACCCCTGGAGCTGCATGCCTTGCATTTCATGATAGTTACCTTTAATTGGGTTGCCTCTCATTGATGCCCTGAATGAATTTCTCCATTGCTTCCTGGTAACTGGGCTCCTTCTGAACTTTGTCACAGGTATTTCTGAAAGGAAACGACTGCCCTCTCAAGAATTCACAACCACAGTTCTGCCATCAAACACGCCTTGGTGATCCACTTCTAACGGCTTATCGTGTTTATTCAAAACCTTTTCTAGCAGGATCACGGCACATAAGTCTTCCTTTTTGTATTCCCCGATTCACTTTTGTGGAATTAACAGATTTATTTTAGTAGCTTTCCCATTTGTGTTTTTACTACACAATTATTCCTGTTAAGACAGATTCATAGTAAACAAATTGTAGAATGATACAGCGCAGGAGGTCATTCGGCCCATCGTGCCCGTGTCGGCACTTTGAAAGATCAATCCAATTAGTCCCACTCTTCCCCCCACCCCACCCCACCCCTTGCTTATTCTCCGGTGTCCAGCAACTCTTTTCCCCTTTAAGTATTTATCTAATTCCCCGTTTCAGGCAGCACCTTCCAGCAGTTCACTGTGTTTAAAAAAAACTCTTTCTCGAACACTACAACACAGGAGGAGGCATTCTGCCCATTTGAAAGATTGGTCCAATTTGTTCTACCTCTCATATTTTGAACATAACCCTACAAACTATACTCTTCAAGAACATGTCCTTTCAGGCACTGCATTCCAGGTCAAGACAAATCCCAGTTGAAGAAAACCTATCCTTGTTTCCCTCTAATTCTTATGCCAATTATTTTAAATCTATGAACACAGGTTACTGACCCACCAAGTATCCTACGTTTTCTTAACACCTCCCACCCCCAATCAAATTAACATGACACCTTCAAAAGTTTGTTAATATGCTTCCCCAGATCGCTCTGTTTTTGCACTGGCATTCAGTTTAACATCTCACCCCCAAAAAACAGCATTGCAACAGCGCAGCACTCCCTCAGTACTGCATTGGGAGTGTCAGCCTGGAATATGTTTGCTACACAATACAAAGGAAATATAGAGAGAAATTACAAGAAGAGAGGCACATTGAGACAGAATAATCAAACATTACTTTGAATCCATTGTACAGCGTTACAGAGATCTTCAATTTCACGAGAAACTTGATAAACAAACAGAACACATGAAATCTCGGAACCCCCGTCCATCAGAATATCTTTGTGTTTTTCCTTGTCCATAACATTCCACTGGTATAAAAGAGAACTTATGCTGTATCAGCCATCATTACACACAAGGAGTATTTTGTTCAATATCAGCAGAAATATGATTCTCTGAGACTGATAGAAAATTGTCAATTACATCTGCAGCAACAGGAAAGTAATTTAGCTTCTTACCCTGTCTAAATGCCCACATCCAACCACTGATCTCCCCCACTCCCTTTCTTCTCCCCACCAATTCCTTCCCCTTCTTGCCCCACTCATTTCCCCCACCCCACTCACTCCTTTCCCCTATCCAAAATGCTCCCCTCCCCCTTTCTACTCCTCAACCTCCTTCCTCCTTGCCACCCCTTTCCCTTCCTCCTTCTGCATTCACCCCTGCCATCCTTTCACCCCTCTCCCCTTTCTTCCTACCCTTCTCCTCCTCCTCACTCTTTGTTCCTTTCTCCACTGATGCACTCCTCACCCCTTCTCCATCTTCCTGATCCTTCCCCTTTAATCCACTCCGCTCATTCCAACCCTTCTCCCGGCTCCTTCCCCCTCATTCCCTCTCCCCGCTCCTGTGCCTCTATAAATGTTATAATATGATGACCAAAACTGTGCACCAAGTGTGGTTTAACCAAGGTTCAATACAAGTTTATACCTTCTCTACTTTTCAATTCTGTCTTTCTAGAAATAAAGCCAATGTTTGGTTTGCTTTTTCATGCTCTTACTAGCTTGACTCGCTATTTTTAATGCTGTGTTTATTTATACTCCCTGATCCCTTTACTCCCCTATCCTATTTTAGATTCTTATTTTCCAAGTAATAAATGATCTCTTTATTTTTATTACCAAAATGTAAGACCTCCCACTTATCTATGTTGAAATTAATTTGTCAATTATATACTGTAGTGTAAAGGGGTTAATGGTTATGTTAATTAGACAATGACATTAATGATGATGTAAGCATGACATCAGGGCCAGATGACCGAGAGTGAGGCACAGAACAGTCTCTGTAAAGAGAATAAATGTACTTGCCATGAGGCATTGGTTGTAAAAAGCTGTAGATAAACAGTTTTAAGAAAAACTTAATACATACTATGTTCAAGTTGTAGAGTAAAGGGGCATCACATCCAGCTATAAGACAACACAAAGTAAAGGACAACAAGCCAAACCATCGCAGCTCTGCTGGAGACTGCAGTTTAAGACAACTGACCAGATTGGTAATCCATCGGTGAAGACCTAGGAACACCTCGACTTTGCAAAGTAGAACAACAAAAGTAAGACGTAACTTGAGTATTGCTGAAAAATGAGATATGTCTAAGCACTTTTTGTCTTGCACTCACCAGGACACTTCACAAGAATACCAGTATAAGGGAAAACAACAATTTATATTGCATGTGAAGAGTGTGCTGATTGGTAGAGGTGTTTCCATGGAGAATGCACCAGTGACGGTGACTGACAGGTAACTGTCAAGCACTGTTTGAAATTTAAACCAGCCAGCTTGATACTGGTCAAGGCATTACCCTGAGGAATGAGTCAGTGAATGGCTGTTTAGCTGAAACAGGTGCAATGTGTGTACATCTTCCTTCTATCTGCAAAGAACAGGGCCCTGTGTATTAATATATGTTCCAGTACATGCAAACGCACCACACTGCCAGCCCAACTGACAATCTTTAATTGGTCGTTAGCATAATTCTCATCACACTGAGGATTTAGCAAATGCTGTCCAATCGCAGAGTCATGTCTAATGTTGGACACTATTTTGAGTTTTGCAAGCACGGGCTAGTTGGGCACAGTCTGTACCCAAGATGTATCTTGGTAGGGGATGGTACATGAACAACTCTGCAATAATTGATCAGCCACTATGCCTTCCACAGCCCTTCAAATGCATTGGGTGTCTGTAGGAAGCACAATGGTGGCAGTTCTGGAAGCACCAGTTTGAAAGGTACCAAACAACTTCAGGCTTGCAAGAGAAGGCCCAAAAACCCTAGGTCAGCACCATTTGGCATGTGATTGGGGACATAGCTGATAATGTCCTGGAAAGACAAGGAGTCAAGGAGACCTCAATAGCTTACACAGAGGTTCGGAAAGCCTTTAATAATTATTATAGCATCAAGAAAAATATGTTAATCGAATGGGCGAGAATCAACCAAAGGAGCCAGAGGCCTGGTAAATCCATCAATTCATTTATTAATGACTTGTATATATTGGCCAGTTGTTGCGGCAACAGAGCTTTAAAATGCAAGTGAATTCGTGAATGCATTGTAGTCAGCATGCTTGATGAGTTGGTATCAGGCTTCTTGCACATCAAGGAGCATTGAACATCAGAGAAGGCTGAACAATTTGTAAGGCTGCTGGAGCTTCAAAAGCAGAATCAGGGTGTACATTGTGGCACCATAAAGGCTCAGGAGGGGTTGATCCACTATGTAGGCCCAAAGTTGGGAGACCCACACACCCAAAAACCAATCAAAACAGCTGAAGGGGCAGGATGAACCCTCTCAACTATTCTAAAATGTTCTAGGTGAGGCACCAAAAAGCAGCATCACCGCAAAGAATGCCTAGCAGGAGAAGCTGAATGCTTTCTCAATGGCAAGACTGGACATATTAGTTCTGCGGATCTAAAGCACAGTTTAAAGGAAGAAAGCTGGAACAATCTTCCAATAATTTTAAAGACCAGGAAATTAGAAATACAGCATTTCAACCAGAAGATTTCAAAGGAGAAATTAAAGATCCCAACAAGCAGTTCTAGTGTGTAGAGCTGGAAGTCAAAAGATATAGAACAGAATTTAAACTCTACACTGGGGCTGGGATCACAGTCTCATCAGACAAATTGGACTGGCTTAATAATGTTGAGATCCAGCTATCAAAAAGCTACAGGGGCCAGGAAGCACAGACCTCAAAGTGAAGGATCAGATCACTATAATCCTTAGACAAACATACAAAAATTAAGAAAACTCTTCTTACCTTACAGAACCAGCAAATGTCTCTGCTCAGCAGGACAACATGCTCAGGACTCTTCTACCAAAGATTGATGAGCTTACACAAAATGACAACGGAGCTCTATTTAGGAATGAATTTCCAAAATTGTTCCAAGGTCTGGGAAAGCTCAAATGAGTATCACATCACTCTGATCTCAGATGTCAAACCCAACCCCTAGGGGGGGTATGACACCCACTGATTGATAAAGTTAAAGAGCAAATTGACAGGATGCTGCATTAAGGAGTGATATTTCCTGTTACAATGCTTGACAAAATGGTACTTAGGGCTCGTGGCAGTCCCAAATGGCAAAATACAGCTGTGTTGACATGACACAGTGAAATAAAGCTGTTCAAAGAAATGACCAATATCTTCTGTCGATGACAATCTGAAAAGTTGCCCAAAAATCATCTTTTCGAAACTGGATGCCAATAGCCATTTTTGGCAGATGTCCCTTGACCAAGAATCAAGATCGTTGATATTGTTTATCACTCCCTTTGGTCACTTTTTTTTTTGACTTCCCCTTGATATATCCTCTGTGCCAGAAATCTTTCAATGCGTTATGTCCAACATCCTCGAAGGCAGAGGAGGAATTATTTGCCATATGGGTGACCTGCTCACCCATGATGCTAACCAAAGAAGGGCACAATCAGAGTCTGGGAGGTTTTAAAAGGACTGGTTTTAAAGGACCACTACCTGATTTTTAGGTCATATTATACACCAAAAAGAGATAACAATACAATTTCCACAACCCAAGTGTGTTGCTGACATAAAGATTTTTTGGTATAGTCAACCAGGTAGGGAAATTCATCCCAAATCTGTCTGCCATCAGTGAACATTTGAGACCTGCTGAGAAGTTCAGCAGTGGTATTAGGGAGTGTAGCAGAAGAAGACAAGGTCAAAGAGCTGCTCATCTTTTCAAATGTGCGTGCACATTGTGACCAAACTGCCAATAATAGTGGCAGCTGATGCATCATTGATAGGCCTTGGAGCCACTCTTCTCCAGATCTAGTTTTAAAGTACAGCAGTTCGTAAAGGCTGAGATGTTTGAATCCCAGAGGGAAACTCGAACAACTGTCATTACCTATATTTTCAATTGGTATATTTGAGATGCAGCTCTAAATTCAGAAATAAGACCACCAAGCCTCAAAAGGTTTTTTTTATATATATAAAACTAAACGTTTATCAATTTAACAACTTAAACACATACACATGTCTACAAATTACTACCATAATAACAAATCCCCAAATTAATCACTCCCAGGTAAATCTTCACCAAGGCAACAATAACCCATAGAATTTAAAGGGATACTAGGCAAAGAACATCTCACCATTCAAATTCAAAATTAAGTTCCTTTCAATTTGGATCCTTTGCAGACATAGTTGTAGGCTTATTGGCTGGTTAGATCTTAAATGCCTCTGAATTATGCACACAAACTCCTTTTCTGTTTCTACCTAGCTTCCCCATTGAATGTAAATTTTCCATTCTATTACAAGGCTTTTTTAATTTTACCTTTCCTAACAATCCTCTCATTCCATCAATATTATTAGTATTGTAAAAACATTGCTTGGTGTCTCCCAGCTAGGTGCAAGATTTTACTCCCATTCTTGAATGCTTTATTCAACAAAATGCAAATTCACACTTTACCTTTTCCTGCTCACTGTTTACCTAATTAACATCTCAAAACTACTATATGACAAAGCACCCAGACTAAGCCATACAGGGCCTGGCCGAGCCAAACAGAGGATCCTTGTCATCCTGCAGCCACATCTCTGTAATGGCTATCAGGTTATATTTATTTACTTCAATGTGTGCTATTAATTCATTTGCTTTATGAATGCTACGCACAGATACAGAGCCTTTAGTTTTGCTTTTTTGTCATCTTTGTAACATCTAGTCTTGACTGGTGCATTCTTTGGTTTTTTTGCTCCCTTTCCCCTTCTACCATTCTTTGACCCAAATTTCCCATATTATTTCTCTCTCTTGTTTTGACTGTATCCCATGATTTGCAACATCTATCCAAGCTTGATCCCTCACCACTGCCCTCTCCCCACGCCGACCACCATCCCCCCACCCTCCCGCCCCCCCCCCCTCCCCCCCCCCCCGCCTCCCTAGTTTCACAGCTCACCAGAACACAGGTCCCTGTATAGTTCAGATGTAGGCAATCTCAAAGGTACAGCCCCCACTTTCCCCAGTGCTGATGCCAGTGCCCCATGAACTGGAACCCACATCTCCCACAACGGTCTTTGAGCCATACCTTCATCTCTCCAATTTTATTTGCCCTATCTCAATTTGCACATGGCTCAGGTAATAATCCAGAGGTTCTGCTTCAATTTGATGCCTAGCTCCTCATACTGGCTATGCAGAACCTCTTACCTCATTCTACCTGTCATTGGTACCTGCATGGACCGGCTCGTAACCCTCCCACTCCAAGTTCCTCTCCAGCCCTGAGCAGATGTCCTAAACCCTGGGACTGGGCAGGCAACAAAGCCGTCTGGACTCTCAATCTTTGCTGCAGAGAGCTGTCAATCCCCCCACTATACTGTCTCCTACTACCACAACATTCTTATTTGTTCCCCCCGCTTGAACAGCTTCCTGTACCATGCTGCCACAGCCAGCCTGCTCATCCATCTTACAGATCTCGCCTTCTTCCATACAAATTTTGAACATTTCAAATAGCAAAGTCTGAGGCACCTCCGCTCCTGTCTGCTCAGTCCCTTTACCTGCCTCACTCACGATCACATCCTCCTGTCCTTGACTGCTGACCAAAACACATGCCCCATTCTAAGAAGTGTGATCGTCTTCTGGAACAAAGTGACCAGGTGTTTTTCCCTCCTCCTTCATGTTATGCAGTGTCTGCAGTTCAGCTTCCCGATCAATAATCGTGATCTGGAATTCCTCTAGCTGCTTACACTTTTCTGCAGCTGAAATGGATCGCTATGGTATCCAAAAGATCCCATATTGTTCTGTGTGTCATTTAGTTAATTTTGTTACTTTAGAATAATTCCTATCTATACTGCAATTTACTGTGCTTACTAAGTACTAGTACCACCCACAAATAAAACTGAAGGTTATATGATTAATGGCACTGGTATATGTTTTGGGTATTTATTTTAATTATTTTCTTTTAATACTTAATTTAATTTTTATATTTTATGGATTTTAAAATTTTATCTTAAGACTTTTTTTTTCATAGGTCCACCTTAGCTCATGTGTCCTAAACTGGCAATTAACACACTATCTTTACGCCAAACACTTACCGGCCAATCAGTTTACTAGTTTCCTGTGTTGTCACAGTTGCTTTTTTTTGCTCAGTTTCTTCAGCAGCTGAGATGTTGCTCCCGACTGCCTCTGTTCAGCTCCCAGGTAAGAAAGGCCACACTCTGATTTCAGGTTCTATACATGCTGTTCCCGACTGCCTCTGTTCGGCAACCAGGTAGGAAAGGCCACACTCTGATTTCAGGCTCTATACATGCTGTTCCCGACTGCCTCTGTTCAGCTCCCAGGACTAGCAAGTCACTCAGTTCAAGGGCAATTATGGATGGGCAACAAATGTTGGCCTTGCCACTGATGCAAACATCCCAAAAAATAATCTAATTTAAAAAAATTAGAGATGAATACATGGCTCAAAAGCTTGTTGGCTTCCTACGACATGAGAAGAACTCCAGCATGGTATGTTCAAAATTTTATCCCGATTGCTATTTTTAAAAATGGACTTTATGCTGAACTCAAAAGTAATGGCTGCTACAAGTCACATGACCACAGGATTAGCTCTTTGTCTGGGAGCAACCCGCAGGAGTTCCAAGAACAAAACAATTATTTTCTCATCTTCTGGAATCTCATTGTACACCTTATTGTACAGACCCATACGAGCTGCTAATAGACTCATATGCCTGGGACTGACTTAGGCTGATTTCAAAAGCGAACCAAAGGAACGTCATTTGCATCTGATAAGCTTAGCTTGCTAACAAAGTCAGTGGGTCTGCCTAGACAATAGCTTCCTAACACCAGACCCTCAATATGGATGGTAACCCTTTCAGCAACATATGACATTATCAGTCTTGAAATCAGAGCCACTTCCAGACACAGATAAACAACCACCCCCCAACACCAGAACTGACCCTGTCTCTGCATACCTATTTAATTTTGCAGTCAGCACTAACTGAAAAGCAAATACTACAATCCTGGTCTTCAGCCAACTACGCTCGAACTCCTACATGAAAGGATTCCTCATTGGACTCTAACTTGATACTCTGGAAAATACTTGAACTAATATTCATTTCTGTGGTTCTTGTACTGTAAAAGTCCTTTTCCCCCCCACCGATTGTGTCTGTGGAGTGGGACATTGCTGACACTCCTCCCTTGGGTTTTTGAATGTGAAATAAAAATTAATCCTCTGATGCGGGGATGTTCGCTGATGATTACACAGTATTCAGTACATTCACGAATCCTCAAATATTGAAGGGGTCCATGTCCAAATCAAGCAAAACGTGGACAATCTCTACGCTTGGACTGATAAGTGTCTTGTAATATTTGTGCCACACAATGACCATATCCAACAAGAGAGAATCTAACCATCTCCCTTTCACATTCAATGCATTCCCATTGTCTAATTCCCCCACCATCAAAATCCTGGGGGTTACAATTGACCAGAAACTGAATTGGACCAAAAACATAAATACTGTGGCTCGAGGCTGGGAATTTCATAGCAAGAAACTCATCTCCTGTCTCCCCAAAGCCTACTGGCCATGTACAAGACACAAAAGTGCTAGTTTCCTCACCGTTTACCACACTTCCAAGTTTTACTTCATATGCAAGTTTCAAAATTGTGCTGTGTAGCTCTAATTCCAAGTGTTTAAAGAATATCAAAAACAGCAGTAGTCAGAGTACTGAACCTTAGGGAAGTGCCACAATAAATATCTTTCCTGTCTAAAACACAATTTCAGTTCAACATTTTGTATCAATGTTGTTATTGCTCTTTCATATTATTAACTTCAATTCTGCTAACAAGTCAAATATTTGACACTTTATCAAATGCTTTTGAAAGTCCACATGTACAACTTCAACTGTGCGGACCACATGCATTCTCTATCTAACCTCGTGAAAATCTCAATCAAATACGATTTGCTCTAATGAAATCCAAATAGGCTTTCCTATACTAGTCCATGCTTGTCCATGTGGATATTAATTTTCTTCCAGATTATTGTTCCTAAAATCTTTACACCGTTAGAGTTGCTTTCTCCTCTTAGTTTAAAACTCTGTCCACGGCCCTAAAAGGGGTGGGGGTGAGGGGGGAGGGTTTGGCTAAAGGGAGATTAGAAATCCAAAGAAAAAGTTGAGGTATTGAAACAGTATAGTGATGTGAGTAAAGACAAGCAGAGTGGGACAGGAAAGGACAAAGTTCAATAAAAATTGTACATCAGTGAATAAGGTCATTACAGGGAATAGAAGTAAAAAATGAAATTAAAGCTTATCTGATTGCATGAAGCATTTGCAAGAAGATAGATGAATTAGTGGCACAAATAAAGGTAAACAATTTAGGTTAAATTGCCATTCCAGAGACATGGTTTCAAGGTGATCAAGGGTGGGAAATATATATTCCAGGGTACACAATATTTCAGAAAGACAGGCAAAAAGGCAGAGGAGATGGGGTAGCCCTCATAGTAGAGTATGACATATGGACATTAGTGAGAAAGAACCTGGTCTTTGAAGATCATGAAGTACAATCAATGTGGGTAGAATTTAAAAGTAACAAGAGAAAACACTGATTGGAGTAGTTTATAGGCCTCCTAACAGTAGTTATCCTGTTGGGCAGAGCATTTAACAAGAAATCAGAGTTTGTCACAAAGGAAATGTAATAATTGTGGGGAACTTTAATCTTATATAGACTGGGACAATCAAGTAGGCAATAGTGGTCTAGAAGATGAGTTGTAGAATGTTTTCCTGACCTTTCATTGGAGCAGTATGTAGTTGAAACGATTCGGGATAGTATTGTGTAATGAAGCAGGGATAATTAGTAATGCCATAACCATAAAGTTTGAAAGCGACATATTCCAATAGCAAATAAAAATCAAGCTTAAAGCAAATTACATAGATATGAGGGGAGAACTGGCTAAGGTTAATTGTGTGAATAGACTAAAAGTTACGGGGGTAAATGAACCACGGGAAACATATAAAAAAAAATTCAAAACCTTCAACAAAAATACATTGGGCAGAATTTTAGGGCCCCGTTTGGGGGAACGGGGCCATAAAATGCAGCGAGACATTATAAACCCCATTGAGTTCAGTGGGAACATAAAATCCCGTTGCTGTAAAATTCTGCCCATTGTATTGACGAACGGAAACCCAATAAGGACGACCCTTTCGTGGCTCACTCAGGGTGTGAAGGATATGGTTAGATGAAAAGATGATGTTTACAATGTTGCAAAAATCAGTAGCAAGCCTGGGGATTGGGGTTGAATTAGAAATCAGCAAAGGGCTACCAAAACGTTTATAAAAAGGAAAATATAGAATATGAGAGTAAAATAGCAGGAATATAAAAACAGATTGTAAGAGCTTTTAAAGTACATAAAGGGAAGGGAGTAGCTAAAGTACACATTGGTCACTCAGAAGCAGAGACAAGATAAATTATCATGGGGAACAAGGAAATGGCGGAGGCATTCAACAAATATCTTGTGTCTGTCTTCACAGTAGAAGACACAAGTTCCATACCAGAAATAGATGATAACCTAGGTGCTAAAAGAGGGTGAGGAAATCGGGAAAATTAATCTCAGTAGAGAGAAACTTAAGGAACTAGAATCCAACAAATCCCCAGGACCTGATGGTATTCACCCATGGGTTCTAAAAAGGATAGCTGCAGAGCTAGTGGATGTGCTAGCTATGATTTTCCAAAATTCCTCACATTTAGGAATGGTCCTACTAGATTGGAAGTTGGCAAATATTACAACACTTTCAGGAAAGGAGCGAGAGAGAAAGTAGTGAACTACAGGTCAGTTAGACTAACATCAGTTGTTGGTAAAATGCTGTAATCTTTTATAAAGGAAGTCTTATAAGAATATAAGATTCTGAGGGGTCTTGAAAGGGGGATGTGGAAAGGATGGTTCCTCTGTGGGAGAATCTAGAGCTTGGGGTCACTGTTTAAAAATAAGGGGTCACCCACTTACGACAGAAATGAGGAGAATTTTTTTTCTCTCAGAGGGTCATGAGTCTTTGGAACTCTCTTCCTCGAAAGGCAGTGGGAGCAGAGTCTTTGAATATTTTAAAGGCAGAGGTAGATAGATTCTTGATAAGCAAGGGGATGAAAGGTTACTGGGGGTAGGTGGGAATGTGGAGTTGAGGTTCAAATCAGATCAGCCATGATCACGTTGAATGGTAGAGCAGGCTCAATAAACCATGTGGTCTACTCCTGCCCATATTTCTTATTTTCTTTTATGAACAAAAGTATAACATTTGCCATCCTCCAGTCCTCTAACAACACTAAGAAGGAGAGGAAGATCATGACCAACACCTCTAATATTTCCATGTGTGCTTTCTTCCGCATCCTTGGGTGGATTGCATGGTACGTTCACATTTAATTTCTCATTGTGTATCCCAGTACTATGAAATCTAAAGCCAAGAGATAATGTTAAACCAATAGCAAATGTTACAACATCCATTTTAGAGTAATGGGCTCCACATTATAGGGAGGTGGCTGAGGCTTTAGAGTCTGATCAGATCCATCTACATGAATGAAGAAATCCAAAGACATAAAAGATGAGGGAGGGTAGAAACAAACTGTTTCCAGTAGTTATGGAATCAAGAAGCAGGAAGCATTGATAAGATTAAACGTAAAGACTATACAGCCATATGGTAGTACTTCTTCAGTGTAGTCACTGTTTTTAATGTAGGAAATGTGGCAGTCAATTTGTGCACAACAGGCTTCGATGAACAGCAATGAGCTAAATCACCCAATAATTCTGTTTAAATGGTGCTAGCTGGGGATAGGTATTGGTCACTATGTGGTGGCATAGTGATATTGTCATTGGACTAGTATTCCAGAGACCCAGGGTAATGCTCTGGGGACTAGGGTTCGAATCCCACCACAGCAGATGGTGAGATTTGAATTCAATAAAAAACTAGAATTAAAAGTCTGATGATGACCATTGCTGATTGTCATAAAAACCCATCTAATGCCCTTTAGGAAAGGAAATCTGCTGTCCATACATGTAGTTGGCTCTTAAATGAATAAGGGCAATTAGTGATGGGCAATAAATGCCCAGCAACACCCACATCCCATGAATGAATAAAACACTAGGAAAACTCCACTGCTCTTCGAAATACAGGTCATGAGATCTTTTAAGTTTACCTGGTGTTCATCAGAAATACAGATGCTTTATCTATTATCTTAAGAGCTAAGACCAAATGACTATGCTGCAGAACTGGATCCTGTTGGTTAGCAATCCATGGACAACAGGATAGAAATAGTGCAATTCACGCCTGTGGAATTAAGAGCCTCATTTTAGTCACTTTCCCTTTTATGTGTTTTTATTGAAATAATTCCAACATCACACAGATGAATATTAAAAAGAATCATTCAGCCCAAAGGTGCGGAATACATGATGTTTCAAAAGGTGGCACAGGTGAAAATAGAATGCAAGGTAGCTAAAGCGCGATAATTCTGTTAAGCAACCGGCTAGATTGGTAATGCTCTTGGTTCCCAATGGGCATCTTACTTGGAAGTATCTTGCAATCACGTACATATTCAATAGGTCTTGCCTTAGAGTACAAGCATTTCCTCAGACCGGAGCAGTTGTGTTGAATTCTTATAAATTACACCATGATAGGACAGAATTGATGAGCAAGAAGCAGCATTTCAAGCTGTTGCACAGGCAGATTCCCAGTGGGTGACTGGTCCATATAATGATTGGCCTCTTCCTGCCAGGCCTCCCCTACAATGTGAAACACAGAAGAGCTCATTAAGCTGTGCACGTGGAGACATTTGCCCTTGAAGAAGTGATGGCCGAGTGTAACAACATTGCAGATAACATATAAAATCCAGAGGGATGGATGTGGAGAGGATATTTTCCTCTTATGGGAGAAGCTAGAACTAGGAGTCACTGTTTAAAAAAAAGGGGTCACCATTTAAGACAAAAGCGAGGAGAAATTTTTACTCAGAGAATTGATTCATATGTTCGTATGCATGTATGCAGCCGTGTAAAAGCAGAGGAAGCTCAAAATGTGGGCTAACTTGAAGCACTGTAGGAGAAACTAAATGGTATGAAATTCCTAGTTGAGAAGTGATTATGAGAATAAAACTCAGGCATTGTATGGCCATCACATTATTAAAAGTAGTGATTCAGGTTAATAAGGCCATAAAAAGGCAAACAAAGCTCTGGATTCATTTCTAGAGGGATGGAATTGAAAAGCAGAGAAATTATGTTAATATTGTATAGAACCTTGGTTAGACCACAGTTGCATTGTGAACAGTCTGGTCTCAATATTATGAATAGGATATAGAGGCATTGGAGAAGGTGCAATAATACTTTATTGGAATGAAATCAAAACTGAGACATTATATCTGCAGGAAACTGCTTGGGATGGTTTCCTTTAGGAAGAAAACTAAGACAGGGCCCAATTAGGGTCTTTAAGATTATGAAAGGTTTTGATGGAGTCGACAGAGATGTTTCCATTAATGGATGAAACCAGAAACACAGACCATAAATATGATGAATGCCTACTGGATTTAATTAGTGTTTAATGAACAAAATAAATCTTATGGCATCTGGCTGACTTAGCAGTCCCTTTCTACAATTCTGTACATTCATATGATTTTCAGCTCCATCAGAAATGTTACACATCACATAAAACACTGTATCAATGGTTCCTGTGCACGCCTGTAGTCACTTGCCTTAGATTTCATGATACTTACCTTCAATTGTGTTCTCTCACCCTGATGCTCCGATTGACTTTCTCCATTGCGCTCTTATTTCTGGGCCCCTTCTGAACTTTGGCCCCGGACCACTGCTCTTCCCAGAGAATTCGCACAACCACAGTTTTTTCATCGAACACACCTTGGTGATCTACTTCTATTGGCTTATCTTGTTTATTCGAAACCTTTTCCAGCAGGATCACAGCGCATATGCCTTCCCTTTGTTTTCCCCGATTCACTATTGTGGAATTAACAGATTTATTTCAGTTGCTTTCCCATTTATGTATGTTAATTGCAATTATTCCTGTGTCAAAACACAATATTAAAAAATCATACAATGATACAATGCAGGAGGTTATTTGAACTATTGTGCCAATGCTGGCAATTAACTCCACTTCGATACTTGCTCATTCCCCACAGCCATGCAAACTTAGCCCTACGCTGGCGGGCAGTGACTTCAGGGCAACTCACTGAGCCATGAAATTCTCATGGAATTCAAAGCACAAGGAGGCCATTCCACCTGTCATGCCTGTACTGGCTCCTTGAAAGAGTATTCGATTTAAACTTACACCCCAGCTTTTTCTCCCAAAACTTTATAAATTAGTCCTCTTCAAATACAAGGCCAGTTGCCTTTCAAAAATTCCTACAGGAGTCCATTCCACCAGCCTGTCACATTCCAGATTTTAACAACCTACTGTGTGGAGAAATTTTTTCTCAGTTTCTTTCTTGTTCTTTTATCAATTATCTTAAATCTATGGCCCCTAGTTACTGGATCACTGACCAAGAAGCAACTTTCTCCCAGCTTGCTGTATCCAAAATCATGAAGTAATTTGAACACCTCTACTAAATCTTTGTATTACATTCTCTGCTCTAAGGAGAACAATCCTGTCTTCTCCAAATAATTAAATGAATAATCTGACATATGCAAATGACAGAGTAGTTATGACAGAGAGAGCAAAGTCTACAAAAGACTCTTAGACACAATCATAACAAACAGTAACAGATATGGATCATCATTAAACAGCAGCAAAACAGTATGTATGGAAATATCAAAGAAAAGGATTACACTTAGATGCAAAATAATAGTGAAATTAAAAGAAATAAAACTACTAGGATCATTTTTTCATCTGGGTAACCCAATAAAATTTGATGGGAAAAGTGATCAACACATCAGGCAGTGATTAACACTAACAAAACAACTGTCACAAAAATGTCAGACCTCTTTAGAAATAACATCTCTTTGGAAAGCAGAATGCGATTATTAAAATGCTACATATGTTCAGTACTATTATATGGGTCTGAAGGTTGTAACGTAAACAAGCCAATGGAAGATAAAAGGCTTCTGAGGCATACGATGAAGATTAGTTGGATAACACACACAATTCAAGAGGAAGTTTTGAGGAAAGCAGACATACAAGAACAACTTTTGAAGACGACCAAGAGACAACGATAATTCCTTGGGCATGTACCTGGGGGGAAAAAACTAGGACATTTGATAGTGACTGGTAAAACTGAGCTAGTAGAACAAGAGGGAGACAAAGGCAGACACAAGATTTGAGAACTACACCAAGATGTTGACTGCTCTCAAGTGAAAGTTAGAGAGCCGTGATCACCGACATTGTATAACATGGCACCTGAAGAACTGAAGTCTATTATCCTTGATATCATCTGAGTGAACCATCTGCATCCTCTCCAAGATCCTGCAATCTTTCCTGAATTGCTGTGCCCAGAATTGGACACAATACTCCAGCTGGGGTTTAACCAGAGATTTGTAAATGTATTCCAAGCCCTTTTATGCAAAGCCAAGTATCCCTAACAGTTCAACTGTTTATCCACTTGCTCTGCCACCTTCATGAATTTATGAATATGCACCCCACTGACCTTCTGCTCTTGTACCCCCTCAATATTATACCATTAAGATTAGGCTGCCTCTCCATGCTGTTTCTCCTACAGTGCATCAGGTTTGCCCATGTAATCTCTAAGTTTGATGAAGCAAAGGTGGACGCCTTCTTTTTATCTTTTGAATGGGTAATGCAGCAGTTAAGTGGCCAGCCCAACACTGATCCCTGCTGCTGACAGAAACGTTCACAGGGAAAGTGCCACAGGATATGAGGCAGCAAAAAGGGCTATTTTAAGTGTGTGCCAGTTAGTGCCTGAGGCCTACCGTACCCTCAAGAAACAGTGTAGCAAACCAGACGTATCTGGAATTTGAAAGGCTTCAGCAGCTCACTTCTGACCAGTGTGTATGGGCACTTAAAACTGAGGCCATCTACGAAACCTTTGTGAAATAATTCTCCTCGAGGAGTTCAAAAACTCCACACCTTTCCGAATAAGAGCACAAAGGAATAGACAGTAACAGGGTCCAGGCAGGCAGAAACTCTGGCCTATAATTATGAACTGATCCACAAACCCTTATCCCAAAGGAAACCCTTCCCTAGTCACCCCCAACCAACTGAGAAGGATAGAAGGTGGGTGACTGATACGGAACTGAGCAACTGTGGGAGAGAAGGGACAGCTGGAAACACAGGGGGCCCTCTTCAGCCCACAAAGGATGGTACTGAAAAGAAGAATGAGGCCAAGAAGCCTGTGTGTTTCAACCGCCACAAGGCAATATAGCTGTGCTGATTGCTGGAAGTTATGGGATATGTTTGGGCACACAAACCCCATGCAAAAAATGGGAATCAGACAGGGAGCATAGCAGACCAGGTTATGGCTCTGACTGCGGCAGCAAAAGCCTGTACATGCATTACCGTGAATGCAGGTAAGTTTAAAAATTATCCCCGAGAGCTGAAAAGATTTTTTATCAAAAAGAAGAGTGGCCCTAATTCCCCAGAACAACGCAAATAAGCCTATATTGAATCCGAGGGATACAAGGGCCAGCCAAACTCCACTGCTGGGAAAAGCATGACCTTTCCACCAGAGGGTACAGTAAGTGCCAAGGTGTGGGTAAAGGGGATTGATGAAGAGCACATGCCCCTCCCCTTATACAGGGTGCACTTGGAGTGGAACCTTGTGTCAGGACCAGTGACCATGAGAGTTGTCCACAGTTTGCCTGTGGACAGGATCGACCTGCTCCTCTGCAATGACCTGGCAGGATCAAAAGTGATAGCATCCCCAGTAGTCTCAGAGAAGATGCTGGAGGTCAGCAAGGCAGACAGTTGCAGGAGAAAATGCCTGGCATTTTCCCTGACTGAGATAACCTGGTCTCTGGCCAGACAAACTCCGTCAGAGGAGACTGAAATGGCACTGCAGATAGATGACCCTACTGTCTGGTCATGAGAGATCTCTTTCAGGAGTCTAGAGGGCCTTAAGTAGGTAATAAATAGATTGCTCAACAAGCTAATCCATTGTTAAAAAGTTAGCTCAGACTGCCCAAACTGATGCTGAGGCCCCACCTCACAGGCCTGCAAACAAGGAGGGGACAGCGATCCACCAAGGAATGGTGCCGCTGAGATCCAATGGGGAAATATTAAGGCTAGCAATGAAATTGCGATGGCTGGGCATGTCGGTATATGAAAAACACAAGGCCCCATCAGCCAGCACTTTTACTGCCCACACTGTCACAAGGATGTAGCAAGGTTTTGCAGAACTTGCCAGGTGTGGGGAAACCCCAAACCACAATAATTGTGGCACCTATGATTCTCATGCCAGCTTTTGGGGAGCCATTCAGCGAGGTGAACTGTGTGGGAATCCTGCCCAAAATAAAAGGGGACTACTAGTCTATTCTTACTATCATGAAAATGGTTATCCCCTTCCCAGAGGTCATTCCTCTGAGAAGAATATCTGCCAAAATAGTGGTGGAATTAACACAATTCTTTACCCAATATGGAATGCCCTCCCAGATCCAGTCGGATCAGGGCTCAATTCTATGCCCCGAATACTCCAAGAGGTCCTGGGTAACCTGGTTTTGACCCAGCTAAAGACCTCAGCTTATCACCTGCAGTCACAGGGAACGCTAGAATAGTACCACTAGACCCTAAAAACAGTGATCAGGGCAGAAGACTGGGATAAAGGCCTAAGTTTTCTTCTGTTCGTGACCAGAGACTCTATTATTAGTCCACCGGTTTTACTCCATTTGAACTGGTTTATGGACACTGAGTGAAAGGGCCTCTGAAACTAATCAAGCAGACAGTTTTTTTTTAAGAACAGGAGGAGGAAATCTCCATGTTACTGTGTTCCACAAGCGATGCACAAGAGCCTGTGAAGTGGCTCGAGAACACCTAAATATCTGCTAAACAGCTATGAATAAGCAGGCAGACAAACACGCCAGTGCCTGAACCTTTCAGCCAAGAGACTACCAATACTAGGTGATTATCTAAAAGCCCAGCTCAGAGTAGCAAAGAAGCTTGAGGAGGTAAACCACCTAACTGGCAACCCAATTCACAGGAAAAAGCAAAGGCTATGTCATGTCAATATGATAAAACAATATCACAGCCGAGAAGGGGACAAGCAGGTAACAGTCTGTCCCATAGCCACAAACTTCAAGGACAAGGGGAACAGTGAGGATGAATTAGAGGGAGTTGTGGGTGAGGCCTACATTGAACTCCCCAGTATCTGGCTAACAAACACAGAAATTCTAGTGAAATTGGGCTCCATATTTACCCACCTAAGTGCAGAACAACAAGGAGACTCGACAGGGGTGCTCATTGCATTTAAAAATATCTGTAAAGACAAGCCAGGCTGCACCACCATAGCTCTACATGGGCCTGAATTTTCAGGTCGGCGAGCATGGGCAGGGCTGCTCGACAACACGTAAAATGACACGTGATGACATCAGGCAGTCGTCCCGACATCACCGTGCATCATTCAGATTTTCAGTTTGGCGGGCACGCAACAGTGTCGGCTGTGCGCCCGCCAAACAGTCAAAGGCTTACTCTTGGACTCGAACTCAAGTTCTGTCGAAGGGTCACGAGGATTCGAAACGTCAACTCTTTTCTTCTCCGCCGATGCTGCCAGACCTGCTGAGTTTTTCCAGGTAATTCTGTTTTTGTTTTGGATTTCCAGCATCCGCAGTTTTTTTGTTTTTATAAAGGCTTATAAAGGCCATTTAAATATCAATTAAACTAATTAATGGAGCTGCCCGTCCAACCTTAAGGTTAGTGGACAGGCAAAGAGCCCAGGCAGCCTTCACATTTATCATGAAACCTTATCCATGGGTGGGATGAGGTTTCATGAAGTGTTTTTAAATTGAATGAGAGTTTTTATTGAAGTCCATTGACATGTGCCAGCTCAAAATCAAACTAATCTCCCTGAAGCAGCTCTGTGCCTCGGAGATTTCTGCACTCTTTCACGCAAGAGCAGGCCCCGGCTCAGCTTACTCCCCCTGCCCGCACAGGGGAGCACTCAGCGCTTCCGGGTGCGCTTGATGCTGGGTGGGCCTTAATTAGCCCGCCGACGTTAAACGGGCGGTGATCGGCTGCAGACCTGCTCCCATCCCAACCCCAGCTCCCCCAGGAGGGGACAAAATTCTCCCCACAATGTGGCTGTGAGACAGGCCCCCCTTCCCATTATGCAACATCCGTATCATTTATGTCCAGAAACGCTGGTCCAGTTTAGAGAGGAAATGAACTAAATTCTGGCTCACCAACTAATTGAGCCCAGCAGCAGTAGCTGGAGCTCCCCAGTTGTGCTTGAGCCCAAGCTGGACAGCTCCACAAGGCTTTGCATTGCATTCACCTTGTGGTAGTTAGTGACCAGAGCTAACTCATTCCTGATAACCTGCCTGGAAGACCACATAGATAGCGTAGGTAACGCACCTACATTATAAAGATAGATTTACTCAAAGAATACTGGCAGGTTCCCTTGACCGCCCGCATGAAGGAAATTTCTGCCTTCATAACTCCAGATGGGTTATACCAGTGTCAAGTGATGCCATTTGGACTCAGAAACTCCCCCGCAACCGTCCAAAGGTGGAAGAACCAGGTAATGTTGAGTTTATCCAATTGCATAGTGTACCTAGATGACCTCCTGCTGTACAGTGACAGCAGGGAAACTCACTTAAAGCAACTGGAAGCCCTCTTCCAGAAATTACAGTCAGCTGACCTTTTGGTCAACCTCACAAAGAGTGAGTTCACCAAGGCTCAGGTGATCTATCTAGGACACGTGGTGGGTCAAGGACAAGTACTGCCCTGAGCTGGAAAGATACAAGCAATGGCACAGTTCCCATTGCTACAAGAAAATGGGGAAATATGAGATTCTTAGGGATGTGTGGACTCGACCACAAGATTGTCCCAAACTTCAGCACAGGAGCTGCTCCACTGACAAGATTACTACAGAAAAAAGTAGTATGGACCAAGAAATGCCAGACAGTTTCGAAAAGCTGAAAACCAATTTATGAACGAATCACTGCCAGTAGCTCCAGACTTTAACCAAGCATTTAAAGTAGCCATCAATGCGAGTGACATCAAGGCTGTCCACCTCCAGGAGGATAAATCTGGTATAGAGACATCAATCAGGTATTTCTCCAAAAAACTGAACAAACATCAGAAACAGTATTCTAAAGGTAGAAAAGGAAACCCAGGTTTATTACTGCCTCTCAAACATTTTGAGATATACATCCAAAATGGAATTAGGCACCACAGTCTATACCAACCATAAGCCCTTAACCTTTGTGGAAAAAATCAGAATGCAAGGTTATTCCGTTCGAATTTGTTTCTCCAACCATATCATCTAAAATCATCCATATTGCAGGTAAGTTGAATTTTATTGCAGATGCATTCACCCTATCCAGAACTTAGAGACCCAGTTGGAACCGATGGGATAATCCAGACCAAGGCTAAGAGAGTGAATGTGCTTTTTGCTGGTTTACATTTTTAAAAAATATATACCTTGTAATGAAATGAGAATGAATCAGTTCATTCTTCATGGTATGGAGATGTCATGAAGCTATACCTCTGCATTTTTGAAATATGGTATTCAAAAAGTTTCAACTGGCTGAAAATTCTGCAATTTGAAATTGAGACATAAACTACATTAGAATGCGAGGCTCCTCCCAAGGTGAAGGTGAGGAAAAGCAAACAAAACAAAGAGAGAGAGAGAGATTGAGATTTGGTATTTTACAGACATGGAAATTCAGCACTAAGGAAGATATTAAAAACGTGCAGAACTGGATTTTCTCACTTTCCAACCGATAGTCAGTTCTGAATACGGGCGGGTGGTGGGGGATGGGACCTCTACAGGCTGAATGAGTTATACCTGAACAGAACGGGGACCAATATCATTATGGGGCAGTTTGCTAGTACAATCAGGGGATAAAATAGGAGCCAAGAGGTAACATTAAGGAGGTGAAACAAGGCACATGAATTGGGAGAGACAGATAATACAAAAGTAAGATGGGGTAATAATGAGAGGAAATACAAGGAGGACCAAAGTGTATATATGTATATATATATATATATATCTCCACAGAGTGTAGCAATTAAGTTTGGAGGGCTGCAGATAACCACATTGAAATATGATGCTGTGATGGTAATGGAGACCTGGCTCAAAAAAGGGCATGAGTTGGGTACTAAACATCTCAGATCCAACAGTGCAGCACTCCCTCAGTACTGTAGTGAGAGTATCAGCCTGGAATATGCTGGCTACCTATTGCAGAGAAAATATACAGAGTGGAAAACTACAAGAAAGGCAATTTTGCAATGAAAAAAAATATTACTTTGAACCCATCGTAGAGCGTTGCGGAGATCCTCAATATCACGAGAAATTTTGTAAACGAACAGAATATATGGAATCCCAGGATCTTCTCTACATATAGTAATGTCCATTTGTTTGAGAATATCTTCGTGTATTTTTCCTTGTCCATAACATTCCACTAGTATAAAACAGAACTTGTGCTGAATCAATCATCATTACACACAAGGGGTATTTTATTCAATACCAACAGCAATATGATTCTCGGAGACAGAATTACATTTACGGCAACAATAAAGTTCTAGCAACAGAACAGTAATAGGCCATTTACTCCCTCAGGCCCGTGAGTTAGTTTCTTCCCCATTGAATCAGCAGCCCCAATTAAACTCCACACCTTCCCGCTCCCCTCAAATTCCTTCCTCCTCCTCACCTCTCCTCTTTGCCTAAGTTTCCCAACTTTCTTCCTCCTTCCCAATCCACCAGAATTCTTCCTGACAATACCAACTCTCCTTCCAACCATGTCTCTTTCATTCACACAAATCTTTCCCCTCTCCCCCACTCACATACTGTCAAACCCACCCTCTCCATACCCAACCACATACTGCCAACACACCTACCTACAACCCCATACCCCCAATACCCCCATTGATTACCCCCAACAAATCCCACTCCCAGAACCCAAATAACCCACACACACAATCCATACCGTCCAAAACCTCCAGCACCACCACCATACCCACAACAACCCAGCCTCTGCCTGAAAGGGTGGTAGAGGCAGCAACCCTCATAACATTTAAGAAGGATTTGGATGTGCACTTGCGATGCCATGGCATAAAAGGCTATGGGCCTAGTGCTGGAAAATGGGATTAGAATAGCTAGGCACTTGATTGACCTGCATAGATGCGATGGGCCGAAGGGTCTTTATCTGTGCAGTCAACCTCTATGTCGACCCCCCACATCCCTCTCTCTGCCCTGCCACCCCGATCTCCCTCTCTCTGCCGTGCACCCCCCCGTCTCGCTCTCTCTGCCCTCCACACACACCCCCCCGTCCCCTCTCTCTGCCCTCCACACCCCCCCGTCCCCTCTCTCTGCCCTCCACACCCCCCCGTCCCCTCTCTCTGCCCTCCACACCCCCCCGTCCCCTCTCTCTGCCCTCCACACCCCCCCGTCCCCTCTCTCTGCCCTCCACACCCCCCCGTCCCCTCTCTCTGCCCTCCACACCCCCCCGTCCCCTCTCTCTGCCCTCCACACACCCCCGTCCCCTCTCTCTGCCCTCCACACCCCCCCCCGTCCCCTCTCTCTGCCCTCCACACCCCCCCGTCCCCTCTCTCTGCCCTCCACACCACCCCCGTCCCCTCTCTCTGCCCTCCACACCCCCCCCGTCCCCTCTCTCTGCCCTCCACACACCCCCCCGTCCCCTCTCTCTGCCCTCCACCCCCCCCATCCCCTCTCTCTGCCCTCCACCCCCCCCATCCCCTCTCTCTGCCCTCCACCCCCCCCATCCCCTCACTCTGCCCGCCACACCCCACCCCATCTCCTCTCTCTGCCCCCCTCCCCCCCCCCCCCTCCCCCCCGCCCCCTCCACAACCCCCCTACCTCCCGGTCCCTCCCCCTCCCCTCTCACCCTGCTTCCCCCTCCCTCCCAGTCCTTCCCCCTCCCTCCCAGTCCTTCCCCCTCCCAACCCTCCCCTCTCTCTCCCCCCCGCCCCCCTCTCTCCCCCCCTCCCCCCCCACTCCACCCCCCCTCCCCCCCAAGTCCCTCCCCCTCCCCTCTCTCCCCCCTCCCTTCCTACTCCACCCCCGTCCCCTCACACTCCACTCCCCTCTCCCTCCCCCTCTCCCTCCCTCCCCCTCCCTCTCTCTCCCTCCCTCCCCCTCCCTCTCTCTCCCTCCCTCCCCCCTCCTCTCTCCCCCCTCCCTCTCCCTCCCCCCTCCCTCCCCCTCTCCCTCCCTCCCCTTCTCCCCTCCCTCCCCTTCTCCCCCTCCCTCCCCTTCTCCTCCCTCCCTCTCTCCCCCTCCCTCCCCTTCTCCCCCCTCCCTCTCTCCCCCTCCCTCCCCTTCTCCCCCCTCCCTCTCTCCCCCTCCCTCCCCTTCTCCCCCCTCCCTCTCTCCCCCTCCCTCCCCTTCTCCCCCCTCCCTCTCTCCCCCTCCCTCCCCTTCTCCCCCCTCCCTCTCTCCCCCTCCCTCCCCTTCTCCCCCCTCCCTCTCTCCCCCTCCCTCCCCTTCTCCCCCCTCCCTCTCTCCCCCTCCCTCCCCTTCTCCCCCCTCCCTCTCTCCCCCTCCCTCCCCTTCTCCCCCCTCCCTCTCTCCCCCTCCCTCCCCTTCTCCCCCCTCCCTCTCTCCCCCTCCCTCCCCTTCTCCCCCCTCCCTCTCTCCCCCTCCCTCCCCTTCTCCCCCCTCCCTCTCTCCCCCTCCCTCCCCTTCTCCCCCCTCCCTCTCTCCCCCTCCCTCCCCTTCTCCCCCCTCCCTCTCTCCCCCTCCCTCCCCTTCTCCCCCCTCCCTCTCTCCCCCTCCCTCCCCTTCTCCCCCCTCCCTCTCTCCCCCTCCCTCCCCTTCTCCCCCCTCCCTCTCTCCCCCTCCCTCCCCTTCTCCCCCCTCCCTCTCTCCCCCTCCCTCCCCTTCTCCCCCCTCCCTCTCTCCCCCTCCCTCCCCTTCTCCCCCCTCCCTCTCTCCCCCTCCCTCCCCTTCTCCCCCCTCCCTCTCTCCCCCTCCCTCCCCTTCTCCCCCCTCCCTCTCTCCCCCTCCCTCCCCTTCTCCCCCCTCCCTCTCTCCCCCTCCCTCCCCTTCTCCCCCCTCCCTCTCTCCCCCTCCCTCCCCTTCTCCCCCCTCCCTCTCTCCCCCTCCCTCCCCTTCTCCCCCCTCCCTCTCTCCCCCTCCCTCCCCTTCTCCCCCCTCCCTCTCTCCCCCTCCCTCCCCTTCTCCCCCCTCCCTCTCTCCCCCTCCCTCCCCTTCTCCCCCCTCCCTCTCTCCCCCTCCCTCCCCTTCTCCCCCCTCCCTCTCTCCCCCTCCCTCCCCTTCTCCCCCCTCCCTCTCTCCCCCTCCCTCCCCTTCTCCCCCCTCCCTCTCTCCCCCTCCCTCCCCTTCTCCCCCCTCCCTCTCTCCCCCTCCCTCCCCTTCTCCCCCCTCCCTCTCTCCCCCTCCCTCCCCTTCTCCCCCCTCCCTCTCTCCCCCTCCCTCCCCTTCTCCCCCCTCCCTCTCTCCCCCTCCCTCCCCTTCTCCCCCCTCCCTCTCTCCCCCTCCCTCCCCTTCTCCCCCCTCCCTCTCTCCCCCTCCCTCCCCTTCTCCCCCCTCCCTCTCTCCCCCTCCCTCCCCTTCTCCCCCCTCCCTCTCTCCCCCTCCCTCCCCTTCTCCCCCCTCCCTCTCTCCCCCTCCCTCCCCTTCTCCCCCCTCCCTCTCTCCCCCTCCCTCCCCTTCTCCCCCCTCCCTCTCTCCCCCTCCCTCCCCTTCTCCCCCCTCCCTCTCTCCCCCTCCCTCCCCTTCTCCCCCCTCCCTCTCTCCCCCTCCCTCCCCTTCTCCCCCCTCCCTCTCTCCCCCTCCCTCCCCTTCTCCCCCCTCCCTCTCTCCCCCTCCCTCCCCTTCTCCCCCCTCCCTCTCTCCCCCTCCCTCCCCTTCTCCCCCCTCCCTCTCTCCCCCTCCCTCCCCTTCTCCCCCCTCCCTCTCTCCCCCTCCCTCCCCTTCTCCCCCCTCCCTCTCTCCCCCTCCCTCCCCTTCTCCCCCCTCCCTCTCTCCCCCTCCCTCTCCTTCTACCCCCTCCCTCTCTCCCCCTCCCTCTCCTTCTCCCCCCTCCCTCTCTCCCCCTCCCTCCCCTTCTCCTCCCTCCCCTTCTCCCCCCTCCCTCCCCCTCTCTACCCCCTCCCTACCCCCTCCCTCCCCCTCCCCCTCCCTCCCCTTCTCCCCCCTCCCTCTCTCCCCCTCCCTCCCCTTCTCCCCCCTCCCTCTCTCCCCCTCCCTCCCCTTCTCCCCCTCCCTCCCCCTCTCTACCCCCTCCCTACCCCCTCCCTCCCCCTCCCCCTCTCTACCCCCTCCTTCCCCCTCCCCCTCTCTACCCCCTCCCTCCCCCTCCCCCTCTCTACCCCCTCCCTCCCCCTCCCCCTCTCTACCCCCTCCCTCCCCCTCTCTACCCCCTCCCTCCCCCTCCCCCTCTCTACCCCCCTCCCTCCCCCTCCCCCTCTCTACCCCCTCCCTCCCCCTCCCCCTCTCTACCCCCCTCCCTCCCCCTCCCCCTCTCTACCCCCTCCCTCCCCCTCCCCCTCTCTAACCCCTCCCTCCCCCTCCCCCTCTCTACCCCCTCCCCCTCTCTCCCCTCCATCGCTCTCTCCTTCCCTCTCTCCCCCTCCTCTCCCCTCCCTCCCCCTCCTCTCCCCTCTCCCCCTCTCTCCCTCTCTCTCTCCCCTACCTCCCCCCACCCTTTTTCCTACCTGTGCACCGTGGACCTGAAGACTCACCCTGCGCTTGGGTCGAGTGCAGTGGCTGGTAGCACTTCCAGAAAAAGCTTAAAATCAAGTTCCGATAGCGGATACATAAGAAGATGAGGATCAGGACGAGAAGAACGATGATCAAGATCAAGATCCAGATCCAGTTTTGGACCCCAGGTTCCATAATCCCCTCAGCCGGGTTTGAAAATAACCCGTCTCGCCACCACCCGCCCAGCCCCGCCCCGCCCCGCCCCCGCGCGGAGGTCCTTTCGGATTCGCTGCCCTTTTGTCCGAATTGTCCCGCCCTCTCTCCCTCATTGGTCCGATGCAGCACGGCCATCTCTCATTGGAGGTCCCACCTGTCAGTCAGATTCCGGGCGGATGGATGGAGGTTGGAATCGAAACAGAAAGTGACTGAAAAATTCAGCGAGTGCGTCAGCATCTGTGATGATTATAATTGTTTTGGTGGCTGGGAACAGGACAATGGCCAGGTCTGTGATGGTGTGACAGACCGGAGAATGTCAAATTATTCTTTCACGGCATGTGGGCTTCGCTGGCTGGGTCAGCATTTATTACCCATCCCTAATTGCCCCTTGAGAAGGTGGTTGGTGAGCTGCCTTGAACCCCGGCAGTCCCTGTGGTATAGGTACACCCACAGTGCTTTTACATATGAATGACCAGATAGCCATTGCTGACATGTGGCAGCAAGGTGACCAAAGCTGGCACCTGAATCTTCAAGCAGCGCCTCTTCAGAGATAATGAGAAACTTCCCTGAATGGCAGAAAAATTGTTTTGTTTGAGTCATAGACAGCCTCAGTCATTTTATAGTCTTTGTCCAGTTTTAAAATTTTGTAAAATAAACTAGCCATGAAGCCCCCTGAAACTTAAGCAAGGATATAACTGCATTAGAAGTAGTTCAGAGAAGGATCACTCAACCGATTCCTGGGATGAAAGAGTTATGTGGAAAGGTCGAACATGCTGGGCCTGTCCCCATTGGAGTTTAGAAGAATGAGAGATGATTTTACTGAAATTTATAAGGTCCCAAGGGGACTTGACAGGTTTGATGCTGAGAGGAGGATGTTTCCGCCAATAGGAGAGACTAGAACTAGGGGACACAGTTTAAAATAAGAGTTCTCCCATTTAAGGTGAGAGAATTTTTTCTTTAGTTGTTGAACTGTCTTCCCCATAGAGGATTGGAGGCTGGGACATTGAATATTTTGAAGGCTGAGTTAGATTCTTGATTGACAAGGGAGTCAAAGGGTATAGGGGATCAACAGGAAAGTAGAGTTGAGGCCACAATCAGATCAGCCATGATCTTATCAAATGCTGGTGCAGGCTCGAGGGGCTGACTGGCCTACTTCTGCTCCTAATTTGTATGTTTCTATGTACATGTAGGCAAGTGGAGAGTATTCCAGAGTTTTGCCTTGTAGATGGTGGACAGGCTTTATGGAGTCAGGAGGTGAGTTACTCACTCTGAATTCCAAGCCTCTGACCTGTTCTTATATCCACAGTATTTACATGGCTAGTCCAGTTAAGTTTCTGGTCGATGATTACCTCAGGATATTGATAGTCGAGCATTCAGTGATGGTAATGCTCTGGAGTGTCAAGGAAACATGGTTAGATTCTCTCTTGTTGGAGATGGTATTGCCTGGCACTTGTGTGGCATAAATGTTTCTTTCTAATTATTAGCCTAAGCCGAAATAATGTTCAGGTTTTCCTGTATGTGGAGACGCACCACTTCTGTATTTGAGGAGTTGCAAATGGTGAACATTGTACAATCATCAGCAAACATCTCCACTTCTGACCTTATAATGAAGGGAAAATCATTGATGAAGCAGCTGAAGATGGTTGGGCCTAGGATACTACCCAGAGGAACTCCTGCAGTGATATCCTAGGACTGAGACGATTGGCCTTTAACAAACACAGCCATCTTCCTTTGTGCTAGGTATGACTCCAACCAGTGGAGAGCTTTCCCTCTGATTCCCATTGACTCCAGTCTTGCTAGAGTTGCTTGATGCCACACTCGATCATTTGCTGCCTTGATGTCAAGGGCAGTCACTCTCACCTCACCTCGGGCATTCAGCTCTTTTGTCCATGTTTGGACCACAGCTGTAGTGAACTCAGGCAGAACCCAAACTGTGCATTAGTGATCATGTTATTGTTGTGTAAGTGCCACTTGACAGCACTGTTGACAACACTTTCCATTGGCCTCCTCTCAATCATTAGAAAAGCAATAGGGTGGTAATTGGCTGATTGGATTTCTCCTGTTTTTTGTAGACAGGACATAACTCAGAGTCACAAAGGTCTACAGCACAGAAAAAGGCCCTTCGGCCCATCGAGTCTATGCCGGACAAACAACTACCTAACCTAATCTGTGCAATGTTCCATCTTGCTGGGTAGATGCAGTGTTATAGTTATACTAGAACAGCTTGGCTAGGGGCATGGCAAGTTCTGGACCACAAGTCTTCAACTGTATTGCCTGGATGTTGTCAGCGCCCATGGCTTTGCAGTATCCAATGCCTTCAGCTGTTTATTGATATCATGTGGAGTGAATCAAATTGGCTGAAGACTGGTACCTGTGGTGCTGGGGTACTCAGGAGGAGACCAAAATGGATCATCTACTCGGCACTTCTGGTAGAAGATGGTTGTAAATGTTTCAGCTTTGTCTTTTGCACTGATGTGCTGAAGCCCCCCTTCATTGAGGATGAGGATATTTGTGGAGCTGGCTCCTCCTCCTCCTCCAGTTAATTGCTTAATTGTCCACCACAACTGGATGTGGCAGGACTACAGAGTTTTGATCTCATCCATTGGCTGTGGGATCGCTTCCTCCAAGTGGTGTTCAACATGGAGGAGTTCTGATTCATAAGCTGGGGGAGGGCAGCAGGTGATAATGAGCAGGAAGTTTCCAGGCCCATATTTGACCTGATGCCATGCGACTTCATGAGATTTTGAGTCAAAATTGAGTTTCTCTAGTCAACTCCCACCCCAATGTATACCACTGTGCCACCACCTCTGCCAGTGGGACAGGACATACTCAAGGATAGTGATGGTAGCATCTGGGACATTGGCTGCAAGATTTGATTTGGTGAGTATGACTATGTCAGGCTGTTGCTTGACTAATCTGTGAGACAGCTCTCCCAATTTTGTCACAATCACCAGATGTTAGTAAGGAGGACTTTGCAGTTACAACAGGATGTGTCTGTTGTCCTTTCCAGCAGGATTAATAAAACACAGGGCCAGTGGGTGAAATCACCTTCAAAAACCCCCAAAGGTCTGTGCAAAATCAATGAGGGGGGTGATAAATGAGAGAAGAGTCAACCCCATACATGGGAGAGACTGTGAGGAACTGCTTTTCCAACCATAGATTCTATCTCTCCCATTTCGTTGCTCCAGCTCTTCCAGTCACAGGTTCCCTCTCTCCCATTCTTGCTGTCCCTCAGGAGACAGAATCTATGATTGGAAGAGCAGCAAAGGAGGGAGAGAGAGATCCTGTGACTGAACGAGCTGGAGCAGTTATCCTGGCTTGTCCCACTGCCGTCATCACCAACCACTTTAAGAGGAGGCCATTTTGAAGGGAGGTAAAAAATGACTTCTGCTATTAGGGTTAGATAATATAGATAAATTAGGATAGGGTTTGTGTTTAGGTTTTACAGTTGGGTTTAGATAAACTAGGTAAATTAGCTATTTAAGGCTGTGTTTTTTTTTAACCACCTGACCCATACAGCATCTTTCTCTGCCATTTCAGGACATACACCACATCCAAGGCAGTGGCCTGTGTTTGGCATGCTCTCTGTAGGTGACCGAATCGCTGCTGATATTCTCCAGAAAGACCTTCAGCCCACCCCAGCTCTCCTCGCGGATGAGGCAGTGGATGTGTTTGACACCACCTCAGTGAGTCAGGCAGCAGATGGTAGGCTTGGTGAAGGGCTCTTACCCCTTTTTCCTCGATCAGGCATAATGAAAACTAGGCACTAAAAGCTACAACCTATGATTATAAGAGTCTAAAGTTGTTGGTTCACTACTATATACAAAGGGATTAAGAATCCTGTCAGGCAGGGGATTTTTATGGGTATTTCAGTTTTAGGTTTGGTTGAAAACTGTTATGCTTTATACTTGATTCAAATCTTTTGGTAGTGGTGTTGCTAATTTTGTAAAACACTCTTTTCCTTTAAGGTGGGGTCCAGTTCATATTATTTTTGCCCCATATTTTCCAAGGAGTGAAGCCCATGTTGTATGAAATGCCCATTGATACCTTTGTCCTGATTCCCTGATCTAATGGCACTATGGTGTCTTGCAAGTCTCGTCCTTAACGTATTTGCTGTTTCCTCTATACGGAAGATCTGACACTATTTATATTGGATACACAAATACATTCTGTTATTTGCATATAATCTTTTGATTTATGAAGGTGGTTTTCCCTGTATTCTGTGTGTATTTTTGCATCACTTTTAAGAATTTTAAGTGTTTTCATGTTCCACATTGTTTTTCACCACAATCTGGGATAGTTATTATTCTCACTCTGCTCATGACTAATAAATCTTTAATTTTTTTACCTTTTTTAAAAGCTGATGTTATGTTATATTGGCTCAATGAATTGACATCCCCTTTTAAATTTTCATAATGATTCTTAACCGCTTTTATTTATTTGGTGGGTCATTGTGCAGTTTGTCTTGGTGTTAACCTATTTTGCAACAGTGTGGTGACTAATTCTATCAAGAAATTAGACTTGATATATCTGAGGAATCGTTTGTGTATCTTCTCTGTCTTAATGATTGAAATCTTACTTTGTGCAAAAATGATGAAAATACTTAGCTGGAAAGAAGGAAATGCTGAGAAGGAAACCCTAAAAATTAAAGTCAACACAAAGACAAAAGGTAATGAAACCACATGGCTGGATCACCGAATAAAGGAGTTAGTGAAAATGAAAAATGAGCCTCTGAAAACCAAAAAGTCGCCCCCAAAAATAAAAAAAGTAATCTGCCAGAAAATCTCAAGAAGAGCCCTCAAAAAAGAAAAAAAATATTTTGACTACTGGTTTCTAGTTGTTAGGCGATGCTGAGTGGTCAGTCTAGTGTAATTCCTTTCTGACTTTTCTATCACCGTTTGGTACAACTTACTGGCTTTGTACCTCATTTCAGAGGGCTGTTAAGATTTGCTGTATGGGTTCACATGTAGGCCAGACCAGACAAGAGTGGCAAATTTGTTTCCTTAAAGGGACATTAGTAAACCAAATGGGTTCTTACGACAACTGATAATAGTTTCATGGTCACCATCACCGAGACTGGCTTTCAATGTGGGCATCGCTGGCTAGCATTTATTGCCTATCCCTAATTGCCCTTGAGAAGATCCAGCATTATTCATTGAATTTATATTCCACCAGTTTCTGTGGTGGGTTTTGAACCTGTATCCCTAAAGCATTAGCCTAGATCTCTGGATTACTAGTCCAGTGACATGATCACTGTGGCATCACTTCCCCTTATCTATAGAATCCACTTTCACCATTACCTTCCCAATCTTCCTCATGCAATTCCCATGTAACAAGCCAGCCATGTTGCCATGGACCTCGTTTCTCAATGAACCTTCACATACTGGTTTTCCAAACCGAATACCCAGAGCTCCATCTGATTACTCTTCTTACTTGTGTCACTTTACATGACATGAGAAGTTTCCTGGTGTTTCTCCATGAAACAGGATGGACATTCCATGGGATTGAGGTGCCATGACAACACTCTATTTATTAGATGAGCTAAACTTAACAGAACTAAACAAATGCTTACTGAAGACATATGTGGAAAAAGCTTGCCAGCTACTCACTAATCAGTACCTACCTCTGTGCTGATGACACTTGCTGCCACAGGGAGTGGTTGAGGTGTTTAGCATAGATATAAACATGAGGGAGAAAGGAATAAAAGGATATGCTGATGGGGTGAGATGAATAGGATGTAAAGAGGTTCATGTGAATCCTAAACACCAGCTTGAGCCAGTTGCACTGAATGGTCTGCTTCTGTGCTGTACACTCAAAATTCCATGTTATAAAAAAATATTCTAACTTTCCTCCTCATTTTGGCCCTCAGATTCTGTCCCCATACTTCAGTCTGCCAACCAATAGGATCACCCTTTCACTACTTATCCTCTTAAGACAACCCAACAGTTACCCATACATGGGAAGAGGCACTTTCTGTGCCAGAATAGTTATTACCTTGGCCTGACCTGTTTACTCATTTCCCTGATTCTCTGACTCTCTGCTGCTTTGGGGAAGCTGAAACGATGAAGGGAACACTTGTTTCTTATCCTGAGACTGTGCCCCCGTGTTCTAGATTCCCCAGCCAGCGGAAACAATGTCTGTGTATGCCCTGTCAAACCCCTTCAGATTCATGTATATTTCAATCAGATCCCCTGTCATTCTTCTAAATGCCAGGGAGCAGACGGTCAATTTATTGTGTGTTTTGTCACTGACTAGTATTCTAGAGACCCAGAGTAGTGCTCTGGGGACCCGGGTTTGAATCCCATCACGGCAGATGGTGAAACTTTAATTCATTAAAAGTCTGATGTCAACCATGAAACCATTGCCAATTGTAGAAACCCATCTGGTTCACTAATGTCCTTTAGGGAAGGAAATCTGCCATCCTTACCTGGTCTGACCTATATGTGACTCCAGACCCACAGCAATGCGATTAACTCTTAACTGCCCTCTGAATAACGTGTAAGGAACGTATCTCTTTATTTCTTTTGGACTGTTGTAAAGTACGTATCATTTATTTTCTTGGACTGTGGCTTTAAAAATTGGACCATGGCTTTAAAACTACAAGGTTAAAGACATGTTCAGGATGTGGAATATACAATGTTGTTATCCTGGACCAAAGGCTGCCAGGTTGAACATCAGGGTGCTGTAAAGGGAATTGCTCAGCAACAATGTTTTAATTGGCTCCTGATCAGGTGACCAAGGTTTTGTGTGAAAGCAGTGAGCAGAAAGATCCTAGCCTGCAAAGAGAACACACCTAAAACCCCTCTCCTATGTGTGTAAGATTCCAGTAAACCTGCAAAGCTAGCTAGCTGGCTGTTTCTTCATATCTCTGTAACCTTCTCTCTCTGAAAAGACCCCCTGTGAAGGGGAAAAGGAGTAAAATCACCAATAGAGGCATTGAAAAGCAAGTTTTCGACCAGTGAACAACAGACTGAAAGTGCTGGAAGACCATCTGGTGTCATTAATAACATCATAATTTCAGAAGACATCAATCAAAGTCAACCCATCTAATCCCAAGTTCCAGGTTGGTGCTATTGAACTGTTTCACCTCACTCTTAAAACTCATGTTTTTGTGTGTGTATGTGTGTGTGTTCAAGAAGGGCTAGAGTTTAAGTTATAAAGTTAAAAATTAGCAGTTCATATTTCTGTCTTTTGCCACTGGTTAGAGACAGTTTGTTTAATGAATAGTTGTTTGCTTGTTAGGTACCAGACCTGGTGCTCATGTTCTGTTAACCTAGATTGGACAGTTGGGTAGAGTTGGGGCAATTTGGTGATCTGGTCAGGCTTTTCACATTTGTCTCGGCTCAGGGAGCAGTAGGGCTTGACATTACAGTGCACTATCTCCAGTGAGTCATAACAAAGGGCAATTAGGGATGGACAATAAATGCTGTCCTAGCCAGTGATGTCCACATCTCATGAACGAATAAACAAAAAATCTTTCATCAAAGGACAAACCTCTTATCACAAGAACAAATCTAGTGAACCTTTGCTGTACTACCTTCAAGGCAAATATGCCTGTCTTAGATATGGAAACCAAAACTGCACACAGTACCCCAGATGTGGTCTCACCAAAGCCCTATACAATTGTAGCAAGAATTGTAATGGACTGAAGTGAGGCCCTGCCCTTCATCAGATGAGCAAATACCAGATGCAGGGAGGGGGAAGGCGTCAGTATTGTTTCTGTTCAACATTATCTATGCCAACAATGGTTTAATCTAATTCACTCTGCAATATTGAGTGGCAGATGAATTCTCCAATGGCAAGACATAGATGTGAAATGTTGGAGAGGAGGTGTGAATTTCAATGAGTTTCCAGTTTCTGATGTGGAATGTCACCACTCTCCCCTTGAACAGAACTCTCCCTTGTCACTTATGTAATGAAATGATTTCAAGGCCTTTTATTCTGAGACAGTCTCTAACTGGAAAATAAATCTAAAGAAACTCCAGGTTCCTGGGAGGAATTTGTAAATTGGAATTCCTGGCTGTGTCATCAGACATTTGAGAAATGAGCCCCAGGTGGGTTGCTAGGGAAAGGGAAGCTATTGGGAAAAGTAAACCAGGCTGAGAGATCAGGTTTCAGCCGATGATCAAAGCAGGACTGCGGCTGTAAAGCAGTAGCTGTGAATCAGTGTGTGTGAACCAGTGGCAAAGAATGAAACCTAAAAAACTGTGTGAGTAGTCCAGGCAACTGAAGAGCTGGAGGTTTTTTTCCAAAGCCAACATACCGTGTACCAGGGTTTTACTGAGTAGTCAGAAGAAGGTGACCCTAGGAAAGCAATACCATCAGGACTGTTGTGACCCAAGTGAAGGATGTTCCACAGAAATGCCTTGTTGATGATAATCATATCCACGGAACACAGATGGAATGAAACCAGGAGAGAGAGAGGCACAGTTCTGATCGAGGCCTCCCACCTTCCTGCCTGAGATCTAATTCTGATTGTTTTGAGGTTTCCACAACATGGGTTCAATGTTCCCGCCAGCCTAAAAATTGAGGCTGGCCAGGAAACAGCCCTTAAGTGGCCATAAATTGTCCAGTTAAGGGTCTCAATTGGGGCAAGGATGGGCTTCCGATCTGAGGCCTTGCCTGCCCCAGTGTAAAATCGCTGTGTGGTCGGGTTGGGTGGGAACCCGGAGGGAATCCCTTCCCTAAAATTTCACACTTGTCCACCCCACTAAAAAGCCACCAGTGGGGGAGCATAAACTTCAGGCCTTTGGGACCGAACATGGTGCCACATATGTTCTAAGAGGGCTAGCTGAGAAATCTGTGAAATTTACCATTGTTGTATCAGCTATTTAAAGTGTAATTTACAGTTTCTACTGAATATAACTTGCCTGTTAATTTATGCTTAATTTACATTGATTTTGCCCTGATTGTTACAGTAAAAGTTTCAGATAGTTCCGTGAATGAAAAGGATTGTTGTGGGATATTGATGGTAAGCACTTATTCATTCCCTGGTATAGCGTTTCTTTGAAATGTGATTCAGTCACTGATCCTGTTACCATTGGTGTCATTCCTAATTTGCTGATTGAAGGTATGGATTTTTTGTTAGGAAGTGACTTGACTGGGGATGAGGTATTGCTGTTTCCGGTGGTTTTGGATAAGTCAGCTGAGGATGCTGAAACTGAGATTTTACAGGAAAAGCTAGGTGACTTGAAAGAGCCGATTAGTGAATCTGCTGCTAAGATTGATATTTCTCCTAAAGATGTGTCATGAGTTAGAAACTCAGCTTGCCAGTTTAAAAATGCTAAGGAGGAAAATTAATGGCAGTTGGCGGGACTTTGGCTGGGATTTTCCAGCCCTGCCGTGGATGGTGTCGTTACAACAATCAAGTCATCTTCGGCCCCCGCTTGAATTGAATAGATTGCCATGGCATTCACAAATGTGCTGTGGAATCCAACACACCTATACTACTCAGTGATTTCTCATACAAGGATGAAGAACAGAAGGCAGCCATTCAGCCAATTGTGCATATGTTGATTCTTTGAAACAGCTAACCAAGTAGTGAGAATAGAATTGACTCAAATTGAATTCTAAATCCTAATTGTCACATTTGTTTTGATTTGTAATTGGCAAAGGTCTTATAGTTTGGAAAATACAAATTAGGAAAATGTTACTTGTACTGTTTGTTAAAGTGTTTATGATGATACAGCATTCAAAATGCTCTATTTTTAAAATGTTGTAAGGAAACTCTTTCTTTCAAAGGGTCTAGCAAGATGGCGGGTTTTGGGGGGATGGGTGGGGGAGGTGATGTGGGTGACACATGGGATGCGGGATAGTTGTGGTGAGTTGAGAGTGACTGCCCTTGACATTAATGCAGCATTTGACAGAGTGTAGCCAAGGAGCCCTAGAAAAGCTGGAGTCAATGGGAATCCAGGGGAAAATTTTCCGCTGGTTGGAGTCATACTGAGCACAAAGGAAGGTGGTTATGGTTGTTGGAGGTCAGTCACCTCAGTTCTAGGACATCATCACAGGAGTTTCTCAGGGTAGTGTCCTCGGCCCAACCATCTTCAGCTGCTTCATCAATGACCTTCCTCCCATCATAAGGTCAGAAGAAGGGCTATTCACTGTGCAATGTACAGCACCATTCACAACTCCTCAGATACTGAAGCAGTCCATGTCCAAATGCAGAAAGACCTGGACAATATCCAGGTTTGGGCTGACAAGTAGCAAATAACATTCGTGCCACACAAGTGCCAAGCAATAACCATCCCCAACAGGAGTGAACCTAACCATCAACCCTTGACATTCAGTGGCATTACCATCACTGAATTCCCCCACTGTCAACATCCTGTGGGTTGCCATTGACCAGAAACTGAACTGGACTAGCCATATAAATACTGTGGCTACAAGAGCAGGTCAGAGGCTAGGAATCCTGCAGCAAGTAACTCACCTCCTGTCTCCCCAAAGCCAGTCCACCATCTATAAGGCACAAGTCAGGAGTGTGATGGAATACTCTCCACTTGCCTGGATGAATGCAGTTCCAACAACACTTAAGAAGCTTGACACCATCCAGGACAAAACAGCCCGCTTGATTGACACCCCGCACACAAATCTTCACTCCCTCAACTACTGATGCACAACAGCAGCATCTGTGTACCATCTACAAGATTCACTGCAGAAACTCACCAAGCCTCCTTAAACAGCACCTACCAAACCCACGACCACTACCATCTAGAAGGACAAGGGCAACAGATACATAGGAACGCCATCACTTGCAAGTTCCCCTCCAAGCCACTCATCGTACTGGCTTGGAAATATATTGGCTGTTTCTTCACTGTCGCTGTGTTAAAATCCCTAACAGCACTGCGGGTGTACCTACACTGTATGGACTGCAGCGGTACAAGAAGGCAGCTCATCACCACCTTCTCAAGGGTAGCTAGGTTTGGGCAATAAATGCTGGCCTAGCCAGCGATGCCCACATCCCATAAATGAATGAAAAGAAAAACCTGGGGCAGAGATTTCAAGTAATTGGTAGAAGGATTAAAGGGGAGTTGATGAGAAATTCTTTCATCCAAAGTGTGGTGGGTTCTGGAATGTGCTGCCTGACAGGGCGGTTGAGGCAGAAATCCTCATCACATTTAAAAAAACACTTGGACCTGCACTTGAGATGCCGAAACCTTCAGGGTTACGGATGAAGATTTGGGATTAGGTTGGATAACTCTTTGTCACCCAGTACAGGTGCTGCCAGATGTGCTGTGTACTTCCAACATTTTCTGCTTCTATGCCATTGAGGAGGTCCATGTTTGAGGGGTCAGTGTTTGAGTGGGTTCGTCAGTGATGGAGTCAATCACTGAGGGGGTCTGTATCTGAGGGGTCAGTGTGTGTGAGCAGTCAGTGACTGAGGGGGTTTAGTCAGTGAGGGAGTCAGTCACTGAGGATACTGTCAGTTATTGACGGGACAGTCAGTGAGGGGTCAGTGTGTCAGGCATCAGTGAGTGAGGGGTCAGTGTTTGAAGGGGTTAGTCACTGAGGGAGTCAGTCACTGAGGGGTCTATCAGTGAGGGGTTAGTTAGTGAGCAGTCAGTGAGTGAGGGGTTCAGTGAGTGAGGGGTGAGGGAGTGAGTGGGTTCAGTGAGTGAGGGGTGAGGGAGTGAGTGGGTTCAGTGAGTGAGGTGTCAGGGAGTGAGGGGATTCAATGAGTGAGGTGTCAGGGAGTGAGGGGGTTCAGTGACAGGTGTCAGGAAGTGAGGGGGTTCAGTGAGTGAAGGGTCATGCTGTGATCAGGGTGTCTGGGCTCACTGCTTTCTGTGCTAAGAGATTATGAACAGTCAGTGACATCCTGCTGCATGCAGAATGTCCTCAAATAATTTCGCAGAGCTCAGCAGATTCTCCTGTTTCTGACTGGGATGAGAATCCTGCTCTGAGACCCAGCTGGTGTGTTTACTCTGTAGAACCTTCAGTCCATTACATTGAGGAAACACTGATCCTCGGTTCAAAGTATTCGATCCAGAATTGGGATTCAAACTTTTTATTAAATTCCATTAAAAAGATTGTTTACTTCCACTTCTGTCATGATGCCCACCTCACTCCGACTTACAAAACATTTTTTCTTATTCTTTCATGGGATGTAGGTGTAGTTGGCAAGGCCAGCATTTATTACTCATTCCTCATTGACCCTGGAGGTAGTGAGCTGCCTTCTTGAACAGCTACAGTCCATCTGGTGCAGATACATCTAGTGCTGTTCATGCAATCCTTAACCCAACCCCCTAGATTCACCTTGATCCTTTGCTGCTTCCATCAATTCTGACTTGTCCAATACCCTCCCATTTTCATCCTCATTCACTTGCTGGTCATTCCCAACATCATTGGCCTGCACCATCTCCCTAATCGTCAATTAACCACATTTAGAACTTACTCGAATCTACTTTGGAAACCTCTTTCAGCTTTTCCTTCCCCCTCCCATCCAAGTCATTTGTGCATCATCCCCCTTTGTTCCAACATCAGTGACAGAGCCATCAAGTCTGCTCCCAAACAGATGGTAATTCGGAGGAAACTCCAGGTGCATACTGTCCCTCTCTCTCAGCTTAATGCACTCTCTAAAGTTTTGGAGCACAAAACAACTGCAGCTGTCATGTGATCAATGTATTCCATATCTTTCTCACTCATATGCAGATATAAATATGCAGCCTTTCTGTATTTCAAAAACATTTCATATAAGCTTCATTTGAATAAAATCTTTGAAATTTATCCTGTGCTGACTGAATAACACATCCTTGGGAATATCTTGGTACAGCACAGAGTTTTTAGAGTATCTGCAAGCTTTGCCTAAAAGTTCAATGAAAGCAGTAAATGACCGGAAAGACCATCTGATGGACGTATTTCATCATTTTATTGTGAAAACATGCAGATTTTTTTGTTTTTTTTAAACTCTTTTTATAGGGCTTTACCAGCAGAAATAAATGCTATTTTATAAATGCTCATAATGTACTTTAAGATGAAAAGTTAATAGAGCATGATCTCATGCACACAGATGTATGGATTTTAATAAGACACAAATAAAGGAATAAGCTGAAGGACAGAGAATCTCCCTGCTGAATCAGGAATAAAAGATTCATGGAGGAGTCACTGAAGGCATAAGCCAGACCTCGCAGAGAGAGAAACACATTTGCAGGTTTAATTAGGTTGTGCAATCATTTCTAAAGATGGTAAATGGTTGAAATCATTCCTGAAATACTATAACATACGGCCAGGCTCATCACTGAGCCACACATTGTTCATTCATATAACACCCAGCCAATAGCCTGATTTCCTGGTTTCACCCAGTCCCAAAGAGAACCTCAGGCTGGTCTGAAATTACAGCCTGCATTGGTTTTAATGTAACTGTCGGAATCACACCATTTATAAAGTTATTGTCTTCAGTCCTGACCACAAACTTCATTCCCTTATCACTCCTCCCATCTCTCTTCCTGGTAACTGTCTGAGACTGAACCAGACTGTTAAGCACCTTGGTGTTATAGAAAGTGGGGATAACAAAAGGGGATAAACCAATGAATAAATGAATAAAAATAAGTGGATAAAAAATAAAAATGAATTTTGAAAATAGGAGATTAAAAAGGGGCAAAGATAGAGGAGAGAGAGTCCAGAGGGCTGTAAAGTGCTTCGTCGGAAGATGAGGTTGTTCCTCCAGTTTGCTTTGGGCTTCACTGGAACATTGCAGCAGGCCAAGGATGGACATGTGGGCATGAGAGCAGGATGGTGTGTTAAAATTGCAAGCTACAGGAAGGTCTGGGTCATGCTTGCAGACAGACCGAAGGTGTTCCCCAAAGTGGTCACCCAGCCTACGTTTGGTCTCTCCAATGTAGGAGACCGCATTGGGAGCAGCGAATGCAGTAGACCAAACTGAAGGAGCTGCAAATGAAGCGCTGTTTCACCTGAAATGAGTGTTTGGGCCCTGGATGGTGAGGAGGGAGGGGGTAATGGGGCATGTGTTGCACCTTCTGTGGTTGCATGGGAAGGTGCCGTAGGAGGGGGATGAGCTGTTGGGGATGATGAAGGAGTGAACCATTGTGTCACGGAGGGAACGATCCCTACAGAACGCTGGGGAGGGGAGATGATGAGGGGAAGATGTGTTTGGTGGTGGCATCATGCTGGAGTTGGTGGAAATGGCGGAGGATGATCCTTTGAATGCGGAGTCTGGTGAGGAGAAAATTGAAGACAAGGGGGAAACTTTCATGGTTCTGGGAGGGAGAGGAAGGTGTGAGGGCCGAGGCACAGGAAATGGATCAGACACGGTTGAGGGCCCTGTCAACCACAGTGGGTGGGAAACCTTGGTTCAGGGGGAAGGAAGCCATGTCAGAAGCATTGTTTTGGAAAGTGGCATCATCGGATCAGATGCGATAGAGGTGAAGGAACTGAGCAAATGGGATGGAGCCCTTACAGGAAGCAGTGTGTAAGGAGCTGTAGTCAAGGTAGCTATGGGAGTCAGTGGGCTTGCAATGAATATTGGTGGACAGTCTACTACCAGAAATGGAGACAGAGAGGAAAGGGAGGGAAGTGCTGCAGATGGACCATGTGAAGGGCATAGAGGGGTGGAAATTGGAAGCAAAATTCTGCCCAATGTATTTTCATGTTGTGTCATTTAAGGTGAACTCAGTCGGTCACTATAATAGAGAAACAGGATTTGTTACACAGTTCTATGTAAGATTAGGTGTATTCATTATTCTGCTGTTCTGAGGTATTCATTTATGTTTCTGACCGTATTTTCCAATGCGTGCAAAATGAGCACACATCTGGTCTGATCTATCGTATCGCTATTCCATTCATTTGAAATGGCAAATATGCTGCGCTTCTCCATCCCAGTTTCTTCTGACAACTTTACAAACTAAGAGAAAAAGGAGAGAGAGTGAGATAGAGCCAGGTTATAAAAATTATAAACTAGTCATGCCGATCATATTTCTGGATCATAAATCTGAACTCTGACTCAATGGAAAAACAGACTATCTGGTCATTTAACTAATTTCTATCCATGGGAGCTTGCTGCACACAAATTGTCTCTTGTGTTTTTCATATTATAACAGTAGCTGTACTTTATTGGTTGTCAAGAGCTTTGGGACACCCTGAGGTTGTGAAAAGTGCTATATACAGACCAGTCTATACAAATATGTGACAGCCAATTTCTGCATAAACAGCAAATAAAGTAATTCATTTCATAATCCGGACTTTGCAGTGTACAAGGAAGGATAAATATTGGCAAGGACACAGGAGAGAATAGTAGCATGAGATCTGTGTCCACCTGAGAGGCAGATAGAGCCACAATTAAGCTTCTTACTCAAGTAATGGTACCTCCAAACGTTCAGCATTCCCTCAGTACTGCATGGAGTGCCAATCTAGAATTTAAGTTCATGTTTCTGAAGTGGGCTGTATACCCACACCCTTTGACTCAGGTGAGAGTGCAACCCACTGAGCCCGTCCTTGAGAAGACCA
Organism: Carcharodon carcharias; assembly: GCF_017639515.1. Lineage (NCBI taxonomy): Eukaryota > Metazoa > Chordata > Chondrichthyes > Lamniformes > Lamnidae > Carcharodon > Carcharodon carcharias. The sequence goes on along the minus strand of NC_054495.1, from coordinate 4,152,922 downwards.
TGCATGTTCGACTGGCTGCCTGCATTCGTTCAGAGTGAGAGGTCTCAAACTAAATCCTGCCTCCTGTACTGAATGCATTTCAGTAACTCTAATCCAGTTACCTTCTCCTGTAGTGCCTTGTATTGATAAATGTAACTATCGTCTTTCTCTGGTATCCCTAATCGGTCAAATTTGGTCCCAATCACAGTCCTGTAAATATCTGAAAAGAGATTTGAAAATATGAACATTAAACATGAACCTGAATAATAACAAAGATTATATCGGAAGAAATTAAAAGAGACTTACATTTTTGTGCCACAATGGTTTGCATGTCCTTAAACTGTGTCTTCATAACCCCACTGATGTTGTCTATCGTGTCCAGGTCAACAATGAATGCGACTCCATGAATTACATTTTCCAGAATGACTTGATACTTGCTATCATCCAAATCAGGATTTAAATTGTCCAACTATAATAAAGAGCAAAATGAAATAGTTATACTAATAGCCACCAATGGCACAGAGGTTTACTATGGCTGAACACTAAGGCAAATGTTTATTGGCAGGATTCCCAGGTCTATCAGACACAGCCCATTCACCTCATTCACCAGTGCTACTGAGATCCTCATTGCTCCTATCTCAGCATCAACTTTAGATATCAGTCAGGGTTTCTCTCTCTTTCTCCATCAAACTCTAACTTTGTCTCTTCCTCTCCTGCTCTGTACTTTGCGCCATTTCATTTCCTTCCTATATCCATTTATCTCTTGGTTACTCTGTCCCTGTGTGTAATCCTTGGACTTTGTGCAATATTTCTCGAATACTCCATCCCTGTATGTTATTTTTGAACTCCTCTTTATGTTTTACTGTCTCGGTGTGTTACTCTGGGACTCTACTCCTTGTTTTCTGGTTACTCTGTTCCCTTGTGTAACTCTGTTCCGCGTCTTATTATTAGAATAATTTAAAGTGGCTCGAATGGTTAGGATATCCAAACTTCCCTTGCTCCAGTGCTTTAGCCAGAGAGTGAACATGGAGAAAGGGTGAGAGTGGGGAATGACTTTTGTGTGTGCGTGTGAACAAAAAACAATTTGGAAACTTGAAAAGAGTGAGGATTAACATCCAGCTCAAGAGATGATTCGTACCAAGATAAGAAACTAGATGCTAGGTGAACCACATACCTAACATACAAGGTCACAAGTTGGATGGTATAACATGTAAAGGATTAGATGGGGTGAGAGGTGATTAAAACACTGCGTAAGCAGCTCTGTTTGTGGGGAATATTGTTCTGAATATGTGCAAACCAAGAGAGATGAATACAGCTACATTATCCAAAATCTACTGACCGATAACCAGAAATATCAGAAAACCTGCCATTTTTCTCTTGAGAGACACTCCCAGAACAGAGTAAATGTGTGAATGAAGAGACCATTCTCGGGCTAATCCCAGAGGGTGGAAGCAGTGAGAGTTGTGCACAGGACCTTAATACTTCAGTTTCTAAAGGCAATCAATAAGTAAGCCTCGGTTCAATTCCCAGTGTGTGTTAAATCAGCTGATCGGAATGATACAAAATTGGCTTCAGGGATCTTGGCTGTTGAATATAAATTCAGCCAGCATTCTCTCTCTTGGTATCTGTACCCTCATATACATACATCTGTTTTTCCAGGGAGATTCTTTTGAGGGATGAATTGAACATTTCTGTGGTGAGAAGCAAATATCTGATTGTTTTCTCATGACTTGAAAATGACACAAAGAGCCAGCACCAATAGTCTTTCACAAAACAAATGTAAATGCAAGTTTGTTACTTCTATATCAGAGTCTGTCCAATGTACTACCTGACAGTGCATCAGCACATTTCTCCAAATCTCCAGCATTAGATTGTCATGTTTGGGATTTTAGTGAATAGAATTATGGTTACATTCTTTTCATGTTTAATAGTGACTTCTGTGCTAACAATGCTACAGTGAGTTGGGAGAGGGGAATCAATCATACACTCAAGTTGCCTGTTCCACTGGTGGTAATCCAAAATTCAGTCTGGTCTCAGTCACGGGGGTGCTGGATTTTAAACATGGGATTATCATTGTACTAAAAAACATGAAACTGTGGCTGTTGGAAATGTGAAATAAAGACAAAAAGTGCAAGAAATACACAGCAGGTCTGGCAGCATCTGTGCAGAGAAAAGGAGGGGTTGGGGGGGTGGGGTGGTAATTCTGTCAACAGCCTTCTGTTCCTGTCAGTGTAACCGGTGGCATGCACGGGAGAGACCTGCGATTCTTCGGCGGGGGATGTTTTTACTTGTGAAACCCACTGTCAGATGGCAATGCTACAGGCGAGCCTCCTGGACAAATAGAGAGGTTCTGCATCACTGTCAAAACTTTCCTGACCAACTCCATTGCCATTAACATCAGGCTTATTGAGAGCACAAAGGTGGCATGCATGTTTTTCAAATTAATATTCGCTTGTAAATATTTCATATTCTGGAAGCCTTGTGATGAAGTGGGTAGTGTCCCTGCCTCTGAGCCAGAAGCTCCGGGTTTGAGTCCCACTCCAGGATTTGATGGTCAAGAAAGGTATGTTCTTAACGCAGCCAAACAGTTTGAGCATCAACTTGTAAATCCTTCCAACACATGCAAATAGCATGTGTTAAGAGTGGGAGAGATTCCTGATCAGCCATGTGATGGAAAGAACATTACAGCCTCAACCATTACTCCAGGGTACAACATGCATGTCAAAGTGTATGTTGCCAGAGCAACTTGGACTCCTTGGAGGGGGGAACACAGTTGTCTGGATGGCTGGTGTGGATCAGATTGGTCCAAACAGCACGAGGGTTTGATCCATTTTCTGGGTGGTGGATTCAGAACCTGTATTACTTTACCCATGGTATTTTTTTAATCGTTCATGGGATGTGGGTGTCACTGGCTAGGACAGCATTTATTGCTCATCCCTAAAAGCTGTTGAGAAGGTGGTGGTGAGCTGCCTTCGTGAACCACTGCAGTCCACAGTGCTGTTAGGGAGTGAGTTCCAGGATCTTGCTGTGGGTCAGACCTGCCCTTGGATAGCGAACTGAAGATGATGAACAAATATTTTACTTTACATTGGTTTTCACTTTATTCGTGTGTACTTCATCATTATTTGTTGAGATTAGCTTAGTCAGAAAGCTAAATGTACTGGCGCATCTCATTGTTGACATGCATTGATGTCACAGGGGAGTCAGGGGCATATCCTTTATTCTGGAAGAAAGAATGTTTTGTTTTTTTGTTCACTCTTTATCAAATGTTCATGCTAGTGTCTAGCATTGCATTCACCACTCTGTGAGACTTCCTTACCTGAAACTTTTGACATAATTTACAGTCAACAGCATTTCTTTGCACTTATTTGACATCAATTGTGCTCAAAACCAATTATTTACCTGTCATTTAACATTGCAAGTAGCGTAAGTGACATCATTGTCATCAAATATGAACTATCTCGGCCTCCTCCGGAGGTACCCAGCATCATTGATGCCAGTCTTCAGCCAATTTGATTCACTCCACATGATATCAAGAAACGGCTGAAGGCAATGGATACTGCAAAGGCTATGGGCACGGACAATATTCCTGCAATAGCACTGAAGACTTGTGCTCCTGAACTTGCCGCACCCCTAGCCAACCTGTTCCAGTGCAGCTACAACACAGGTATCTATCCAGCTATGTGGAAAGTTGCCCAGATATGTCCTGTCCACAAAAAGCTGGACAAACCCAACCCGGTCAATTACTGCCTCATCCGTCTACGTTGATCATCAGTAGAGTGATGGAAGGGGTCAGCAACAGTGCTATCAAGCAGCATTGGCTTCGCAATAACCTGCTCACTGACACTCAATTTGGGTTCCGCCAGGGCTACTCAGCTCCTGACCTCATTACAGTCTTGATTCAAACATGGACAAAAGAGCTGAACTCCAGAAGGGAGGTGAGAATGATTACCCTTGACATCGAGGCAGCATTTGACCGAGTGTGGCATCAAGGAGCCCTAGCAAAACTGGAGTCAATGGGAATCAGGGGGGAAACTCTCTGCTCGTTGGAGTCATTCCTAGCACAAAGGAAGATGGTGGCAATTGTTGGAGGTCAGTCAACTCAGCTCCAGGACCTCACTGCAGGAGTTGCTCAAGATAGTGTCCTAGGCCCAACCATCCTCAGCTGCTTCATCAATTACCTTCCTTACATCGTAAGGTCAGAAGTGGGGATGTGCAGTCATCAGCGAACAATGTTCAGCATCATCAGCAGCTCCTCAGATCCTGAAGCAGTCCATGTTCAAATGCAGCAAGGCTTGGGCAAGTAACACTCGCAACGCATAAGTGCTAGGCAATGATTATCTCCAACAGGACAGAATCTGACCATCATCCCTCGACATTCAATGGCATTACCATTGCTGAATTCCCCTCGCTATCAACATCCTGGGGGTTCCCATTGACCAGAAGCTGAACTGGACTAGCCACATAAATACTGTGGCTTCAAGAGCAGGTCAGAGGCTAGGAATCCTGCAGCAAGTAACTCACCTCCTGACTCCCCAAAGCCAGTCCACCATCCATGAGGCACAAGTCAGGAGTGTGATTGAACACTCTCCATTTGCCTGGATGAGTGCAGCTCCAACATTCAAGAAGCTTGACACCATCCAGGACAAAGCAGCCTGCTTGATTGGCAACCCATCCACAAACATTCTCTCTCTCTATCACCGATGCACAGTGGCAGCAATGTGTACCAACTACAAGATGCACTGGAGGAACTCAAAAAGGCACCTTAGACAGCACTTTCCAAACCCACGGCCACTGCCAACTAGAAGGACAAGGGTAGCAGATACATGGGAACCCCACCACCTGGAAGTTCCCCTCCAAGCCACTTACCATCCTGACTTGGAAATATATTGTCATTCCTTCACTGCTGCTGGGTCAAAATCCTGGAATTCCCTCCCTAACTGCACTGTGGGTGTACCTACACCTCAGGGACTGCAGCATTCAAGAAGGCAGCTCACCACCACTTTCTCAAGGGCAATTAGGCATGGGCAATAAATGCTGGCCTGGCCAGTGACGCCCACATCCCATGACTGAGTTAAAAATATTTCCCAAAACCACAGCGGTCAAATAATTGTGATAAGTAAAATTACTTACCTGAAACATTCTGACACCAGAAATAATCAGAGTTTGTTCTTTCTATTTCTGGATTTCTGTATATTCAAACCTCCTAAAACTGAACTAACTTCAGAAAAAGCATGCTCTATTTTAACAAATATTTTGATAAGCTAGTGTTCTGTCTTTTTTCGTAACCTGCAACTAGCGCAGCACCCCGACCCCTCTCCTCCTCTCCCTCACCACCTCCACACTCCCTGTCCCTGCAACACCCACCCCTCAGGTTGCAGCAGTTTTCTTCCCCACTCCCCCCTCCAGAGCAATTTTCTTTCACCACCTCCCACCCTCCCTGCCGAACCCCCCTCCATTCCACCTTGCCAGATTGCAGCAGATTACTTCCCCCTCTCCCCCTCCCTTTTCCCCCTCTCTTTAGCCTCCCCCTCTCCTCTCCCCCCTCTCTCTACTCCCTCTCTTCACCCATTTCTTTCCCCTTCTCCTCTCCATCCCCTCTCGACCATCCCTCACATCCCCCTCTCTCTCCACCCTCCTCTCCCGACCACTCCCAAAGAGTTCAGCTTACAGGAAGTTGGGCCGGGGCGGTGAATGGAGGAAATCGTCAGGGGGAGGGAAGGGGGCTCAGAGTTCAGCAGTGAGGCAGCACCCCAGAGTTCAATGCCAAGGCCTGAGGTTCCAAGACTGTTTTTGGGGGATGGGAGTGGGTTGTAGGCCCCAAAATAGTGGGTGGTGTATGGGCCTTGAGTGTGTTTGGGAGGGTGGGGTGGAGAGGAGGTGTGTAGTCCCCTAGACTGTGTGTGGGAGTGGGTTACAGGCTCCGAGACTGTGGAGCCCCATGACTCTGGGGACGGGGTGGGATATTGGACCCTAGAAAGGGGGAAAGGGAACCACTAGGGAATGCTGAGTGGGGATTGGGGTGGCTGAAGGGGAAGGAGGCACCAGAGCATTCGGGACAATGAGACTAATGCCGATCGTCTCATTTCATGCATGTTTTTTTTCCAGGGATGACAATTAATGAGTGAATAAAATTCATTTAGAACTGATGGGGATCTTGTGGTGCTCTCTACCATGCGTAGTGGAAAGGTTCTTGGACGAAATGAAAAAACTGAATAAATAATATTACATAATAATATATATTATATTATTACTATATAAATAATAATTACTTATTATTTAAGCAATTAATTTCCTTATATTTTTCAATGCAGGTTGCTGAGCATATTTGATGCCTTTGAGCGCATTTGATAGCTTTGAGTGCGTTAGATAACTTTAAGCACACTCAATGCCTTTGAAAACACTTGGTCCCTTTCAGTGCCTTGTCTCTCTGATTGCATTTGGTGTCAAAGATGGCAAAATGCTGCTGACTATATGAAAAACTTATTCCAAATTAGGACATTTGATGTCCAATGATTGCTTATCGTTTTTGAGTGCATTTGAACAGAACACAGTCAGAATTTTTGGATACGGATGGCTGAACTTGCAGGCTCAGCTGGCCCTCCCTTCCATGCATTGTAAAGAATTTTGTCTGAGATCACTCTCAGTGGGGCTAATTGAATTGTCACAGGTGAACTCACAGCCCTGTAAGAACTCTGCCAGCCAACATCCTGAGATAAACACACATTTGGACAGTTATGTCACTCCCATTTAGACCTTTCATTTTCTTAATTTGACTGGCTATTCCTCCAACCCCTCAACCCCCAACTACACCCATAACGCCAGACCCTTCCCACTTCTGTCTTCCATCACACTGACCCCTCTCTCTGTCCTCCCTTTGATTTCTCATCCACTACTCTGTGACCCCGATCCCACTCCATAAACCCCACCCGCCTCACCACTGATTCAGCCTGGTGCTGAGCCTCAATGCAAACTGCCACCCTCCTGCTCCACTCTCTTGTGCTGTAGAATTAAACAAGGAAAATCACTGACCTTACACACAACTGCACAAAGCCCACTGGTGCTTGCAACCTTTAAACAAACGTGAACTGTGTGCCCTGAACTTCTCATGCACTGCTGACTCTGTCTTGAAGGTAGGATGTAATTAATTAATAAAACAGTTTTGTAATAATGAGCATTCATGGAACACAAATATATTACAGATATGAACTAGCCACAGGCCGGTGTAATGCATGAAACACCACAAACACGCTGTGACTTTATCTCTGCATCTCAACCCACCATTGGGAAATTGCAATTTCACATCCCATCTAAGTCACCCCAAACGCCATCTTCCCTGCTCTATCGGGCTCCAAAAAAATTCCCTCAGAGTTAATATTTCAAGTCAAATATGACTTCTTCAGAATTCAACACACAATGCATTGTTTCCTCCAAATTTTAGAGTACTCATGGGTAGTCCGATGTCCTCTGGCCGGAGCAATAGCCACAAAACGGCAAATCAAATCTGCTGGAATTTTATGTTGGAAACTGGTTGTATTAATCGCTTGCCTTCTTATGTAATACTGAAGAAAGTTATAGAATGACAATACAGTTAAGAGTCAATGGTTGTTCAAAATCACTTAAGCCTGAGTCACGTGAAGATTGTTTGTTCCAGAATAACAACATTTCATTGTGATTATAGCATAGGAAAAAAATGCTAATATTTGCTATGGGGCTTTTTTCAATGTTTGTCAATTACTCTGTCCTTGTCTGTTACTCTTGGACTTTCTCTGTTTCCGTCACCGTGTGTTATTCTTCAACCTTTCGACGTATTACACTGTCCCTGTTTGTTACTCTTGGATTATACCCTGTTTCTTATTTACTCTGCCTCTGCCTTGGGCTTATCTCTATGTTTCTTTTCACCGTTTTATTGTTGGATTATTCCATATGTTATTGTCTATTTGTGTTACTCTGCACCTTTGCCACATGATGTCAATCACTTTGTCGCCATGTGTTACTCTTTGGCTTTCTTACTTTTCAATCTTTCTCTATGTTACATTGTCCCGCTGTGTTAGTCTTGCATGTTTCTAAGAGTTTCTCGATTACTCTGTTCCTCTTGGACGATTTCTGTTTCTAGGTTACTCTGTCTCTACATGTTACTCTGCACTTTTCTCTACCTTTCTCTGACCCTGCTTGTAAATCTTGGATTTCTCCCTATTTTACTCGGTCCCTATGTTACTCCAAGACCCAAAAATTGGATAATGCTGGATAATGCCACACCCGTTTGAGGAAATGCAGACAGCATCAAACTTCGATTGGCCTTCTCATCATTCTGGCATGCAGCCCAGCGCTAATTTCACTGTTGATTGGTTGCACACTCATCAAGTGACTGTTGGGTGCATGCGTGGCTAGCACAAGTTGAAGTTAGCTTGCACTGCTTAGAGGCAGCCTGGAGATCTTAAAAGGGAATTGTGTTCTGGCTGCAGCCGCTGGTGGTGTCCAAATGTGATTTTCACAAGGAACAAAGTGTAACTACGGAACAGCTGGTCCCAGGTTCACTGATGGTGCACTGGAGGCCTTGGTGCAGGAGGCAGAAAGGAGGAGAGGCATGATGTTTCTGTAAGGGGCCAGGAGACCCTCAAAGCACACACTGTGAAGGGAATAACAGGTCAATTCAGGACTATGATCCCGAGGACCTGGCTGCAGTGCTGCAAATTAAGTTCAGTGATCTTACACAAACGGTCAAGGTCATGTAATACACCTTCAAATGCTATATCAAATATCATCTCCGATCCACCACACTAACCCTGCAAGCTGCTCAATGCACCACACCCACACACAGCACCATCGTTCATGTGTCAGCAATCTCCAACATTCACGTGCTTGCACACGAACAGGAGAGAGCTCATCCTGAGTGAGACACAGCCAGAGTGGATATTGACAATTTGGTGCACAGTGGGAATTGAACTAAGCGTGGGCGGTCCAAGAGAAACAGGCAGGTAGTTCAGGAGTCCCCTGGGATCCTGCTTGCAAATCGGTATTCCATTTTGGAGGCTCATGAGGGTGCTGGTTCCTCGAAGGATTGTGGACAGAGCCAAGCTTCTGGCACCACAAGCAGCCTGTCTGTGCAGGAGAGGAGGAAGAGCAATAGTAATAGGGGATTCTATAGTCAGGGGAACAGATAGGTGCTACTGTGGCCATCAACGTGACCCCAGGATGGTATGTTGCCTCCCTGGTGCCAGGATCCAGGATGTCACTGAATGGTTATAGGGCATCCCGAAAGGGAGGGTGATAAGGCAGAGGTCATGGTATATGTTGGTACCAATGACATAGATAGAAAGTGGGATGAGGTCTTGCATCAAGAATTCAGGGAGTTAGGCAGTAGACTAAAAAGCAAGACCTCTCGGGTTGTAATCGCTGGATTAATTCCAGTGCCACGTGCCAGCGAGCTCAGAAATAGAAGAATACCGCAGATGAATACGTGGCTTAAGAATTGGTGCAGGAGGGAGGGTTTTAGATTTCTGGGACCGTTTCTGGGGAAGGTGGGACCTGTACAAGTGGGACGGTCTCCATCTGAACCAGAGCGAGACTAACATCCTTGTGGGCGGGTTTGCTAATGCTGTTGGGAGGAGTTTAAACTAATTCGGCAGGGGGAGGTGACACGGAATGTTAGCAGAATAGGGACACATCATAATACAGTAAAACAATCAAATCAGAGGGAGTACAGTTGCATTAAACTTCAAAGGAGAGGGAGGAAGGCAAGGCTGGATGGCCTCTACTTTAATGCCAGGAGTATTACAGGAAAAATGGATGAGTTAAGGGTGAGGATTGACATGTGGAATTGACGTGGTTGCGGGAGGGGCAGGATCGGCAACTCAACATTCCGGCGAGACAGGGGAGGGGGTAAAAGAGGAGGAGGCATTGCATTATTAGTTAAAGAGTCAGTTACTGCAGTAAGGAGAGATGATATCTTGGAGGGGGCATCGCATGAAGCTTTGTGGGTAGAGCTTAGGAATAAAAAAGGGGCAGCCACATTGTTAGGTCTTTATTATAGATCCCCCAGATAGTGGGAAATTGAGGAGCAAATATGTTCACAATTTGCGGAGATGTGTAAAAACAGCAACAATAGGTTAATTATATTAGGTGATTTCAACTTTCCCAACATTAATTGGGATAGACACAGTGATCAAAGCAACTTACTTTGCGTCGATAGTCAGACGGTGGACGTTATCCTTCGCCGAGTAAGCTGAAATGAGAATTGAATATATTAAATATCTTTAAATATGAAAATGAATTATTAGTCACAGTATAGTATAAAGTTGCTAACTTACAGCTTCCCATGTCTGAATTCACCGCAATTCTAAACTGCGACTGTGTCAGGTTCTGAAATTTCAAGTCTATTTCTTAGTTTCACTTTCTGTTTTCCAATGTTATAAGACCATAAGACATAGGAGCAGAAATTAGGCCAATCAGCCCATTGAGTCTGCTCTGCCATTCAATCATGGCTGATAAGTTTCTCAACCCCATTCTCCCGCCTTCTCCCCATAACCTTTGATCCACTTACCAATCAAGAACCTATCTATCTCAGTCTTAAATACACTCAATGACCTGGCCTCCACAGCCTTCTGTGGCAATGAATTCCATAGATTCACCACTCTCTGGCTAAAGAAGTTTCTCCTCATCTCTGTTCTAAAAGGTCTTCCCTTTACTCTGCGGCTGTGCCCTCGGGTCCTAGTCTCTCCTACTAATGGAAACATCTTCCCCACGTCCACTCTATCCATGCCTTTCAGTATTCTGTAAGTTTCAATCAGATTCCCCTTCATCCTTCTAAACTCCATCGAGTACAGACCCAGAGTCCTCAAATGTTCCTCATATGTTAAGCCTTTCATTCCTGGGATCATTCTCGTGAACTTCCTCCGGACCTTCTCCAGGGCCAGCACATCCTTCCTGAGATACGGGGCCCAAAATTGCTCACAATATTCTAAATGTGGCCTGACCAGAGCCTTATAAAGCCTCGGCAGTACGTCCCTGCTTTTATATTCTAGTCCTCTCGAAGTAAATGCCAACATTGCATTTGCCTTTCTAACTACTGACTCAACCTGCAAGTTAACCTTAAGAGAATCCTGGACTAGGACTTCCAAAGTCCCTTTGCACTCCAGACTTCTGAATTCTTTCCCCATTTAGAAAATAGTCTATGCCTCTATTCTTCCTACCAAAGTGCATGACCTCACACTTCGCCACATTGTATTCCATCTGCCACTTCTTTGCCCATTCTCCTAACCTGTCCAAATCCTTTTGCAGCCTCCCCACCTCCTCAATACTAGCTGTCCCTCCACCTTTGTATCATCTGCAAACTTAGCCAGGATGCCCTCAGTTCCTTCATCTAGATCATTAATGCATAAAGTGAAAAGTTGTGGTCCCAACACTGACCCCTGCGGAACTCCACTGGTCATTGACTGCCAACCTGAGAAGGACCCCCTTATCCCCACTCTCTGCCTCCTGCCAGACAGCCAATCTTCTATCCATGCTAGTACCTTGCCTCTAACACCATGGGCTCTTATCTTACTGAACAGCCTCCTGTGCGGCATGTTGTCAAAGGCCTTCTGGAAGTCCAAGTAGATAACATCCATTGGCTCTCCTTTGTCTAACCTACTCATTACCTCCTCAAAGAATTCTAACAGATTTGTCAGGCATGACCTCCCCTTGATGAAACCATGCTGACTTTGCCCAACTTTACCATGCACTTCCAAGTATTCTGAAATCTCATCGTTAATAATGGACTCTAAAATCTTACCAACGACCGAGGTCAGGCTAATTGGCCTGTAATTTCTCGTCTTTTGCCCCACTCCCTTCTTAAACAGGGGGGTTACATTAGCGACTTTCCAGTCCTCTGGGACCCTCCCTGACTCCAGTGATTCCTGAAAAATTACCACCAACGCCTCCACTATCTCTTCAGCTATCTTCTTCAGAACTCTGGGGTGTAATCCATCTGGTCCAGGTGATTTATCCACCTTCAGACCTTTCAGTTTTCCTAGCACTTCTCCTTGGTAATGGCCACCATACTCACCTCTGCCCCCCGACTCTCTTGAACTTTGGGGATGTCACTCGTGTCTTCCACTATGAAGACTGACGCAAAGTACCTATTCAGTTCCTCCGCCATTTCTTTGTTCCCCACTACTACCTCTCCAGCATCATTTTCCAGCGGCCCAATGTCCACTTTTGCCTCTCTCTTATCCTTTATATATCTAAAAACTCTTGCAATCTTCTTTTATATTATTGGCTAGTTTACCCTCATATTTAATCTTCTCCCTCCTTATTTCTTTTTTAGTTGTCCTCTGTTGGTCTTTGTCGGCTTCCCAATCCCTTGGTTTCCCACTGCTCTTCACCGCATTGTATGCTTTCTCTTTAGCTTTTATGCTGTCCCTGACTTCCCTTGTCAGCCATGGTTGCCTCGTCCTCCCTTTAGTATGCTTCTTCTTCCTAGGGATGAATTTTTGCTGTGTCTCCCAAATTACTCCCAGAAACTCCTGCCATTGCTGTTCCACTGTCTTTCTTGCTAGGCTCATCTCCCAGTCAATTCTGGCCAGTTCCTCCCTCATGCCTCTGTAGTTGCTTTTATTCAACTGTAATACCGTTACATCTGATTCCTCTCAAATTGCAGGGTAAATTCTATCATATTATGGTCACTTCCTCCTAAGGGTTCCTTCACCTTAAGCTCCCTTATCAAATCTGCCTCATTACACATCACTAAATCTAGAATTGCCTGTTCCCTAGTGGGTTCCACCACAAGCTGCTCCAAAAAGCCATCTCATAGACATTCCACAAATTCCTTTTCTTGGGATCCACTACCAACCCGATTTTCCCAGTCTACCTGCATATTGAAATCCCCCATGATCACTGTAACCTTGCCTTTCTTATACACCTTTTCTATCTCCTGGGTATCTTGTGCCCCACATCCTGACTACTGTTCGGAGGCCTGTACATAACTCCCATTATGGTTTTTTTACCTTTGCGGTTCCTCAACTCTACCCACACAGGTTCTACATCATCTGACCCTACATCATTTCTTGCTATCGATTTAATTCCATTTCTTACTAACAAAGCAACCCCACCCGCACTACCAACCTGCCTATCTTTTCGATAGGATATATCCTGATCACCTTGCAGCCATGTCTCCGTAATGCCCACCACATCATACCTGCCAATTTCAATCTGCGCCACAAGCTCATTTACCTTATTTCGTATACTGTGTGCATTCAGATACAACACCTTCAGTCCTGTATTTCCCGTCCCCTTTCTCACAGTCGTCCCTTTATCTGATGTGCTTGAAGTTAGATTCCTAGCCCTTTCCAAACACTCTGTCCTATTTTGTGTTCTGGAGACTTTAATTGCCTCTCCTGGGCTCTCCTTTCTTTTCAGTTTTTTCATAATTTTCAATGAAGTTGAATCCACCCCCCCCCCTCACGCTAACCTGCTACTTTGTTTCCTATTAATCATATTTCTTGGAGTTTTACCCTTCCCTCCCCCCCAACTTTCTAGTTTAAAGTCCTGTTGATCACCCTATTTACCCTTTTCGCTTGAACATTGGTCCCAGATCGGTTCAGGTGGAGACCGTCCCAACGGTACAGATCCCTCCTGCTCCAATACTGATGCCAGTGCCCCACGAAATGGAACCCCTCTTTCCTGCACCACTCCTTTAGCCACATGTTTGCTTCCCTTATTCTCGCGTCCCTATGCCAATTTGCACGTGGCGCGGGTAGTAATCCGGAGATTATAACCCTTGAGGACCTGTTCTTTAATTTAGTTCCTAGTTCCTGATAATCCCCAAACAGGCCCTCTTTCCTAGTCTTACCTGTGTTATTTGTCCTGACATGGACCACAACAACTGGATCCTCCCCCTCCCTCTCCAATATCCTTTCAAGCCGGTCAGAGACGTCCCTCACCTTGGCACCGGGCAGGCAACATACCATGCGGCACTCTCAATCCTGCTTATAAAGGAAGCTATGAATTCCCCTAATTATAGAATCCCCTACAACTACCACTTGTCTTTTTGCTCCCCCCTCTTGAATAGCCTTCTGTGCTACGGTGCCGTGGTCAGCTGGCTCATCCTCCCTACAGCCCTCTTCCTCATCCACACAGGAAGTAAGTACTTCGTATCTGTTGGACAAGGTCAAGAGCTGAGGCTCTTCTGTTCCTGAACACAGGATCCCTCTACCTGCCTCACTTACAGTCACACCCTGCTGACCTTGACCACTGACTGGACTTGAGGTACTTAATCTACCAGGTGTGACTGCCTCCTGATACAAAGCATCCAGGTAACTGTCCCCCTCCCAGATGTGCCACAGCGTCCGGAGCTCGGACTCCAGCTCATCAATTCTGATTCCTCCAGCAACCAACAGTTGCTGTAGATGTGGTCACTGCGGCTCGCAATGGGATCTGCCAGCTCCCACATCATACAGACACAGCACATCACCTGCCCAGCCATCTCTACTTAGATAATTAATTTATTAATTAGCTTTGCAGTGTTTTTTTTCAAATTTGGTGCAGATTTCCTACCAACCAATCAGGTCACAGCTTTCCTGTGATGTCACTTTTTCAGTTTTGGCTTCAGTTACTCTATGCCCTGAGGTCACCGCTCCAGTGCTCCTCCCTCTGAGTCTGCTCCCCAGAGGGAAGGCCACAAATCCCCGTGGTAAGCTAGATTTATACTCACAACTCTGGTGCTCCTCCCTGGAGACAAGGCCGCAAATCACCGAGGTATGCTAGATTTATACTCACTGTTCCGGTGCTCCTCCATCGGAGTCTGCTCCCAGGATTACTCACCAATCAGCTGCTTTTTCTTTAAAATCCACTTTCAGAAGAGTGTCCCTCGCAGGTCTGGTGCTCTCCTGAGGGCACTGCCTCTTCCTCTCTTTTTTAGGTTTGAGGAGGAGGGAGGGATGGAAATACTACAGCAATGTAACGTTTGGGGCTATTCCGTTATTTGACAGTGGGTCCTCCTCGATTCCCTCCTGAGTCGCGGTGGCTGTGATGACTTCTCCCAGAATGCTTCAGTCACTTCTCACCAGCGCCCTCTGTTGGATGCCCTTCGTTCTGTTGAGCGGAAGAGTCCCTCTCCTCGGTTCCCTCCTGAGTCATGGTAGCTGTGATGACTTCTCCCAGAATGCTTCAGTCACTTCTCACCAGTGCCCTCTGTTGGATGCCCTTCCTCCTGTTAAGTGCAGAATCCTTCTCCTCAGTTCCCTCCTGAGTGTTGGGATTGGTCACTACACAAATGCTTTGAACAGAGAGGCAACTGCTAAAACATGTCGTTCTCTTTTATAACAAATCCCTCCTCCCCTGCTCAAAGGGTGGGATTTTTCATTGGCGTTGGGCACAGAATGGGCAGAGGTGGGAATGGGCTCTTCAACTCCCCACTCTGCCCTACCACTCCCAGGATCCCTACCTTACAGGTGATCCATTTGCAATTATATTTGTAAGGAAATCTTTGGAATAGGTCATTCAATATGCTTTTTCATTTTCACCAGAGCAATTATAGAATCTTACAACACAGGAGACCATTCAGCCCATCACGTCTGTACTGGCTCTTTGAATGAGTGGCCTAATTTAGACACACACACACTCCGTTATAACCTGGCAAATTAGTTCTCTTCAAATACATGTCCGATTGCCTTTTGAAAGTACCAATGAATTCTGGTTCCACCATTATTTCAGGAAGTGTGTTCCAGACCCTAACCACCCACCTCCCAGAACCATGTTAAGAATGGCTCCTCATTTCCCTGATAGTTTGTTTCCTGATTATTGCAAATCTATGATCTCTGGTTAAGGATTCAGTTGTCAAGAAACAACGGATGGAGTCTTCCCTTCCCGACATCAGTGAGATTCGTGGCAGGCGAGAGTGGAAAATATGGTGGGGAGCGAAAATTGGTTTCCCGACATCAGGAAACCAGGTCGGGATCGCCCTCCCCTGACGTTCATGGCTGGCTGATGGTGGGTCGAGTCTCCCACTGAAGCTCGGCAGGAACCCACTTTGCAACTCATGCATGCTCATTAAAACCCAACAGACCTGAATTGTGCACCCCCACCACATCTTCCATCCCGCCAGTGGGAAACTGCGCCATTCAATAACCCAACTGGACCCTCGTGGCGAGGGAGAATGTTAAAGCACTTACCTCAGTCTCCATGCTGTCTGCACCACTGGAGCTGGCTGCGGGTTTGGTGTGCGCAGAAGACACAAGGTCCAGTGGAGATAAAGTGGGGAGGTGATGGATGCAAGACAAGAAGGTTGGGGTCCAGAGGAGAAGACGGGGGAGGTCCAGATGCAAACAAGGGGGGTAGTCTGGATCAGAAGAAGGGGTGGTCCGGATGAGCGCAAGCAGGGGGCTCTAGAAGAGAACAAGGGGGTGGTCCGGATGGTGTGGAGGGGGAAAGAGGGCAGGAAGGGGAAGGGGAGGGAGGGAGATGTGATGGGACCAGAGTATGTTTCAGAGGGAAGGGTCAGTAGAGTCGACGTTGGGATCATGGGGGAGAACTGGGGGTGCTGGTGATATGAGGGGACAGTGATTGTGAGAGGGGGAAGTGGTACGGTGTAGGGTGGGAAGGTCCAGATATAGTGAGTATAGATCTCATTATTGAGTGGGACAAGGATAGTAACATGGATCATGGGAGTGAGGAAGATCAGGGTGGGAAGAGGAATGGTGACTGGGGTCAGCTCAGTGTGGAGGTAATACACATGCAGATTAACAGTGTTAGAGTCCAGGGTGATGGGTGGAGGCTCAAGGGTTACCCAAGGGTAACCAAGGGGAAAGTTAAGGGGAACCAAGGGTAACGAAGGGGAAAGTGACGTTGGTGATGGGGGGGTGGCGGGGGGGGGGGGGGGGGGGGGGAAGCTGGTGAATAACAGGTGGATGGCTAAAAGGTTGTGGAGATGCACCATTCTGAGACAGAACCAGCTCGAGACAAAGGCAACGCCCTCAATGTCCAAGTGCAAAACATCACTGGGAAGGAGGGTCTCCTTAGGCGAGTGCAGTTCATGTTCAGCACGACTGGACAACTAAAGGGAAGCCCGAATAATCATGTGGAGTCTGTTTGAGAGCTTTCTCATTTGTTACTCCTCGCTATTTGGTGAAGGCCACATAACATCATGTCTGGCCCAGAGGGTTCTCATGACAATGGCATCCCAGCAAGGTGTAAAGTTGCTGTTCGCTCTGCGTCACTGACCATTTGCTCCAGGAAGAGTTAAGGAAGAAAGGGCAAATGGAGGGAGGGGTTGCCTACAAGGGGCACACAGGTAAATGGCAGCCAATTGATGCCTGCAAACCTCCATCCTCCCGGGGGTATGTACCTGCCTGACACAGGCTCATGTGGTTAGTCTTTCCGTTGTGACTAGGTCTATTCCCAGAACCTTGAGGATTGTGGACACCAGCTGATTATTTTGTGAGTGGGAAGCTTCTCGCATATGGCAGTCATCACTCTTGTCAAAGAGCAATGTCTCCATAAGCAGCCATGCATTAAGGGGAGGAAGACCCATCATTGGTCCAGCCCTGGAAGGGGTGCAGTGTGCACAACCATTAAAACTAGCAGCAAGAATGAATCCAGGAGACTTCCAATTGGTGCAAAATAACACTTTTCAAAGTGTAAAAACTACTTACAATCATTGAACACCCATGCCACCTGTGCTCTTTCAATACATTTTAATTTTCCTTACTCTACCGCAACGTCTAGGTGCAGCCCTGACATCCACAGCAGAGGTGGAGGCAGCCTGCTGACTACAGTGCCCTGTTGTCTGTGATGACCTTCGTGGGCGTGCTCTGGAGGGCCAAGGTGAGGAGAGCTCAGGCCTGATTTGGTTCTCCTGCTCAGGGACAGGGGCATCTTCCTCGACCTGAGGAGCTGGAGCTGATGGGGTCACAGGAAGAGGCGATTGGGAATGGCTGGACACCCTTGGAGATCTGTAGGTGGATGCCCCTGGGCTGTCTGCATGATGCTCCACCTCCCTTTGGGTGCCCAAGGGCCCCACCCTGACTCCTTGAGGAGAAGGGGCACCTGGAGAGAGATCGAGGTGCCCTGCCCCCCCTCTCATGTAGCCACTGCGAAAGATCACCTATGGCTACAGGGACAGAGTGCAGGTCCGAGCGCATCTTTGGCAGAAATTGGGCATTCTGCTGGACCAGGTTCTCCATGGCATCTGCCATCTTCCCCATAGAGACTTTGATGTGCTCACAGGTCAGAGCCACTACATCAGAGAGCATGTAGATGGACTCCTCCATCTCTTGTGCAACTCCGTTGAGGGTCTCTGGCAGCTCTTCCTGATGTTTCCCCTGCATCTCGCTGATACTCCAGTATCCTCTCCATGGCTTCTTCCAGAGGCTCATTATCTGTCTCAGCAGGGGCCTTTTCCCCAGCAGTCCTCCGAGTGCCAGAGGCCTTGGCTGTCACTGCCCCCTCCTGCTATGGACATGTGTCTCTAAGGTGACCACCTGAGTGTGAGCCTGAGCCTAAACTGGATATATGACCCACCGAGATGTGTGTCTCTGGGCTGGTGGGGGTGCAGGCGAATGCTATGACAGTTGTACAGGTGAGAAGTCATTCTCATTCTCTTCCTAGATCTCCTGCAGGCTGGGACGGACTTCAGGTGCCAGGTCTGGCCTCACCGTCTTCCTCTGGCACCTAGAATGGAGGAGAGAGAGAGTGACTGCTTAGCTGCTTCAAACTTGGTACTCATCAATCGCTTTGATTTTCTGAGGTTGTCTGGATGCTTCCCCACGAGATGGTTGGGGGACACTGACCTTGCTAACAGCACAGGCACAGTCATGGTCCTTCCCTGCCAGCTCAGCAGCCTACTGTTCAAGTTGTGTGAGGGGCCCTGAGCTCAGGCATCCCCCCTCCTGTCTTCTCTCTCTTCCCCTGTTGTGGGCTGTCTTCTCCTGCATATAGATGGATTGTGAGCACGTACGTTGAAAGAGCACGTTGCAGGCTGGTAATTCTGTAGCTGATAACTGACCTCGTGACTCCCCAAAACCTGACCACCATGTGCATGGCACAAGTGAGGAATGAGATGGAATTGTCCCTTTTTGCCTGGATATGTGTGGCTCCAAGAACACTCAGGAAGCTGGAAACCATCCAGGACAAAGCAGGCCACTTTACTGGCACCACATCCAGCACCCTCAACGTTCAGTCCCTGCACCACCTGTACACAGTGACAGCAGTGTGTACCATGTACAAGAGGCACTGCAGCAAGTCACCAAGGCTCCTTGAACAGCACCCTCCAACCCTATGAGCTCTACCAGCTAGAGGACAAGGGCAGCAGATACATGAGAACAGCAGCGCCTGTAATTTGCCATGCATGGCACCCCGCAGCTGTACCTTCACTAAGTCTGCTTGAACCTTGCAGTTCCCTCACGAATAACACAGCACATGGACTGCAGGGGTTCAGTCAGGTAACAGCCCACCACCTTCTCAAAGGCATTTATGGATGGGCAAGAGAAATGCTGGCCTTGCCAGTGACGCCCAGGTCCCATGGGACAATAAGCGGTGGGTTGGGTTGGAAGGACAGAAGTTTCACTTACCCTCGCAGCACAGATTAAATCATTGACCCTTTTCCAGCACTGCAGTGTGGTCCTCCTCTACTCTGTGTCTGCTGACCACCCTGGTGACCTCTTCCCAGGCCACAGTGGTCAGCTCGAATGACCTGCTGCGGCTATCCCTAGGGAAGAGGAGTGCCTGTCCCACACTGTGTCCAGGGATGCGTCGCTGGAGCAGGGAGCCATGGCTTGCTGCCTTCTCCTGCTCATCCTTTCCTTCTTGCCGTTAATGAAGTCCTGTCCAGGTGCCTTTTGAAATAGGACACCCGGAAATGACAGCAGGGGTCCTGACTTCCTGCCTGTCCCGCCGAACGTGTGCATATTTAACTAATGAGGCAGGCATTGCACAATTGCGTGAAAAAGTCGTTTGAACCTCTACTGACCCTCTCTCTCAAAGTCGTGATGAGGACAGGAGGAGGTTGCTGATGAATATAGATAGGATGAGTGAGTGGGCAAAAGTCTGGCAAATGGAGTTTAATGTGGGAAAATGTGAAGTTATTCACTTTGGCAGGAAGAACAAAGTATTACTTAAATGGAGAAGGGCTGCATAATTCTGAGGGGCAGAAGGATCGAGGTGTTCTAGTACATGAGTCACAAAAAGTTAGTATGCAGGTACAGCAAGTAATTAAGAAGGCTAGTGGAATGCTATCCTTTATTACGAGAGGGATTGAACATAAAAGTAAGGATGTTATGCTTCAGCTATGCAGGGCATTGGTGAGACCGCATCTCGAATACTGTGAGCAGTTTTGGTCTCCTAATTAAGGAAGGATGTAAATGCATTGGAGGTGGTTCAAGGAGTTTTCCTGGACTGATACCTGGAATGAGTGGGTTGTCTTATGAGGAAAGGTTGGACTAGACTGGCCTTTCTTCCACTGGAATTTAGAAGAGTGAGGGGTGATTTGATTGAAGTATACAAGATCCTGAACAGTCTTGACAAGGTGGACATCAAATGGATGTTTCCTCTTGTGGGTGAGTCCAGAACTAGGGGGCACTGTTTTAAAATTAGAGATCGTCCTTTTAGGACAGAGATGAGGAGAATTTTTTTCTCTCAGATGGTTGTGCGACTTTGGAACTCTCTGCCTCAGTAGGTGGTGGAGGCGGTGTCGTGGAATATTTTTAAGGTGAATGTAGATAGATTTTTGTTAGGCAAGGGAATCAAGGGTTATCAGGGTTAGATGGGAATGTGGAAATCAAAACACAAGAAGATCAGCCAAGATCTCAATGAAAGGTGGAGCAGGATCGAGGGGCCGAATGGTCTACTCCTGTTCCTATTTCTTATGTTATTATGCTCTGCAGCAGGAATTACTCTCACTTTTGCATCTTGCCACGGAACCTATGGCAGGAAGGGAAGATTCTGCCCAATGTCACCCTCCCTGCTCTATCAAAACCCCTCATTATACCCCAGCTTCTCCAGTTTCTCTGTGTAACTAAAGTCTCCCACCTCTGATAACGTCCTGCTCAACCTCTTGTGACCCTCTCAAAGGCTCTGACATTACTTCCAACGTTCTATCTTCCACTGTTTCTTCTCCAGTTATGATTCAACTACTTATATTCATCTCAAAATGCCCTGGCATAAATTCATTTTCTGGACCTTCTGTTTGTCCCTTTGGGAAAATTGGGTTGATTTTGAGTCCTGGACAGAACAATTTTGTCATGTTTCTCCCACAAGACCAATCCAACAGTTTAACCTTTGCTCCTTCTTTATCAGCTGATGTCCTTAAGACTTCCCACTTCTTCAGATCATGAATGGAATTCCCCTGTGTATCTTTCCATGTGTGCAGGGTCCTGGACATGGACTGAATTCTTAGCAAGTCTTTCTGTCCCATAGAATACTGTCCTGAAAAATATAGGAACCTCTTCCAGCAAGAATTTGATGGGGTACAAAAAGAAAGCTCATTTGATGCTTCACTCAGATGTCTCCCTCACCACTTTGGTTGTTTATATTTTATTGATACTACTCAGGACATTTCTTCTCTTGTGTTTCTCTCATTACATTGGATTACATAGGAAATGTAATACTGAAACAGGCCATTCAGCTCAATGATTCCATTGGTGGTTTTTATGCTTCACTTGAGCCCCCTTCCATCTTTCCTCATTGAAATCTACCATTATATCCTTCTATTCATTTCTCCCTCTTCAGCTTGTATTACTCTCCCTTGAATACATCAGCACTATTCCCTTCAACCACTCTCTTGGTAGTCAGTGTTGTAATATGCCTTTAAGTGATAGCAGCATGGCAGCACTAGAAGGGAAGTGTGCCATGCAATCCAGTTTTGCCTGTGAGCAGATCACAGCACAGCTTAGATGTCTACTACCCATGGCTTTCTACCCATGTATATCTGTTCTCTTGTGCCTATTCTTGATAAATGAACCCACAATGTGCTTCCCCAATCCCTTATGAGTGATTGGTGCCTTTATGTTATTATAAGAGCACAACATGGTGTTCAGCAGTGGTGAAACAGCCTGGAAACAAGATTCAGCACAGGTACAACATGGTGAACAGACTTAGATTGTGCTATCTGGCATGAGACAACCCCGATGTTTTGGTCAGATTGCTACGAAGTCCCAGCGCTGTAGCGTGTTGTAAACGCAGTGTGGTGACTGTGTAGAAAAGCTTGTAAGACACAGAGAGATAGTGCTCAATTAAAGAGCTGGTAAGCAGACGGATCTCTCTTAGTGTGATTGCAGCACACTGCCTGTCTGTTCAGTGAATGGGAAAGCATGTGAAGAGGACCAGCACCAAGTTAGCTCAGCAGGGAGAGACGAGTGACCAGGGTGTGGGCCAGAGCGAGAGTGAGTGAGGGAGAGACTAACAGAAAAAAACACATTAAAAATCGGGCTGGAGAATGTTGTGAATATAATGGTCAGAGCTTCGGAAAAGCGTGAAAAAGCGGCTACAGCGACACTCATCCCAAGTATTATGGGAGAATGAAGATCAAAGGGATATTATTAGAATGTCCACAAAACTCAAGTGTGAATTGGGATGCACTGAACTACCATCTGAATTCAAAACAGTGCACAGAGCTACGGATTCTTGATTCAGGTGTGTCTGGACCAGGCAAGCAAGCCATAAAAACTCACCTAACAATTGGGAATGGAGGTCTACACAGGCTGAACACATCAGGATTAACAGCAGAAGAGCTATAGGATCCCCAAAAGATATGGATTTCTTAGAAGACTGGTTCAGATTCAAGTTAAACTTTCGTATTCATTGACTGGAGTTCACGTCACTTTGACAACAGGCTACAGAATCCATAGACCATTTCGTCAGCACATGCAGAGAAAAGGGTATGTAATGTGATTTTTCAAACACAGAAGTAACAGACGGAATTGTTGAGTTGGTCATCACATCCACTCCCATGGAAGCGTTCCAGAAAGATCTGCGAGACAAGCTCAAAATGTATAGCACTGAAGATCTGCTCAAGAATGGACAGAAGTTCAAAACGATCCTCACAGGTCCTCGAAGCTTACAGGTCGTAAGTACAACGCCAGTTGTTGATGTATTCACTAGAGCATCCAAACCTAGCAAGACACGTGGAAGGTGTGGCTTTCTGCATGCATAAGGAAATGCCCAGCTTTCCATCAATTCTGCAAGGCATGGGACAGAAAGAGCCGTTGGCAGAGGCAGTGCACTGGAGCAAAGGCTGATGCAGCTACAAAGAGCCGTGCGCTGATCCAAACAGACCTTCAAGCAATAAGAATGACCACCCAGTATCCCATCAGATACATATGTATGAGGTGATTGACAAACCAGAAAATGACAATGATACGCATGATGAGAGGATGAACGGTGAACATGTTTCAGACCTTCACTCTCGTGGTAAACATAGATGCTATCAGACCGTCTGAAATGTTTGACAAGATTCAAATTATCTGCCCTGAGAAAGTTGGTAACTACTTATTATTGGCCAAGATTGACACAGGGGCAAGTGCCAAGTTGCTACCTATGCAGATTATAAAAGACATGTATCCACAGCCATGGAAGACCATGGTGAAACCTACTGCTGTGCAACTTTCAGCGTACAATATTTCAATAATTCCATGTACAGGATCCATAGTCCTGGAGGGCAAGTATAATCAATCCTCCTAGATATCACAGATATTCTACATCATGGAGACTAAAGAGCCAGCATTTGCAGCTCTGCCAGCATGCTGTGACCTTGCATTTGTTACAATTCATGGAATCAGTCAGACGTCATATGGCAGATCAACTTAATAAACTACTTCTTTTGCCTCAGTTCATGACCTAAGATCAAAATGCCCAGAATGTTTTGACAAAATTGGTAGTTTCAAGGGAGCTGCAACATTACACTTGCAGGAGAATGCAAGTCTGTTGATTGATTGGATACATTTTCTGCTACTCAAATGCCAGCAGCAACAAGAAGAAAAGGCGAAAGATTCGACACTACAGAAACATGGAAAACCATCACTGAAGGATGGCCTGATTCAATTCAGCATGTCCGTGAAGACATGAGACCATTTTGGCCTTACTGGGATGAGCTAGGCATTTCCTGCGGAGTCATTTTTAAAGACAGACAGGTCATCATACTGGAATCCTTGCAACCTGATATTCTTCAACAACTTCATCACTCACACATGGACATAGATTGGGGGAGAAGATTCCCAAGAGAAACAGTCTATTGGCTGGGTATGAATAATGACATTGAAGTCATCATCAAGATGTGCAAAGCATGTCACAAGCACATGTCAAGCCAGCACAAAGAACCATTGATTCCAGATGAAGTTCCTATCCATCCATAATCCAAAATCACAATTAACCTCTTTCATTATCCTCATCGACCACTTTACAAAGTACCTCATTATTTAACAATTATACAATATTTCAAACATAACCATCATTCACGCTCTCAGTGCTATATTCAGTTTATTTGGTAGACCTGGAGAGATCATTGTGGATAATGGTCCACAATTTATTGGCAAGCCATTTCAGGACATGTGTGAGAAGTGGAATATTGATCACACTACTTCTTCTCATTCAGTTTGATCTAACTGCCTAGCTGAATAAATTATTTACACGGTGAGATCCCTCATTCTCAAATGTAGACAGACAAAGCAAGATCTACACATCGCAATGTTACATCTGAGAGGGTTACCTTTAAGTGCAACTATTCAATCACTGGCAGGGCTCATGTTTGGCAGACCGGTGCATACCAATTTATGGACTCTTACCCATTCCACTCTCTCAGAAACTGGAGAGCAACTTTTAAACCTACAAGAGATGATGACTAACATGCTTGATAAAAATGGTACAGAATTGCCAAGTTTAGTGTGGAGACAATAAGTTTTTCAACCAGGATCCCAGAGACGATGGGTGCCAATCAGCCAAGCTGACAAAGATTTATTCAGAACCAAGGTCCTATGAAGTCATTACTGTCAGTAAGCTTTAATCATGAAAAATAATTCATCTTCAAGGAGTACAAACCTTCTGGACGAATTTGTGTTTTTTAAAAGACAACGGGTGGAATTGTCTCTGAATTGCACTGAGTGCGTTAGTGGGTGTGAAAAATGTGAAAAGGTCGTCCCCTTCCCGGCACATCCGCTGCATTAACAATGCATTCACAGGAAACACACCTGATTGCTGTAGGTGGGCTTGGATTTGCCCACCACACCAGCACCTCAGCCTCTCCTCACACCGGACGCCATGTTTAAAGTCCACCAGAGCACATACCTAGTTCCTGTCTTCAGACCAGGACTGCTCCAGATGACAGGTGGCCCCGAAAGCAAAGAAGATGGCAGCCTGCAAATTTAGTGAGACCTCTCTGGGGCAACTGCCTGACAGCAGGAGATCCAACAGAGTCAACAATCCGGCCTGAGAAGTGGTGGCAGCAGCTGTCAGTTCCACCGGAGCACAGAGGAGGTCAGCTTTCCAGTGCAGGAAGAGGATGCATGATCTCATCCATTCCACCAGGGTAAGTCAATCACCTCATCACTCTCAACTCACACACTCACAAACCCATCACTTACCCACAGGGATCTCATACCTCAAGGGACAACACCACTAACTTTCACACACACCCTTGTATCTCCATCAGGTGGGAACCACCCTTTGAGGGTCTTGCAGACATAATCCCTCTGTCAACACAACTGTGAGTGCTCGCTCTCCTGCTTTTGACTCTGCTGTCATGCACTAATTATCTCTACTTTGGTTCACAGGGAGCTCTGTCATGCGACCAACATCCTCAGGTGGCCAGTCTATCAGCACCATCCAGGTCCTCACTTCCAATCAACAGGACACCTCCTCCATTGAAGAGCTGGAAATAAGCAGCCTGGAAGACCCATCACAGTGCTTACCCACACCCTCCATCAAAGCAGAGACACACACCTTGATGGGACATAGATCTAGAGCAGGCTGGGGTTCACAACCTGGTGGTCACTGCATGGACACGTGTCCAAAGCAGGTTCAGCCAAGCGCCATGGCACTCGCAGGACAGCTGAGAAAGAGGCATCTGTGAGGTCTGAGTCAGCTGACAGGCCTCTGGATTCGGCCTTCCAACTCATTGTGGAAAGTCAGCAGAAAGTGGGGCAACAACGTACAAAGCTGTTGGAAGCCCTCAACAGAGTGACATGCGAATCGGAGGAATGTGTCAGCTTGCTCTCTGATGAAGTGGTGCTCACACGCCAGTGTGACCCAGTGACGGGTCTCACTGTCTCCCCCAAGTCCCGGTGTGACCCAGTGACGGGGTCTCTCTGTCCGTGCCCAATCCCGGTGTGACCCAGTGATGGGGTCTCTCTGTCCCCCCAGTCCCGGTGTGACCCAGTGACGGGGTCTCTCTGTCCCCCCAGTCCCGGTGTGACCCAGTGATGGGTCTCACTGTCTCCCCCAAGTCCCAGTGTGACCCAGTGACGGGGTCTGTCTGTCCGTGCCCAATCCCGGTGTGACCCAGTGACGGGTCTCTCTGTCTCCCCAGTCCGGTGTGACCCAGTGATGGGTCTCTCTGTCTCCCCAGTCCGGTGTGACCCAGTGACGGGTCTCTCTGTCCCCCCCCAGACCTGGTGTGACCCCATAACGGGTCTGTCTGTCACCCCCTTGTCCCAGTGTGACCCAGTGATGGGTCTCCCTGTCCGTTATCAGTGCTGCTGTGACCCAATGACAGGTCTCTCTGTCCGTCCCAGTCCCGGTGTGACGGGTCTCTCTGTCTCACCCCAGTCCCGGTGTGACGGGTCTCTCTGTCCGTCCCAGTCCCGGTGTGACGGGTCTCTCTGTCTCACCCTAGTCCCGGTGTGACGGGTCTCTCTGTCCGTCCCCGTCCTGGTGTGACGGGTCTCTCTGTCTCCTGCGAGTCCCGGTGTCACCCAATGATGGGCCTGTCTGTCAACCCGACTCCCAGTGTGACCCAGTGACGGGTCACTCTGTCCCCCCAGTCACGGTGTGACCCAGTGACGGGTCTCTCTGTCTGTCCCAGTCCCGGTGTGACCCAGTGACGGGTCTCTTTTTCTCCCCCCAGTCCTGGTGTGATGGGTCTCTCTGTCTCCCGCGAGTCCCGGTGTCACCCAGTAATGGGTCTGTTTGTCAGCCCGAGTCCCAGTGTGACCCAGGGATGGGTGTCTCTGACCGTCCATAGTCCCAGAGTGACCCAGCGATGGGTCTCTCTGTCCGCCCCCAGTCCCAATGTGACCCAGTGATGGGTCTTTCTATCCCCCCCAGTCCCGGTGTGATCCAGTGACGGGTCTCTCTGACCCCCACCCAGTCCTGGTGTGGCCCATAGACAGGTCTCTCTGTCCTCCTCTCTGTCCCAGTGTGACACAGTGACAGGTCTCTCCGTCCCTGCCAGTCCCGGTGTGACCCAGTGACGGGTCTGTCTGTCTCCCCCTCGTCACAGTGTGACCCATTGACTGGTCACTCTTTCCCCCCGAGTCCCAGTATGACGTAGTGACGGGTCTCTCTGTTCCCCCCACTCCCGGTGTGACTCAGTGACGAGTATCTCTGTCCCCCCAGTCCTGGTGTGACCCAGTGACGGGTCTCTCTGTCCGTCCATAGTCCCAGTGTGACCCAGTGATGGGTCTCTCTGTCCGTCCATAGTCCCGGTGTGACCCAGTGATGGGTCTCTCTGTCCGTCCATAGTCCCAATGTGACCCAGTGATGGGTCTCTCTGTCCGTTATCAGTGCTGCTGCGACCCACTGACAGGTCTCTTTGTCCCCCCAGTCCTGGTGTGACCTAGTGACGGGTCTCTCTGTCCCCCCTAGTCCCAGTGAGACCCAGTGACGGGTCTCTCTGTCCCCCCCCGTCCCAGTGCGACCAGGTGACGGGTCTCTCTGTCCCTCCAGTTCCAGTGTGAGCCAGTGACGGGTCTCTCTGTCCGTCCATAGTCCCGGTGTGACCCAGTGATGGGTCTCTCTGTCCGTCCATAGTCCCAATGTGACCCAGTGACGGGTCTCTCTGTCCCCCCCAGTCTCGGTGTGACCCAGTGACGGGTCTCTCTGACCCCCTAATCCCAGTGAGACCCAGTGACGGGTCTCTCTGTCCCCCCCTGTCCCAGTGCGACCAGGTGACAGGTCTCTCTGTCCCCCCAGTTCCAGTGTGACCCAGTGACGGGTCTCTCTGTCCGTCCATAGTCCCGGTGTGACCCAGTGATGGGTCTCTCTGTCCGTCCATAGTCCCAATGTGACGCAGTGATGGGTCTCTCTGTCCGTCCATAGTCCCGGTGTGACCCAGTGATGCGTGTCTCTGTACCCCCATTACCAGTGTGACCCAGTGACGGGTCTCTCTGTCTCCCCCCAGTCCCAGTGTGACCCAGTGAAGCGTCTCTATGTCCGTGCTCAATCCCGGTGTGACCCAGTGACGGGTCTCTCTGTCCTCCCAGTCCCAGTGTGACCCAGTGATGGGTCTCTCTGTCCATCCATAGTCCCGGTGTGACCCAGTGATGGGTCTCTCTGTCCATCCATAGTCCCGGTGTGACCCAGTGATGGGTCTCTCTGTTCCCCACAGTCCCGGTGTGACCCAGTGACGGGTCTCTCTGTCCCTCCGGAGACCTGGTGTGGCCCATAGATGGGTCCTTCTGTCCCCCCAGTCCCAGTGTGACATGGGGGATGTGAGCGTCTTTTGTTGGGTCGCAATTTTCGTCTGAACCTGCGTTTCGACAGGAACCCGGACCCTGATCCGGTGTCTGTTCCAGTTCCTGAACCGATTCAGGATCCTTTCCCTGATCCGGTCTCTGATCGAGTCCACGAGGGGGGAGGGGAGGTGGGGGGGAAGGGGAGCAGTGGTGGGGGGGAAGGGGAGCAGCGGTGGGGAGGAAGGGGGGCAGGGGTTGGGGGGAAGGGGGGCAGGGGTGGTGGGGAAGGGGGAGGGGTGGTGGGGAAGAGGGGGAGGGGTGGTGGGGAAGAGGGGGAGGGATGGTGGGGAAAGAGGGGAGGGGTGGTGGGGAGTGGAGGAGTTGGAGGGGTGGGTGGGAGGGGTGGGGAAGGGAGGGGGGGAGGGGGGTGGGGGAGAGGGAGGAGGGGAGTGGAGGGGTTGGAGGGGTGGGGAAGGGAGGGGGGTGGGGGGAGAGGGAGGAAGGGAGGGGGGTGGGGGGAGAGGGTGGGGGGAGAGTGAGTGAGCGGGTGGGGAGGGAGGGGGGGAGGAAGAGAGGGTGTTGGGGGAGGGGGATGGGGAGGGGGTAGGGAAGGGGGAGGGGTGAAGAGAGGGAGGGGGGGATGTGGGGAGGGGAGGGAGGGGGTGGGGAGGAGAGGAAGGGGGTGGGGAGGGGAGGTGGGGGGGTGGGTGGGGTGATGGGTGGGGGGGAAGGGGGGTGGGGAGGGAGGGGTGTTGGTTAAGGGGGGAGGGGTGGGGGTAGGGGGAGGGGGAAGGGTTGGGGGGATGGGGAAGGGGGCAGGGGTGGAGGGAGGAGGGGAGAGGGGAGCGGGATAGGGTGGACGGAGGAGGGGGAGAGGGAGGAGGGTGGAGGGGTGAGAGAGGGAGGAGAGAAAGTGAGAGGGGGAGGGAGAGAGATGGGGGAGTGGAAGGGAGAGAGAGACGGTGGGGTGTAAGAGAGAGAGAGCGACGGTGAGGTGTAAGAAAGAGCGCGACGGTGGGTGGAAGAGACAGAGAGAGAGACAGTAGGGTGTAAGAGACAGAGAGAGAGACGGGGGTGGAAGAGAGAGAGGGAGAGAGAGAGACGGGGTGGAAGAGAGAGAGAGAGACAGGCTGGAAGAGAGAGAGAGAGAGAGAGAAGGGGGTGGAAGAGAGAGAGAGAGAGGTGGAAGAGAGAGAGAGACGGGCTGGAAGAGAGAGAGAGAGACGGGGGTGGAAGAGAGAGAGAGAGACGGTGGGGTGTAAGAGAGAGAGAGAGACGGGGTGGAAGAGAGAGGGAGAGAGAGACGGGTGGAAGAGAGAGAGACAGTGGGGTGTAAGAGAGAGAGAGACGGGTGGAAGAGAGAGAGAAACGGTGGGGTAGAAGAGAGAGAGAGAGACGGTGGGGTGGAAGAGAGAGAGAGACGGGTGGAAGAGAGAGAGAAACGGTGGGGTAGAAGAGAGAGAGAGAGACGGTGGGGTGGAAGAGAGAGACGGTGGGGTGTAAGAGAGAGAGAGAGAGACGGTGGGGTGGAAGAGAGAGAGAGAGACGGTGGGGTAGAAGAGAGAGAGAGAGACGGTGGGGTGGAAGAGAGAGACGGTGGGGTGGAAGAGAGAGACGGTGGGGTGTAAGAGAGAGAGAGAGACGGTGGGGTGGAAGAGAGAGAGAGACGGTGGGTTGGAAGAGAGAGATGGTGGGGTGTAAGAGAGAGAGAGACGGGGGAGTGTAAGAGAGAGACATGGGGAGGGTATAAGAGAGAGAGAGAGAGAGAGAGACGGTGGGGTGTAAGAGAGAGAGAGAGACGGTGGGGTGTAAGAGAGAGACAGAAAGACGGGGGTGTAAGAGAGAGAGATGGGGGGCGTGTAAGAGAGAGAGAGAGACGGGGGGGAGGGAGAGAGATACAGACGGGGGTGGAAGAGAGAGACAGGGGGTTGGAAGAGAGAGAGAGAGAGATTGGGGTGGAAGAGAGAGAGACTGGTTGGGGGGGGTGGTGGAAGAAAGAGAAGGGGGGGTGGAAGAGAGAGAGAGACACAGACAGGGGTAGAGAGGAAGACGGGAGGGGGAATGAGATAGAGAGGACGGGGACAGAGGGAGAGAGAGAGAGAAATCGGGTCAGAAACAGAGATGAGGGCAGAGAGAAAGATTGGGGGGTGCGAGTTGCATTCATAGTGGTCTACTGCAAAGATAAAGCCCCTTCGGCCCATCGAGTCTGTGCAGGTCAATCTAGTGCCTAGCTATTCTAATCCCATTTTCCAGCACTAGGCCTATAGCCTTTTATGCCAAGGCATTGCAAGTGCACATCCAAATCCTTCTTAAATGTTATGAGGGTTGCTGCCTCTACCACCCTTTCAGGCAGAAAGTTCCAGATTCCCACCACCCTCTGGGTGAAACAATTTTTCCTCATATCTCCTCTAAACCTCCTGCCCCTTACCTTAAATCAATGCCTGCTGGTTATTGATCTCCCCTCCAAGGGGAAAAGTTCCTTCCTGTCTACCCTATCGATGCCCCTCATAATTTTATACACCTCAATCATATTCCCCCTCAATCTCCTCTGCTCCAGGGAAAATAACCCCAGTAGTCTACACATTCTCACCTTATAACTAAAACTCTCCAGCCCAGATAACATCCTAGTAAACCTCCTCTGCACTGCCTCTAGTGCAATCACATCCTTCCTATAATGCGGATTCCAGAACTGCACACAATACTCTAGCTGTGGCCTAACCAGTGTTCTTTACAGTCCCAGCATAACCTCCCTGCTCTTAAATTCTATACCTCGGTTATTAAAGGCAAGTATCCCATATGCCTTCTTAACCACCTTACCTACCTGTCCCGCTACCTTAAGGGACTGGTGGACATGCACTCTGATCCTCAGTACTTCCTAGGGTCCTAAACACTCATTGTGTATTCCCGTGCTTTGTTTGTCCCACCCAAGTGCATCACCTCACACTTATCCGGATTAAATTCCATTTGCCACTGATCAGCCTATCTGACCAGCCCGCTTATATCCTTCTGTAATCTAAGGCTATCCTCCTCACTGTTTAACACGCAACCAATTTTCGTGTCATCTGCAAACTTACTGATCAACCCTCCTACATACAAGTCTAAATCGTTTATATGTACCACAAACAGCAAAGGACCCAACACAAATTCCTGTGGAATCCCAGTGGACACAGGCATCCAGTCACAAAAGCACCCCTCTACTCAAACCCTCTGCTTCCTGCCACTCTGCCAATTCTGGATCCAATTTGCCAAATTGCCTTGGATCCCAAGGGCTCTTACCTTCGTTATCAGTTTCCCATGCAGGACCTTATCAAAAGCCTTACTGAAGTCCAAGTAGACTGCATCAAATGCATTGCCCTCAACTACACACTTGTTCACCTCTTCAAAAAATTCAATCAAATTGGTCAGACGTCACCTCCCTTTAACAAAACCACGCTGACTGTCCTTGATTAATCCCTTCCTCTCCAAGTGTAGATTAATTCTGTCCCTCAGAATTGCTTCCAATAGTTTCCCCACCACTGAGGTTAGGCTGACTGGCCTGTAGTTCCCTGATAGTCCTCTTCCTCCCTTCTTGAATAATGATACTACGTTGGCTTTCCTCCAATCCTCTGGCACCTCTCCTGTAGCCAGAGAGGCATTGAAAATTATTGCCAGTGCCCCTGCTATCTCCTCCCTTGCCTCACTCAACAGCCTGGGATACATTTCATCCAGGCCTGGAGATTTATCTACTTTTAAGCCTGCCAGACCACTTAGAACTTCCTCCCTTTCTATGCTAATTTCTTTAGTAATATCACAGTCCTTCTGCCTGATTTCCATACCCATGTCGTCCCTCTCACTTGTGAACACCGACACAAGGTATTCACTTAGAGCTCTACTATGTCTTCCCGCTCCCCACACACAACACCACTATTGTCCTTAATGGGCCCTACTCTTTCCCTAGTTATCCTCTTACTCTTGGTGTACTTGTAAAATAACTTTGGAATTTCCTTTATTTTACCTGCCAATGTTTTTCATGCTCCCTTTTTGCTCTCCTAATTTCCTTTTTAAGTTCCCCCTACACAGAAAGGGGGATAGGGAAAGAGAGAAACGGGGGTGCAAGGGATGCAGGGGTGGGAGTGAGGCGGGTTGGGTTGGTTCGGGATGGGTATGTAGGGACGTGGGCTTTGGGCTATTAAGAGTGGAGTGTATGGGGGTGTTGTGGTTATGCGGCTGACGCTGGGTTGTTGTGGGTATGGTGGTGCTGGAGGTTTTGGGTGGTATGGATTGTGTGTGGGTTATTTGGGTTCTGGGGTGGGATTTGTTGGGGGTAAGCAATGGGGGTGTTGGGGGTATGGGGTTGCAGGTAGGTGTGTTGGCAGTATGTGGTGAGGTCTTTTGTCTATGGTGTGGGGGACTTTGGGGGTATGGGGTGGGGGGTGGTGGTATGTGAGTTGGGGAGAGAGGGGAGATATGTATGAATGAAAGAGGAATGGTTGGAAGGAGAGTTGGTATTGTCAGGAAGAATTCTGGTGGATTGGGAAGGAGGAAGAAAGTTGGGAAACTAGGCAAAGAGGTGAGGAGGAGGAAGGAATTTGAGGGGAGCGGGAAGGTGTGGAGTTTAGTTGCGGCTGCTGTATCGATGGGGAAGAAACTAACTCACGGGCCTGAGGGAGTAAATGGCCTATTGCTGTTCTGTTGCTAGAACTTTATTGTTGCTGTCAATGTAATTCTGTCCCCGAGAATCATATTGCTGTTGGTATTGAATAAAATACCCCTTGTGTGTAATGTTGACTGATTCAGCACAAGTTCTGTTTTATACTAGTGGAATGTTATGGACAAGGAAAAATACACGAAGATATTCTGAAACAAATGGACATTACTATATGTGGAGAAGATCCTGGGATTCCATGTATTCTGTTCGTTTACAAAATTTCTTGTGATATTGAGGATCTCCGCAACGCTCTACAATGAGTTCAAAGTAATATTTTTTTCATTGCAAATTTGCCTCTCTTGTAGTTTTTCACTCTATATTTTCTCTGCAATAGGTAGCCAGCATATTCCAGGCTGATACTCTCACTACAGTACTGAGGGAGTGCTGCACTGTTCGATCTGAGATGTTTAGTTCCCAACTCATGCCCTTTTTTGAGCCAGGTCTCCATTACCATCACAGCATCATATTTCCATGTGGTTATCTACATCAGCAGCTCACCAACCTTAATTGCTACACTCCATGGATGCATATATATATACACTTTGGTCCTCCTTGTATTTCCTCTCATTATTACCCCATCTTACTCACTTTCGTACTATCTGTCTCTCCCAGTTCATGTGCCTTGTTACACCTCTTTAATGTTACCTTTTGGCTCCTATTCTATCCTCTGATTGTACTAGCAAACTGCCCCATAATGATATTGGTCCCCGCTCTGTTCAGGTATAACTCATTCAGCCTGTAGTGGTCCCATCCCCCACCACCCGCCCGTATTCAGAACTATCGGTTGGAAAGTGAGAAAATCCAGTTCTGCACGTTTTTAATATCTTCCTTAGTGCTGAATTTCCATGTCTGTAAAATACCAAATCTCAATCTCTCTCTCTCTCTTTGTTTTGTTTGCTTTTCCTCACCTTCACCTTGGGAGGAGCCTCGCATTCTAATGTAGTTTATGTCTCAATTTCAAATTGCAGAATTTTCAGCCAGTTGAAACTTTTTGAATACCATATTTCAAAAATGCAGAGGTATAGCTTCATGACATCTCCATACCATGAAGAATGAACTGATTCATTCTCATTTCATTACAAGGTATATATTTTTTAAAAATGTAAACCAGCAAAAAGCACATTCACTCCTGTTCACTCTCTTAGCCTTGGTCTGGATTATCCCATCAGTTCTAACTGTGTCTCTAAGTTCTGGACTGGGTGTATGCATCTGCAATAAAATTCCATTTCCCTGCAATATGGATGATTTTAGATGATATGGTTGGAGAAACAAATTCGAACGGAATAACCTTGCGTTCTGATTTTTTCCACAAAGGTTAAGGGGTTATGGTTGCTATAGACTGTGGTGCCTAATTCCATTTTGGATGTATATCTCAAAATGTTTGAGAGGCAGTAATAAACCTGGGTTTCCTTTTCTACCTTTAGAATACTGTTTTTGATGTTTGTTCAGTTTTTTGGAGAAATACCTGATTGATCCAGATTTATATACCAGATTTATCCTCCTGGAGGTGGACAGCCTTGATGTCACTCGCATTGATGGCTACTTTAAATGCTTGGTTAAAGTCTGGAGCTACTGGCAGTGGTTCGTTTATAAATTGGTTTTCAGCTTTTCGAAAGCTGTCTGGCATTTCTTGGTCCATACTAATTTTCCTTTTTTCTATAGTAAGCTTGTCAGCGGGGCAGCTCCTGTGCTGAAGTTTGGGACAAGCTTGCGGTAGAGTCCACACATCCCTAAGAATCTCATGATTTCCTATTTTCTTGTAGCAATGGGAACTGTGCCATTGCTTGTATCTTTCCAGCTCAGGGCAGTACTTATCCTTGACCCACCACGTGTCCTAGATAGGTCACCTGAGCCTTGGTGAACTCACTCTTTGTGAGATTGACCAAAAGATCAGCTGACTGTAATTTCTGGAAGAGGGCTTCCAGTTGCTCTAAGTGAGTTTCCCTGCTGTCACTGTACAGCAGGAGGTCATCTAGGTACACTACGCAATTGGATAAACTCAACATTACCTGGATCTTCCACCTTTGGACGGTGGCTGGGGAATTTCTGAGTCCAAAAGGCATCACTCGACACTGGTATAACCCATCTGGAGTTATGAAGGCAGAAATTTCCTTCACGCGGGCGGTCAAGGTAACCTGCCAGTATCCTTTGAGTAAATCTATCTTTATAATGTAGGTGCGTTACCTACGCTATCTATGTGGTCTTCCAGGCAGGTTATCAGGAATGGGTTGGCTCTGGTCACTAACTACCACAAGGTGAATGCAATGCAAAGCCTTGTGGAGCTGTCCAGCTTGGGCTCAAGCACAACTGGGGAGCTCCAGCTACTGCTGCTGGGCTCAATTAGTTGGTGAGCCAGAATTTAGTTAATTTCCTCTCTAAACTGGACCAGCGTTTCTGGACCTAAATGATAGGAATGTTGCATAATGGGAAGGGGGGCCTGTCTCACATCCACATTGTGGGGAGGATTTTCTCCCCATCCGGGGGGGGCGGGGTTGGGATGGGAGCAGGTGCGTAGCCGATCACCACCCGCGATTGGCTGGGCACCACCATCCTAACGTCGGCGGGCCAGTTACGGCCCACCCAGCATGACGCGCACCCGGAAGCGCTGAGTGCTCCCCTGTGCGGGCGGGGGAAAAAGCTGAGCCGGGGCCTGCTCTTGCGTGAAAGAGTGCAGAAATCTCCGAGGCACAGAGCTGCTTCAGGGAGATTAGTTTGATTTTGAGCTGCCACATGTCAATGGACTTCAATAAAAACTTTCATTCAATTTAAAAACACTTCATGAAACCTCATCCCGCCCGTGGATGAGGTTTCATGATAAATGTGAAGGCTGCCTGGGCTCTTTGCCTGTCCACCAACCTTAAGGTTGGACGGGCAGCTTTGTTAATTAATTTAATTGATATTTAAATGACCTTTATAAGCCTTTGACTGTTTGACGGGCGCACAGCCGACACTGTTGCGTGCCCGCCAAACTGAAGATCTGAATGATGCACAGTGATGTCGGGACCCCTGCCTGATGTCATCACGAGTCATTTTACGTGTTGTCGAGCGGCCCTGCCCACGCTCGCTGACCTGAAAATTCAGGCCCATGTAGAGCTATGGTGGTGCAGCCTGGCTTGTCTTTACAGATATTATTAGATGCAGTGAGCACCCCTGTCGAGTCTCCTTGTTGTTTTGCACTTAGGTGGGTAAATATGGAGCCCAATTTCACTAGAATTTCTGTGTTTGTTAGCCGGATACTGGGTGGTTCAATGTGGGCCTCACCCACATCTTCCTCCAATTCATCCTCACTGTTCCCCTTGTCCTTGAAGTCTGTGGCTATGGGACAGACTGTTACCTGCTTGTCCCCTTCTCGGCTGTGATATTGTTTTATCATATTGACATGACACAGGCTTTACTTTTTTCCTGTGGATTAGGGTGCCAGTTAGGTGGTTTACCTCCTCAAGCTTCTTTGCTACTCTGAGCTGGGCTTTTAGATGATGACCTAATATTGGTAGGAGCATGAGCATGTAGTCTCCTGGCTGAAAGGTTCAGATACTGGCTTGTTTGTCTGCCTGATTATTCATAGCTGTTTAGCAGATATTTAGATGTTCTCGAGCCACTTCACAGGCTCTTGTGCATCGCTTGTGGAACACAGTAACATGGAGATTTCCTCCTCTTTTCTTAAAAAAAAATGACTGCTTGATTAGTTTCAGAGGCCCTTTCACTCAGTGTCCATAAACCAATTCAAATGGAGTAAAACCGGTGGACTAATAATGGAGTCTCTGGTTGCAAACAGAAGAAAACTTAGCCCTTTATCCCAGTCATCTGCCCTGATCACTGTTTTTAGGGTCTAGTGGTACCATTCGAGCATTCCCTGTGACTGCAGGTGATAAGCTGAGGTCTTTAGCTGGGTCACAACCAGGTTACTCAGAACCTCTTGGAGTATTCGGGGCATGAAATTGAGCCCTGATACGACTGGATCTAGGAGGGCATTCCATATTGGGTAAAGAATTGTGTTAATTCCACCACTATATTGGCAGATATGCTTCTCAGAGGAATGGCCTCTGGGAAGGGGATAACCGCTTTCATGATAGTAAGAATATACTAGTAGTCCCCTTTTATTTTGGGCAGGATTCCCACACAGTTCACCTCGCTGAATGGCTCCCCAAAAGCTGGCATGAGAATCATAGGTGCAGTTTTATTGTGGTTTGGGGTTTCTCCACACCTGGCAAGTTCTGCAAAACCTTGCTACATCCTTGTGACAGTGTGGGCAGTAAAAGTGCTGGCTGATGGCGCCTTGTGTTTTTCATATACTGACATGCCCAGCCGTCGGAATTTCATTGCTAGCCTTAATATTTCCCCATTGGACCTCAGCGGCACCACTACTTGGTGGATCACTGTCCACTCCTTGCTTGCAGGCCTGTGAAGTGGGGCCTCAGCTTCAGTTTGGGCAGTCTGAGCTGACTTTTTTAACAATGGATTAGCTTGTTGAGCAATCTACTTATTACCTACTTAAGACCCTCTAGACTCCTGAAAGAGATCTCTCATGACCAGACAGTAGGGTCATCTATCTGCAGTGCCATTTCAGTCTCCTCGGACGGAGTTTGTCTGGCCAGAGACCAGGTTATCTCTGTCAGGTCTGCAACTGTCTGCCTCCCTGTCCTCCAGCATCTTCTCTGAGACTACTGGGGATGCTATTACTTTTGATCCTGCCAGGTCATTGCAGAGGAGCAGGTCGATCCTGTCCACAGGCAAACTGTGGACACTCTCATGATCGCTGGTCCTGACACAAGGTTGCACTCCAGATGCACCCAATATAAGGGAAGGGGCACGTACTCTTCATCAATCCCCTTTACCCACACCTTGGCACTTACTGTACCCACTGGTGGAAAGGTCATGCTTTTCCCAGCAGTGGAGTTTGGCTGGCTCTTGTATCCCTCGGATTCAATATAGGCTTAATTGCCTTGTTCTGGGGAATTGGGGCCACTCTTCCTTTTGATACAAAATCTTTGCAGCTCTCGGGGATAATCTTTAAACTCACCTGCATTCACGGTAATGTATATACAGGGTTTTGCTGCCACAGTCAGAGCCATAACCTGGTCTGCTATGCTCCCTGTCTGATTCCCATTTTTTGCATGGGATTTGTGTGCCCAAACATATCCCATAACATCCAGCAATCAGCACAGCTATATTGCCTTGTGGCGGTTGAAACACACAGGCTTCTTGGCCTCATTCTTCTTTTCAGTGCCATCCTTTGTGGGCTGAAGAGGGCCCCCTGTGTTTCCAGCTGTCCCTTCTCTCCCACAGTTGCTCAGTTCCGTATCAGTCACCCACCTTCTATCCTTCTCAGTTGGTTGGGGGTGACTAGGGAAGGGTTTCCTTTGGGATAAGGGTTTGTGGATCAGTTCATAATTATAGGCCAGAGTTTCTGCCTGCCTGGACCCTGTTACTGTCTATTCCTCTGTGCTCTTATTCGGAAAGGTGTGGAGTTTTTGAACTCCTCGAGGAGAATTATTTCACAAAGGTTTCGTAGATGGCCTCAGTTTTAAGTGCCCATACACACTGGTCAGAAGCGAGCTGCTTAAGCCTTTCAAATTCCAGATACGTCTGGTTTGCTACACTGTTTCTTGAGGGTACGGTAGGCCTCAGGCACTAACTGGCACACACTTAAAATAGCCCTTTTTGCTGCCTCATATCCTGTGGCACTTTCCCTGTGAACGTTTCTGTCAGCAGCAGGGATCAGTGTTGGGCTGGCCACTTAACTGCTGCATTACCCATTCAAAAGATAAAAAGAAGGCGTCCACCTTTGCTTCATCAAACTTAGAGATTACATGGGCAAACCTGATGCACTGTAGGAGAAACAGCATGGAGAGGCAGCCTAATCTTAATGGTATAATATTGAGGGGGTACAAGAGCAGAAGGTCAGTGGGGTGCATATTCATAAATTCATGAAGGTGGCAGAGCAAGTGGATAAACAGTTGAACTGTTTGGGATACTTGGCATTGCATTAAAGGGCTTGGAATACATTTACAAATCTCTGGTTAAGCCCCAGCTGGAGTATTGTGTCCCAATCTGGGTACGGCACTTCAGGAAAGATTGCAGGACCTTGGAGAGGATGCAGATGGTTCACTCGGATGATATCAAGGATAATAAACTTCAGTTCTTCAGGTGCCATGTTATACAATGTCGGTGATCACGGCTCTCTAACTTTCACTTGAGAGCAGTCAACATCTTGGTGTAGTTCTCAAATCTTGTGTCTTCTCTGCTTCTTAAACTGTTGATGTATCTCTTCCTTTGTCTCCCTCTTGTTCTACTAGCTCAGTTTTACCAGTCACTATCAAATGTCCTAGTTTTTTTTCCCCCAAGTACATGCCCAAGGAATTATAGTTGTCTCTTGGTCGTCATCAAAAGTTCTTCTTGTATGTCTGCTTTCCTCAAAACTTCTTCATGAATTGTGTGTGTTATCCAACTAATCTTCATCGTATGCCTCAGAAACCTTTTATCTTCCATTGGCTTGTTTACATTACGACCTTCAGACCCATATAATAGTACTGAACATATGTAGCATTTTAATAATCGCATTCTGCTTTCCATAGAGATGTTATTTCTAAAGAGGTCTGACATTTTTGTGACAGTTGTTTCGCTAGTGTTAATCACTTCCTGATGTGTTGATCACTTTTCCCATCAAATTTTATTGGGCTACCCAGATGAAAAAATGATCCTACTAGTTTTATTTCTTTCAATTTCACTATTATTTTGCATCTAAGTGTAATCCTTTTCTTTGATATTTCCATACATACTGTTTTGCTGCTGTTTAATGATGATCCATATCTGTAACTGTTGGTTATGATTGTGTCTAAGAGTCTTTGTAGACTTTCCTCCATGTGTCATTAATACTGTGTCATTTGCATATGTCAGATTATTCATGTAATTATTTGGAGAAGACAGGATTGTTCTCCTTAGAGCAGAGAATGTAATGCAAAGATTTAGTAGAGGTGTTCAAATTACTTCATGATTTTGGATACAGCAAGCTGGGAGAAAGTTTCTTCTGGGTCAGTGGGCCAGTAACTAGGGGCCATAGATTTAAGATAATTGATAAAGGAACAAGAAAGAAACTAAGAAGAAATTTCTCCACACAGTGGGTTGTTAAGATCTGGAATATGAAAGGCTGGTGGAATGGACTCCTGTAGGAATGTTTGAAAGGCTTGTATTTGAAGAAGACTAATTTACACGGTTTTGGGAGAAAAAGCTGTGGTGTAAGTTTAAATCAGAATGCTCTTTCAAAGAGCCGGTACAGGCACGACAGGTGGAATGGCCTCCTTGTGCTTTGGATTCCATGAGAATTTCATGGCTCAGTGAGTTGCCCTGAAGTCACTGCCCGCCAGCGTAGGGCTAAGTTTTCATGGCTGTGGGGAATGAGCAGGTAGCGAAGTGGAGTTAATTGCCAGCATAGGCACAATAGTTCAAATAACCTCCTGCACTGTATCATTCTATGACTTTTTAATATTTTGTTTTGACACAGAAATAATTGCTATTAAAGACATAAATGGGAAAGCAACTAAAATAAATCTGTTAATTCCACAATAGTGAATCGGGGAATACAAAGGGAAGACATATGCACCATGATCCTGCTGGAAAAGGTTTGGAATAAACAAGATAAGCCAATAGAAGTAGATCACCAAGGTGTGTTCGATGAAGAAACTGTGGTTGTGCGAATTCTCTGGGGAGAGCAGTGGTCCGGTGCCAAAGTTCAGAAGGGACCCAGATACCAGAACGCAATGGAGAAAGTTAATCGGAGCATCAGGGTGAGAGAACACAATTGAAGGTAAGTATCATGAAATCTAAGGCAAGTGACTACAGGTGTGCACAGGAACCATTGATACAGCGTTTTATGTGATGTGTAACATTTCTGATGGAGCTGAAAATCATATGAATGTACAGAATTGTAAAAGGAACTGCTAAGTCAGCCAGATGCCATAAGATTTATTTTGCTTATTAAACACTAATTAAATCCAATAGGCATTCATCATATTTATGGTCTGTGTTTCTGGTTTCATCCATTAATGGAAACATCTCTGTCGACTGCATCAAAACCTTTCGTAATCTTAAAGACCCTAATTGGGCCCTGTCTTAGTTTTCTTCCTAAAGGAAACCATCCCAAGCAGATTCCTGCAGATATAATGTCTCAGTTCTAATATCATTCCAATAAAGTATTATTGCAACTTCTCCAATGCCTCTGTATTCTATTCATAATATAGAGATCAGACTGTTCTCAATACAAGTGTGGTCTAACCAAGGTTCTATACAATATTAAAATAATTTCTCTGCTTTTCAATTCCATCCCTCTAGAAATGAATCCAGAGCTTTGTTTGCCTTTTAATGGCCTTATTAACCTGAATCACTACTTTTAATAATGTGATGGCCATACCAAGCCTGAGTTTTATTCTCCTACTCACTTCTCAACTAGGAATTTCATACCATTTCGTTTCTCCTACAGTGCTTCAAGTTAGCCCACATTTGCAGCTTCCTCTGCTTTTACACAGGGCTGCATGCATGCATACGAACATATGAATTAATAGCTCCAAAGACTCTCAATTCTCTGAGAAAAATTCAACACAATTCAACACAACTGCTCTAGTTCTGAGGAAATGCTTGTACTCTATTAAGGCAAGAACTATTGAATTGCAATCTACTTCCAAGTAAGATGCCCATCGGGAACGAAGAGCATTACTAATCTAGCCTGTTGCTTAACAGAATTATCGCACTTAAGATACTTTGCATTCTATTTTCACCTTTGCCACCTTTTGAAGCATCATGTATTCCAAAGAATTGCCATAGGCACCTTTGGACTGAGTGATTCTTTTTAATATTCATCTGTTGTGATGTTGGAATTATTTCAATAAAAACACATTTAAGGGAAAGCGGCTAAAATGAGTCTCTTAATTCCACAAGCGTGATTTCTATCCTGTTGTCCATGGATTGCTAACCAACAGGACCCAGTTCTGCAGCATAGACATTTGGTCTTAGCTCTTAAGACAATAGATTGAGCATCTGTATTTCTGATGATCTAGGTAAACTTAAAAGATCTCATGGCCTGTATTTCGAAGAGCAGAGGAGTTTTCCCAGTGTTTTATTCATTCATGGGATGTGGGTGTTGCTGGGCATTTATTGCATCACTAATTGCCCTTGTTCAGAGGTCATTGAAGAGCCCACCACAGGTATGGACAACAGATTTCCTTTCCTAAAGGGTATTAGGTGGGATTTTATGACGATCAGAAATGGTCATCATCAGACTTTTAATTCCAAATTTTTATTGAATTCAAATCTCACCATCTGCTGTGGTGGGATTCGAACCCTAGTCCCCAGAGCATTACCCTGGGTCTCTGGAATACTAGTCCAATGACAATA
Organism: Carcharodon carcharias; assembly: GCF_017639515.1. NCBI lineage: Eukaryota > Metazoa > Chordata > Chondrichthyes > Lamniformes > Lamnidae > Carcharodon > Carcharodon carcharias. The sequence continues at coordinate 4,110,292 of NC_054495.1, read as the reverse complement.
CCACTATGCCACCACATAGTGACCAATATCTGTCCCCAACCAGCACCACTTAAACAGAATTATTGGGTGATTTAGCTCATTGCGTTTTATCGAAAACTGTTGTGCACAAATTGACTGCCACATTTCCTACATTACAAACAGTGACTACACTGAAGAAGTACTACTATGTGGCTGTATAGTCTTTACATTTAATCTTATCAATGCTTCCTGCTTCTTGACTCCATAACTACTGGAAACAGTTTGTTTCTACCTTCCCTCATCTTTTATGTCTTTGGATTTCTTCATTCATGTAGATGGATCTGAACAGACTCTAAAGCCTCAACCTCGTTCCTATAATGTAGAGCCCATTATTGTACACTGTACTAAAATGGAAGTTGCAACATTTGCTATTGGTTTAACATTATCTCTTGGCTTTAGATTTCATATTACTGGGATACACAATGAGAAATTAAATGTGAACATACCATGCAATCCACCCAAGGATGCGGAGGAAAGCACACATGGAAATATTAAAGGTGTTGGTCACGATCTTCCTCTCCTTAGTGTTGCTAGAGGACTGGAGGATGGCAAATGTTACACATTTGTTCATAAAAGAAAATAAGAAATATGGACAGGAGTAGACCACATGGTTTATTGAGCCTGCTCTACCATTCAATGTGATCATGGCTGATCTGATTTTAACCTCAACTCCACATTTCCACCTACCCCCAGTAACCTTTTCATCCCCTAGCTTATCAAGAATCTATCTACCTCTGCCTTAAAAATATTCAAAGACTCTGCTCCCACTGCCTTTCGAGGAAGAGAGTTCCAAAGACTCATGAACCTCTGAGAGAAAAAAAATTCTCCTCATTTCTGTCATAAGTGGGTGACACCTTATTTTTAAACAGTAACCCCGAGCTCTAGATTCTCCCACAGAGGAACCATCCTTTCCACATTCCCCTGTCAAGACCCCTCAGAATCTTATATTCTTCTAAGACTTCCTTGATAAAAGATTGCAGCATTTTACCAACAACTGATGTTAGTCTAACTGACCTGTAGTTCACTACTTTCTCTCTTCCTCCTTTCCTGAAAGTGTTGTAACATTTGCCAACTTCCAAACTAGTGGGACCATTCCTGAATCTGAGGAATTTTGGAAAATCATAGCTCACACATCCACTAGCTCTGCAGCTATCTGTTTTAGAACCCATGGGTGAATACCATCAGGTCCTGGGGATTTGTTGGATTTTAGTTCCTTAAGTTTCTCTCTACTGATATTAATTTTCCCGATTTCCTCACCCTCTTTTAGCACCTAGGTTATCATCTATTTCTGGTATGGAACTTGTGTCTTCTACTGTGAAGACAGACACAAGATATTTGTTGAATGCCTCCGCCATTTCCTTGTTCCCCATGATAATTTATCTTGTCTCTGCTTCTGAGTGACCAATGTGTACTTTAGCTACTTTCTTCCCTTTTATGTACTTTAAAAGCTCTTATAATCTGTTTTTATATTCCTGGCTATTTTACTCTCATATTCTATATTTTCCCTTTTTATAAACGTTTTGGTAGCCCTTTGCTGATTTCTAAAACAACCCCAATCCCCAGGCTTGCTACTGATTTTTGCAACATTGTAAACATCATCTTTTCATCTAACCATATCCTTCACACCCTGAGTGAGCCACGAAAGGGTCGTCCTTATTGGGTTTCCGTTCGTCAATACAATGGGCAGAATTTTACAGCAGCGGGAATTTACGTTCCCACTGAACTCAATGGGGTTTATAATGTCTCGCTGCATTTTATGGCCCCGTTCCCCCAAACGGGGCCCTAAAATTCTGCCCAATGTATTTTTGTTGAAGGTTTTGAATTGTTTCTTTATATGTTTCCCGTGGTTCATTTACCCCCGTATCTTTTAGTCTATTCACACAATTAACCTTAGCCAGTTCTCCCCTCATATCTATGTAATTTGCTTTAAGCTTGATTTTTATTTGCTATTGGAATATGTCGCTTTCAAACTTTATGGTTATGGCATTACTAATTATCCCTGCTTCATTACACAATACTATCCCGAATCGTTTCAACTACATACTGCTCCAATGAAAGGTCAGGAAAAATTCTACAACTCATCTTCTAGACCACTATTGCCTACTTGATTGTCCCAGCCTATATAAGATTAAGGTTCCCCACAATTATTACATTTCCTTTGTGACAAACTCTGATTTCTTGTTAAATGCTCTGCCCAACAGGATAACTACTGTTAGGAGGCCTATAAACTACTCCAACCAGTGTTTTTTCTTGTTACTTTTAATTTCTACCCACATTGATTGTACTTCATGATCTTCAAAGGCCGGGTTCTTTCTCACTAATGTCCATATGTCATCCTCTACTATGAGGGCTACTCCATCTCCTCTGCCTTTTTGCCTGTCTTTCTGAAATATTGTGTACCCTGGAATATATATTTCCCACCCTTGATCTCTGGAATGTCTCTGGAATGGCAATTTAACCTAATTATTTACCTCTTTTTGTGCCACTAATTCATCTATCTGATTGAAAATGCTTCATGCAATCAGATAAACTTTAATTTCATTTTTTACTTCTATTCCCTGTAATGACCTTATTCACTGATGTACAATTTTTGTTAAACTTTGTCCTTTCCTGTCGCACTCTGCTTGTCTTTACCCACATCACTATACTGTTTCAATACCTCAACCTTTGCTTTGGATTTCTAATCTCCCTTTACCCAAACCCTCCCCCCTCACCCCCACCCTTTTAGATTAAAACTCTGTCCACAGCCCGAAGAGGAGAAAGCAACTTTAATGGTGTAAAGATTTTAGGAACAATAATCTGGAAGAAAATTAATATCCACATGGACAAGAATGGACTAATATAGGAAAGCCTATGTGGATTTAATTAGAGCAAATCATATTTGATTGAGTGTTTCACGAGGTAAGATAGAGAATGCATGTGGTCAGTACAGTTGAAGTTCTACATGTGGACTTCTAAAAGCATTTGATAAAGTGTCACATATTTGGCTTGTTAGCAGAATTGAAGTCTATAAGATTAATGGGGAACAACAATATTGATACAAAATGTTGAACTGAAATTGTGTTTTAGACTGGAAAGATATTTATTGTGGCACTTCCCTAAGGTTCAGTACTCTGACTACTGCTGTTTTTTGATATTCCTTAAACACTTGGAATTAGAGCTACACAGCACAATTTTGAAACTTGCATATGAAGTAAAACTTGGAAGCGTGGTAAACGGTGAGGAAACTAGCACTCTTGTGCCTTGTACGTGGCCAGCAGGCTTTGGGGAGACAGGAGATGAGTTTCTTGCTGTGAAATTCCCAGCCTCTAGCCACAGTATTTATGTTTCTGGTCCAATTCAGTTTCTGGTCAATTGTAACCCCCAGGATTTTGATGGTGGGGGATTTAGACAATGGTAATGCATTGAATGTGAAAGGGAGATGGTTAGATTCTCTCTTATTGGATATGATCATTGTCTGGCACTTGTGTGGCACAAATATTACAAGACACTTATGAGTCCAAGCGTAGATATTGTCCAAGCTTTGCTTCATTTGGATATGGACCCCTTCAATATTTGAGGATTTGTTAATGTACTGAATACTGTGTAATCATCAGCGAACATCCCCACTTCAGAGGAGTCATTTTTATTTCACGTTCAAAAACCCAGGGGAGGAGTGTCAGCAATGTCCCACTCCACAGACACAATGGGGAGATGGAAAAAAGGACTTTTGCAGTACAAGAGCCACAGAAATGAATATTAGTTCAAGTATTTTCCAGAGTATCAAGTTAAGTCCAATGAGGAATCCTTTCATGGAGGAGTTCGAGCGTAGCTGGCTGAAGACCAGGATTTTCAGTTAGTGCTGACTGCAAAATTAAATAGGTTTGCAGAGACTGGGTCAGTTCTGGGGTTGGGGGGCAGTTGTTTATCTGTGTCTGGAACTGGCTCTGATTTCAGGACTGATAATGTCCCAGTCATATGTTGCTGAAAGGATTACCATCCATATTGAGGGTCTGGTGTTGGGAAGCTATTGTCTAGGCAGACCCACTGACTTTGTTAGCAAGGTGAGCTTATCAGATGCAAATGACGTTCCTTTGATTCGGTTTTGAAATCAGCCTAGTCAGTCCCAGGCCTATGAGTCTATTAGCAGTTCCGTATGGGTCTGTACAATGAGGTGTACAATGAAATTCCAGAATCTGAGAAAATAATTGTTTTGTTCTTGTAACTCCTGCGGGGTGCTCCCAGACAAAGCTAATCCTGTGGTCATGTGACTTGTAGCAGCCATTACTTTTGAGTTCAGCATAAAGTCCATTTTTAAAAAATAGCAATCAGGATAAAATTTTGAACATACCATGCTGGAATTCTTCTCATGTTGTAGGAAGCCAACAAGCTTTTGAGCCATGTATTCATCTCTAATTTTTTTAAATTATATTATTTTATGGGATGTTTGCATCACTGGCAAGGCCAACATTTGCTGCCCATCCATAATTGCCCTTGAACTGAGTGATTTGCTAGTCCTGGGAGCTGAACAGAGGCAGTCGGGAACAGCATGTATAGAGCCTGAAATCAGAGTGTGGCCTTTCCTACCTGGGAGCTGAACAGAGGCAGTCGGGAACAGCATGTATAGAGCCTGAAATCAGAGTGTGGCCTTTCCTACCTGGAAGCTGAACAGAGGCAGTCGGGAACAGCATGTAGAGAGCCTGAAATCAGAGTGTGGCCTTTCCTACCTGGAAGCTGAACAGAGGCAGTCGGGAGCAACATCTCAGCTGCTGAAGAAACTGAGCAAAAAAAACCAACTGTGACATCACAGGAAACTAGTAAACTGATTGGCCGGCAAGTATTTGGTGTAAAGGACATAATAATAAGAAAATAATTCATTAAATAGAACACAGTAAGGACAGGGCAGGGTGTGTTGCAACTGTAGTATGTGGGAGCTGGTGGACACCAGTCTGAAGCAGTCCATGTCCAAATGTAGCAAGACCTGAACAACATTCAGCTTTGGGCTGCTAAGTGGCAAGTAACATTAGCACCACACAAGTGCCAGGCAATGACCATTTCCAACAAGAGAGAATCTAAACATCTCTCCTTGACATTCAATGGCATCAGCATCTCTGAATCCCCCATTACTAACATCCTGGGGGAAATTGAACTAGACCAGCCATACAAATACTGTGGATACAAGAGCAGGTCAGAGGCTAGGAACCCTGCGGCGAATAACTCACCTCCTGACTCCATAAAGCCTGTCCACCATCTACAAGACACAAGTCAGGAGTGTGAGGGAATACTCTCCACTTGCCGGGATGGGTGCAGCTCCAACAACACTCAAGAATTGTCCAGGACAAAGAATTTAGGGAGCTAGGTAGCAGATTAAAGAGCAGGAGCTCAAAGGTTGTAATCTCTGGATTACTTCCTTGTGCCATGTGCTAGTGAATATAGGAATAGGAGGAAGGAGAGAATGAATGCATGGCTGAAGAGATGTTGCAGGAGGGAGGGCTTTAATTCCTGGATCACTGGGTCGGTTTCTGGCAAAGTTGGAGCCTGTACCAGTCGAACCAGAACAGGACCAACATCCTTGTATGGAGGTTTGCTAGTGCTGTTTGGGGACGGGGGGGGGGGGGGGGGGGGGGGGGGGGCCTTAAACTAATTTGGCAGGGGCGTGGGATACAGAGTGGAAGTATGGTAGGGGATGCTGCACAGCCAAATATAGAAGAGAAACTAAGTCAGTCTGGAAGGAAGAGCAAATATAGACCTGTTAAGGCGCAAGGGAAATAATGCAAGGCTGGATTGCATCTATTTTAATGCAAGGAGTCTTACAAGTAAGTCAGATGAATCAAGGGCATTGATTAACACATGGGAATATGATATTGTTGCTATCACAGAGACATAGTTGAGGGAAGGGCAGGACTGGCAGCTCAATATTCCAGGGTATAGAATCTTCAAGTGTGACAGGGGGTGGGGGATGTAAAAGAGGAGGTGGAATTGCCCTATTGATCAAGGAGTCAATTTCTGCAGTAAGGAGGGATGGTATCCTAGAAGGTTCCTCAAATTAGGCCATATGGGTAGAACTTAAAAAGGGGCAATCACTTTGCTGGGAGTGTACCATAGTCCTCCAAACAGTCAGGGGGAGATGGAGGAGCAGATATGTATGTAAATCTCAGAGAAGTATAAAAATAATAGGGGTATAATAGCAGGGGGTTTCAACTTTCCTAATATTAACTGGGACAGTCTTAGTGTGAAAGGCTTAGAGGGGGCAGAATTCTTAAAGTGCATCTGGCAAGGCTCTTTAATCTAGCATGTAGAAAGTCCTACAAGAGAAGGGGCAGTACTGGACCTAATCTTGGGGAATGAAGCCAGACAAGTGTTAGAAGTTTCAGTGGGAGAGCATTTCAGGGATAGTGACCATAACTCTAAGATTTAAAGTAGTTATGGAAAAGGACAAAGATGGACCAGAAATAAAGGTCCCGAATTGGGGAAGGCCGATTTCAATACGATAAGTCAGGATCTGGGAACAACTATTTGTAGGAAAGTCTACGTCAGACCAGTGGGAGTCATTTGAAAAGGAAGTAGTGAGAGTTCAGGGCCAACATGTTCCCGTAAAGGTGAAGGCTAGGACCAACAAGTCAAGGGAGCCCTGGATGTCAAGGGGTATAGAGGATTGGATAAGGGGAAAAAAGGAAGCTTATGGTAGATACAGGGGACTGAAAACAGCGGAAGCCCTAGAAGAGTATCGAACGTTTAAGGGGGTACTTAAAAATGTGATTAGGAGAGCGAAGAGGGGGCATGAAAACACACTGGCAGGTAAGATAAAGGAAAATCCCAAGGCATTTTATAAATATATTAACGGCAAGAGGATAACCAGGGTAAGAATAGGGCCCATTAGGGACCAAAGTGGCAATTTGTGCATGGAGCCGGAGAACGTAAGTCAGGTTTTGAATGATTACTTTTCATCTGTGTTCACTATGGAGAAGGACGATGTAGGTGTACAAATCATGGAGGGGGGACTGTGATATACTTGAACAAATTAGTATTAAAAGGGAGGAGGTATTAGCAGGTTTAAAAGTGGTTAAATCCCCAGGGCCAGATGAGATGTATTCCAGGCTACTATGTGAGGCAAGGGAGCAGATTCCAGGGGTTCAAATCCTCTCTGGCCACAGGAGAGCTGCCAGAGGATTGGAGTACAGCGAATGTGGTACCATTATTCAAGAAGGGTAGTAGGGATAAACCAGTTAATTACAGGCCAGTGAGTCTAACATCAGTGGTCGGGAGACTATTGGAAAAATTCTGAGGGACAGCATTAATCTCCACTTGGAGAGGTAGGGATTAATCAGGGATAGTTAGTATGGCTTTGTAGGGGAGATCCTGTCTAACAAATTGAATTGAAATTTTTAAGGAGGTGACTAGTTGTGTAAGTGAGGGACTGTAGTTGATGTAGTCGGTGAGGCTTTGGACAAGGTCCCACATAGGAGAATGGTCAAGAAGGTAAGAGCCCATGGGATCCAGGGCAATTTGACAAATTGGGTCCAAAATTGGCTTAGTGGCAGGAGGCAGTGAGTAATGGTCGAAGGTTATTTTTGCGATTGGAAGCCTGTGACAAGTGGTGCACCATAGGGATCGGTGCTGGGACCCTTGCTGTTTGTAGTGTACATTAAATTTTAGATGTGAATATAGTAGGTATGATCAGTAAGTTCGCAGATGACATGAAAATTAGAGGTGTCATAAATAGTGAGGAGGAAAACCTTAGATTACAGGACAATATAGATAGGCTGGTAAGATAGGCAGAGCAGTGGCAAATGGAATTTAATCCTGAGAAGTGAGATGATGCATTTTAGGACTAACAAGGCAAGGGAATACACAATGAATGGTAGGACCCTAGGAAGTACAGAGGATCAGAGGAACCTTGGTGTACATGTTCATAGATCCCTGAAGGCAGCAGCACAGGTAGATAAGGGGTTAAGAAAGCATATGGGATACTTGCCTTTATTAGCCGAGGCATAGAATATAAGAGCAGGGAGGCTATGTTGGAGCTGTGTAAAACACTAGACAGGCCACAGCTGGAGTGCTATGTGTAGTGCTGGTTACCACACTATAGGAAGGATGTGATGGCACTGGATAGGATGCAGAGGAGATTCACCAGGATGTTGCCTGGGCTGGGGTGTTTCAGCTATGAAGAGAGTCTGGATCGGCTCAGGTTGTTTTCTTTAGAGCAGAGAAGGCTGATTGGGCACCTGATAGAGGTGCAGAAAATTAACAGGGTTATAAAAGCAACGTTCCCTCTTAGCAGAGGTGTCAATAACCAGGGGGCATAGATTTAAGGTAAGGGGCAGGAGGTTTAGAGGGGATTTGAAGAAAACTTTTTCACCCAGAGGGTGGTAGGAATCTGGAACACACTGCCTGAGGAGATGGTAGAGGCAGGAACCCTCACAACATTTAAGAAATATTTAGGTGAGCACTTGAAACGCCATAGTGCACAGGGCTATGGGCCAAGTGCTGGAAAATAGGATTAGAACAGATAGGTTCTTGATGGCTGGATATGATGGGCCAAAGGGCCTGTTTCTTTGCTGTATAACTCAATGGGCAGAATTTTCCCCCCCATTGCGGGGGAAGCTCAGGAGTGGACACGCCTCTGATCAGCGCCCCCAATTGGGGGCACGCCGCCATTTTATGTGGGCGGACCAATTAAGCGCTATGTGCTCCTTGTGCAGGCCGGGGGCTTGTTCCTTCAGTCGAGAGTGTGCTCTTTCACACGTGTGGCCAAATTTCAAAATGGTAAATGCAGAAAAATAAAATTTCCCTGACATGTCTCCTCATGTGACACTGTCACATGAGTTGGGACATGTCCATCACTGATAAGAATGTGGAATCTACCTGGTGAATCTTCTCTGAACTGCTTCAAATGCAAGTATATTCCTGCTTAAGTAAGGAGACCAAAACTGTGCACAATTCTCCAGGTGATGAAAGGTCACGGACCTGAAACATTAACCCTGTTTTTCTCTCTGCAGATGCTGTCTAACCTGTTGAGTATTTCTCACTGTGACCTTGCACTGGAGTGTGACCTCAATGGAGTGTGAGAGTTTGGTGAGCTGAGGGAATCGTTATAGTGTAGAAAGAGGCAATCCGGCCCATCAAGTCTGCACTGGCTCTCTGAAACAGCATTCTGCCTCGTCCCACTCGCCTGCCTTATCCCCGTAACCTTGTATGTTCTTTCTTTTCAGATAGCAATCCAATTCCCTTTTAAATATCTCAATTGAACCAACCTCCACTACCCTCTCAGGAAGTTAGTTTCAGACTCCAAATGCCCTCTGGGTGAAAATATCTTTCCTCACATCACTTTTACTCCTTTTGCCAATTATTTTGAATCTGTGTCCTCTAGTTCTTCATGCTCTCTTGAATGGGAACAGTTTCTCACTATTTACCCTGTCCATACCCCTCAGGATTTTGAATACCTCTATCAAGTCTCCTCTCAGCCTTCATTTGGACTGTCTGTTGCTCGTAGGAGACCTGGACAGTGACGATGTCCTTTATTTGAATAGATTCTCCATGTATGTTAATTTAGCGGTTGTCCACTCCAGGTTTATTGGCTGTCTTCCTTCATTAAGGTACCTGAAAGTGTGTTCTCCTAGCACCGTAGTTGAGGCACCAGTATCTACTTCCATTCTCAGTGGTTTCTTTTAGGAAAGAGAGATAGTTTAAGTAAGTTATGTTTGTATTTGTAGGTGTTAGGAATGAGTTTTAGCTTTAAAGTTTAAGTTTGATTTGTATTTCTGTACCTGTATGCTAAAAAAGGTCAAATTGTGTTTAAGTTTCACTTTAGAAAGGTGCTTGCATTTCTAATGAGGCTTTTATGACTGTTGCAGATCAGGTAAACAAACAAGGCAGACGCATTGCGCTGTTGCCTAGCACCAGAGGTCCAGACAGGCAACTCTCTCCCACAGACACACACCAAAAAACTAAAGAAAGAACAGTTTTAAGTTCAGTTTTTGAAGCCAGGACCCCATAGAGACTAGACATTGAGAGAGGAAGCTGCGGATTTCCCACAAGAACCAAAAGGTCCCAAGGCCAAAGGGGTGAGGCGGAAACAGGGGTAAGTTCCAAGAAATCCCTTCTAGTCAAAGGTAGGACAGGAACCTGGTAAAGGTCCTGTTAAGTGAAGTTAAGAGTGAGGGGCAGAGAAACGCTCCAAGCTTCAAGTATAAAGTTTCAAGCTACAGAAAGCAGATTTAAAGTGAGAACAGCTTGCAAGAGGCAAGAAGGTCCAAAGAGACAGCTGAAGGTCTGTAAATCTTTGCTTTGGGCATGTGAAGTGGTGGTACTGTTGGTGGCTGAGTTGGTGAGAGGGAATGCGTGGAAGACAGCTTGAATGCATGTGGTGACCTAGGGAAGAGGAACATCAGAAGGAGAGTTCAATACCCTGGAGGTGAACCCATTCGAGAGATGTCTGAGGGAAAGCATCAGTTTGGGAGAAGATTCCAAGGTGAATTCTTGGAGAGTGGAGATTGAAGATGATCAGGTGAAGGATGGAATTCAGTGAGACTGGTTGGCTCAAGGTGTGTCAAGTGTCTGGGGAGAGTTGAGGAGAGATCCATAGCATCTGGTTGAGGTGGCATCTGTCACTTGGTTTCAGAGTGTGTTGTGCCTGACCACATGGTGCCTATTTGTACATGGACTGTTTACTTGCTATGGACATTAGAGTATAAGATAGCTTTTGTAACTTGTGCTATCCTTACAAATCTATATATATCTGTAAAGGTATAGTTGCGGCTGAAAGAGTATTGTAATACAGTTCATCTTTTCTTGTTTAATAAATATCTTATTCTTTTGTTAAAAGTTCATTAGTTGACTCCTGTGACTCTGTTTAGCAGCCACTCTCCACCTATCTAAACAAACAAATAAAAGTGAGGATCTACCAAGCTGGGCTCCACTCTGGGATCAGGCTTGTCCAGGGGTAACCTCAGCTGGGATCATAACACTTCTCATTAACTTATCACCGTGATAGGCTCAGTGTTCACAGCAGTTACATTATACAAGGAGTAAACATCAGTAGTAGCAGCTTCAGCCTCTGCTCTACTGGCTAATTTGATCATGTTTGTTTGCTGTTTTGCAGGCTGCTGCAACTTGGTCTGGCATTACCTAATCACGTGTCCCTTCTTTTAACAGTAATGACGTTCTGCTTCTCTGAACTTACAAGTATCTGCTTCGTGGTCACCCTTACATCTATAGCAATTTTGGCATGAACTAGCTGGTGAAGCGTTTCTGGTAGGCTTCTTAATGGTTCTCACAGTGGACATTAAATCATGTTTTAATTCTAAAGGTCTGGCATTTGTGCCATCTCAGTGGTGGGTTCCCGTCCAACATGAAGTAAAGCATCATCACCCATGTGCTGCAAAGCCTGCGAGCTTTTCACAGCAGTTTCCATGGTGAGGGAGATTTCTAGGGCATGCTTAAAGTCATTGTCGACTTCGGCAAGCAAGCTGCACTGAATGCCGTTATCCTCGAGTCCACAAACCAATTGGTCCCACAGCACATCATTTAATGTGTCCCTGAAGTTGCTGTATTGTGAACTGCTTGAAGTTCGCTATATAGGTTGCAATGGACTCTTCCAGGGGCCGAATTTTTGAATCAAATTTAAAACGCTGCATTAAAATGGATGGCTTCAGCTGGAAGTGTGTTTTCACTAATTCACTATATGACTTGGAACTGAGCGTGCTCGGGGCCATCAGGTTACGGATCAGGTTTAACATTTTACTGCCATGTACACTGGAGAGGATCGCTTTCTGCTTTTCTTCTGCAGTTATCTCGTTTGCTGCGAAATAAAATCCGAGGCACTCAACGTACTGGCTCTAATCATCCTCATTCGCATCAAGATTCTGGCAACCAGTGGCATGACTGGTGAGTAGTTTTCTTTCTTCAAATTGATTTACTCACAGTAACAGAGTGAGGTGCAGAGACGAAGCTGATCTCATTCTCATCGCCAAATGTGATAACTCAACAGAGCAGACAGGTTTCGTGAAGAAACAGTAAAACTTTATTACAGAGACATTTACAAGTGTTTGAACATTTGATTCAATCTCTTGTCAAAAAGTTCCACTCCCCCACCCCGCTCCCAGATTGCCCGCGCTAACAGCTCACTGGTCGGAGTACAGTTAGTACATCTTAACCTCATACATGTGATCTAACCAAGATTCCATACACTGCGACCTGTCTGATCTCCATTTTATAAAAATGATAGCAGCATTACAGAGGGTGCAATAAGATTTACAAGGATAACAAAGCAGAGGTTATACCTCAGGAAAGACTGAACAGTCTGGGATTTTTTATTTCTAGAGGAAAGTCTGAGGTGTGACCTCAGATATTTAAGAATATGAAAGGAATTCACAGGATAGACAGAAATTGGTAATTCACAAAATCACAGAGTGCAGAAGAGGCTCTTCGGCCCATCGAGTCTGCACTGACATGTGAGAAACACCAGACCTACCTACCTAATCCCATTTATCAGCACTTGGCCCATGGCGCGTCATAACATTCAATGCTAAGTGCTCATCCAGCTACTTTTTAAAGGATGTGAGGCAACCCGCCTCCACCACCCTCCCAGGCAGCACATTCCAGACCGTCACCACCCTCTGGGTAAAAAAGCTTTTCCTCACATCCCCCCTAAAACTCCTGTCCCTCACCTTGAACTTGTATCCCCACGTCACTAACCCTTCAACTAAGGGGAACAGCTGCTCCCTATCCACCCTGTCCATGCCCCTCATAATCTTGTACACTTCGATCAGGTAACCCCTCAGTCTTCTCTACTCCAACAAAAACAACCCAAGTCTATCCAACCTCTCTTCATAACTTAAATGTTTCATCCCAGGCAACATCCTGGTGAATCTCCTCTGCACTCCCTCCAGTGCAATCACATCCTTCCTTTAATGTGGCGACCAGGACTGCACACAATATTCCAACTGTGGCCTCATCAAGGTTCCATACAACTCCAACATGATCTCCCTACTTTTGTAATTTATGTCTCCATTGATAAAGGCAAGTGTCCCATATGCCTTTTTCACCACCCCACTAACTTGCCCCTCCGCCTTGAGAGATCTATTGACACACACGCCAAGGTCCCTTTGTTCCTCAGAACTTCCTAGTGTCCTGCCGTTCATTGAATACTTCCTTGTCAAATTACTCCTTCCAAAGTGTATCACCTCACACTTTCCAGGGTTAAATTCCATCTGCCATTTATCTGTCCATTTGACCATCCCGTCTATATCATCCTGCAGCCCAAGACACTCAACCTCACTATTAACCACCCAGCCAATCTTTGTATCATCTGCAAACTTACTAATCCTACCCCCCACATAGTCATTTATGTTGTTTATATAAATGACAAATAATAGGGGACCCAGCACAGATCCCTGTGGTACGCCACTGGACACTGGCTTCCAGTCACTAATGCAACCTTCTGTCACCACCCTCTGTCTCCTGCAACTGAACCAATTTTGAATCCATCTTATCAAATTAACCGGTATCCCATGTGCATTTGCCTTCCTTATAAATCTCCCATGTGGGACCTTGTCAAGGGCTTTGCTGAAATCCACATAAATGAGATAAACTGCACCATCCTCATCTACATGCCTGGTCACCTCCTCAAAAAATTCAATCAAATTTGTTAGGCATCACCTCCCTCTGACAAAGCCATGCTGACTATCCCTGATCAAACCTTCCCTCTTCAAGTGGAGATAGATTCTCTCCTTCAAAATTTTCTCCAATAGTTTCCCTGCCACTGACGTGAGACTGACTGGCCTGTAGTTTCCTGGCTTATCTCTACAACCCTTTTTAAATAGCGGAACCACATTAGCTGTTCTCCAGTTCTCTGGCACCTCCCCGTGGCCAGAGAGGAATTAGAAATTTGGGTCAGAGCCCCTGCGATCTCCTCCTTTGCCTCCCTCAGCAGTCTGGAACACATCATCAGGACCTGGAGATTTGTCCACTTTTAAGCCTGCCAACATCTCCAATACGATGTCACTCCCTATATCAATTTGCTCAAGTCTCTCTCCCCGAGTTCCATACCTTCACCCTCATTCTCTTGGTTGAAGGCGGATGTGAAGTATTAATTCAACACTCTATGTCCTCTGGCTCCACCCATAGATTACCCCTTTGGTTCCTAATGGGCCCTACTCTTTCCCTGGTTATCCTCTTCCCATTGATATACTTATAGAATATCTTGGGATTTTCCCTACTTTTACCAGCCAAGGCTTTCTCATATACCCTCTTTCCCCTCCTAATTTCTTTCTTAAGCTCCACCCTGCACTTTCTGTCCTCCACTAATGCCTCCACTGATTTGCTCCCCTTGTACCTGCTAAAAGCCTCTCTTTTCCTTCTCATCGTATCCTGACATAGAAACAGGTCATTTCAGTGCCTCGGTCCTGCTCTGCCGTTCAATGAGATCATGACTGGTCTCTGACCTATGTACCTGCATTTGTCCATATGTCTGAATACTTTTGGATAACAAAAATCTATCAATCACAAACTTAAAATGAACTAATGTAGCATCAATTGCAATTTATAAAAGAGCTCCAAACTTCTACCACCCTGTGTGTGTCGTGTTTGGGCGTAAACCAATTCCCTCCTGAAGAGATCCCTTAGACTTGGACTTTCCAACCATCAGAAATCTTTTTCTCTTAATATTTTGAAAATTAGAATCATTTCACCCCTTTGACTTATAAATTTCAAGGAATGCACTCCTAGTTTGTGTAATTTCTCCTCTTTGTTTAACCTTTGGAGTCCAAGACGAGACTAGAACCAAGTAATTGTCTTTTATTTATGCCCCATGAATCCAATAGGGAATTCAGGAGAAAAATAAACCTTGTGGAAGTACCATTCTACAAGTCTGTATAGACTTAGGACTTTCAGCTCCAGCAGAAATGTAAACACTGCATCACCGATTCTTGTGCACCCCTGGAGCTGCACACCTTGCATTTCATGATAGTTACCTTTAATTGCGTTGCCTCTCATTGATGCCCTGAATGAATTTCTCCATTGCTTCCTGGTAACTGGGCCCCTTCTGAACTTTGTCACAGGTATTTCTGAAAGGAAACGACTGCTCTCTCCAGAGAATTCGCACAACCACAGTTCTGCCATCAAACACGCCTTGGTGATCCACTTCTAACGGCTTATCGTGTTTATTCAAAACCTTTTCTAGCAGGATCACAGCACATATGTCTTCCCTTTTGTATTCCCCGATTCACTATTGTGGAATTAACAGATTTATTTTAGTAGCTTTCCCATTTGTGTTTTTACTACACAATTATTCTTCCCTTCACCCCCACTGTCGGTATTCCGTAGGGATCGTTCCCTCCGGGACACCCTGGTCCACTCCTCCATCACCCCCTACACCCCAACCCCCACCTATGGCACCACCCCATGCCCACGCAAAAGATGTAACACCTGCCCCTTCACTTCCTCTCTCCTCACCGTCCAAGGGCCCAAACACTCCTTTCAAGTGAAGGAACATTTCACTTGCATTTCCCCCAACTTAGTCTACTGCATTCGTTGCTCCCAATGCGGTCTCCTCTATATTGGAGAGACCAAACGTAAACTGGGCGACCGCTTTGCAGAACACCTGCGGTCTGTCCGCAAGAATGACCCAAACCTCCCTGTCGCTTGCCATTTCAACACTCCACCCTGTTCTCTTGCCCACATGTCTGTCCTTGGCTTGCTGCATTGTTCCAGCGAAGCCCAATGCAAACTGGAGGAACAACACCTCATCTTCCGACTAGGCACTTTACAGCCTTCCGGACTGAATATTGAATTCAACAACTTTAGGTCTTGACCTCCCTCCTCCATCCCCACCCCCCTTCTGTTTCTTCCCCCTTCCTTTTGTTTTTTTTCCAATAAATTATATAGATTTTTCTTTTTCCCTCCTATTTCCATTATTTTTAAATATTTTAAAATCTTTTATGCTCCCCCCACCCCCACTAGAGCTATACCTTGAGTGCCCTACCATACATTCTTAATTAGCACATTCGTTTAGATAGTAGCACCAACTTCGACACCTATGTGTTCTTTTGTTCTGCCGTCTGTGACATCTTTTGATGATCTGTTTCTATCACTGCTTTTGCCTACAACCACACCACCCACCTCCACTTCTCTCCCCGCACCCAACCCTGCCCCCCCCCCCCCACCTTAAACCAGCTTATATTTCAACCCTTCCTGGGATTCACCTAGTTCTGTTGAAGGGTCATGAGGACTCAAAACGTCAACTCTTTTCTTCTCCGCCGATGCTGCCAGACCTGCTGAGTTTTTCCAGGTAATTCTGTTTTTGTTTTGGATTTCCAGCATCCGCAGTTTTTTGTATTGTTTCTATCCTTGTTTCCCTCTAATTCTTATGCCAATTATTTTAAATCTATGAACACAGGTTACTGACCCACCAAGTATCCTACGTTTTCTTAACATCTCCCACCCCCAATCAAATCAACATGACACCTTCAAAAGTTTGTTAATATGCTTCCCCAGATCACTTTGTTTTTGCACTGGCATTCAGTTTAACATCTCAACCCCAAGAAACAGCATTGCAACAGCGCAGCACTCCCTCAGTACTGCATTGGGAGTGTCAGCCCGGAATATGTTTGCTACACAATACAAAGGAAATATAGAGAGAAATTACAAGAAGAGAGGCACATTGAGACAGAATAATCAAACATTACTTTGAATCCATTGTACAGTGTTACAGAGATCTTCAATTTCACGAGAAACTTGATAAACAAACAGAACACATGAAATCTCGGAACCTCCGTCCATCAGAATATCTTTGTGTGTTTTTCCTTGTCCATAACATTCCACTGGTATAAAAGAGAACTTATGCTGTATCAGTCATCATTACACACAAGGGGTATTTTGTTCAATATTAGCAGAAATATGATTCTCCGAGACTGATAGAAAATTGTCAATTACACCTGCAGCAACAGGAAAGTAATTTAGTTTCTTACCCCGTCTAAATGCCCACATCCAACCACTGACCTCCCCCACTCCCTTTCTTCCCCCACCAATTGTTTCCCCTCCTTGTCCCAATCATTCCCCCCTCCTCACTCATTCCCCCCTCCCCACTCACTCCCCCCTCCCCACTCACTCCTTTCCCCTATCCACCATGCTCCCCTCCCCCTTTCTACTCCTCAACCTTCTTCCTCCTTGCCGCCCCTTTCCCTTCCTCCTTCTGCACCCACCCCTGCCATCCTTTCATCCCTCTCCCCTTTCTTCCTACCCTTCTCCTCCTCCTCACTCTTTGTTCCCTTTTCCACTGATGCATTCCTCACCCCTTCTCCATCTTCCTGATCCTTCCCCCTTTAATCAACTCCACTCATTCCAACCCTTCTCCCGGCTTCTTCCCCCTCATTCCCTCTCCCTGCTCCTATGACTCTATAAATTTTATAATATGGTAACCAAAACTGTGCACCAAGTGTGGATTAACCAAGGTTCAATACAAGTTTATACCTTCTCTACTTTTCAATTCTGTCCTTCTAGAAATAAAGCCAATGTTTGGTTTGCTTTTTCATGCTCTTACTAGCTTGACTCACTATTTTTAATGCTGTGTTTATTTATACTCCCTGATCCCTTTACTCCCCTATCCTATTTAGATTCTTATTTTCCAAGTAATAAATGACCTCTTTATTTTTATTACCAAAATATAAGACCTCCCACTTATCTATGTTGAAATTAATTTGTCAATTATATACTGTAGTGTAAAGGGGTTAATGGTTATGTTAATTAGACAATGACATTAATGATGATGTAAGCATGACATCAGGGCCAGATGACCGAGAGTGAGGCACAGAACAGTCTCTGTAAAGAGAATAAATGTACTTGCCATGAGGCATTGGTTGTAAAAAGCTGTAGATAAATAGTTTTAAGAAAAACTTAATACATACTATGTTCAAGTTGTAGAGTAAGGGGCATCACATCCAGCTATAAAACAACACAAAGTAAAGGACAACAAGCCAAACAATCGCTGCACTGCTGGAGACTGCAGTTTAAGACAACTGACCAGATTGGTAATCCATAGGTGAAGACCTAGGAACAGCTCAGCTTTGCAAAGTAGAAGAACAAAAATAAGACGTAACTTGAGTATTGCTGAAAAATGAGTCATGTCTAAGCTTTTTGTCTTGCACTCACCAGGACACTTCACAAGAATACCAGTATAAGGGAAAACAACAATTTATACTGCATGTGAAGAGAGTGCTGATTGGTAGAGGTGTTTCCATGGAGAATGCACCAGTGATGGTGACTAACAGGTAACTGTCAAGCGTTGTTTGAAATTTAAACCAGGCAGCTTGACACCGGTCAAGGCATTGCCCTGAGGAATGAGTCAGTGAATGGCTGTCCTTTATTCTGTTTAGCTGAAACAGGTGCAATGTGGGTACACGTTCCTTCTATCTGCAAAGAACAGGGCCCTTTGTATTAATATATGTTCCAGTACATGCAAACACACCACATTGCCAGCCCAACTGACAATCTTTAATTGGTCGTTAGCATAATTCTCATCACACTGAGGATTTAGCAAATGCTGTCCAATCGCAGAGTCATTTCTAATGTTGGAAACTGTTTTGAGTTTTGCAAGCACAGGCTAGTTGGGTACAGTCTGTACCCAATATGTATCTTGGTAGGGGACAGTACATGAACAGCTCTCTGCAATAATTGATCAGCCACTATGCCTTCCACAGCCCTTCAAACACATTGGGAGTCTGTAGGAAGGACAATGGTGGCAGTTCTGGAAGCGCCAGTTTGAAAGGTATCAAACAGCTTCAGGCTTGCAAGACAAGGCCCAAAAACACTAGGTCAGTACCATTTGGCGTGCGGTTGGGGACATAGCTGACGATGTCCTGGAAAGACAACGAGTCGAGGAGATCTCAATTGCCTACGCAGAGATTCGGAAAGCCTTTAATAATTATTATATCATCAAGAAAAATATGTTAATCGAATGGGCAAGAATCAACCAAAGGAACCAGAGGCCAGGTAAATCCATCGATTCATTTATTAATGACTTGTATATATTGGCCAGTTGTTGCGGCAAACAGAGCTTTAAAATGCAAGTGAATTCGTGAATGCATTGTAGTCGGCATGCTCGATGAGTTGGTATCAGGCTTCTTGTAAATCAAGGAGCATTGAACATCAGAGAAGGCTGAACAGTTTTCAAGGCTGCTGGAGTTTCAAAGGGATAATCGGGGTGTACTTTGTGGCACCATAAAGGCTCAGGAGGGGTTCAGGTGTAGACCGTCCCAGCACGGTTCAGATGTAGACTGTCCCAGCACGGTTCAGGTGTAGACTGTCCCAGCACGGGTCAGGTGTAGACCGTCCCAGCACGGTTCAGGTGTAGACCGTCCCAGCACGGTTCAGGTGTAGACCGTCCCAGCACGGTTCAGGTGTAGACCGTCCCAATGGTGCTGCCACCACTTTCCCCAGTTCTGGCACCAATGCTTCACAACCCGTAACCCACTTCTCCCACATCAATGTTTAAACCATACACTCATCTCTAAATTTGCCACTTGCCAATTTGCATGTGGTTCAGGTAACAATGTAGAAGTTATTACCTTTGAGATTCTGCTTAATCTGGGGCCTAGCTCCTCATACCAACTATGCGGAACCTCCTCCCTCGTCCAGCCTGTCATTGGTACCAACATGGACCATGCCGACTGGATCCTCTCCCCTCCCACTGCAAGTTCCTCTCTAGCCCTGAGCAGATGTCCCGAACCCTGGCACCGGGCAGGCAACACAGCCTTCTAGACTCTTGCTCTTTGTTGCAGGGAACAGTGTCAATCTTCCTCACTATACTGTCCCCTACTATTACTACATTGCTATTAATACCCCCTGCTGAACAGCTTCCTGTACAATGGTGCCATGACCAGTCTGCTCATCCACATTGCAGACCTTGCTTTTGTCTACACAAGTTTGCAAGAACCTCAACTTGTTTGACAGTTGTTGCTCCTCCACTCCTGTCTGCTCGTTCTCTTTACCTGTCTCACTCATGGTCACATCCACATGTCCTTCATTGCTGTCCAAAACAGATGTCCCTATTTTAAGGGGTGTAACCACCTTCTGGAACAAAGTGTCCAGGTATTTCTCCCCTTCCCTTATGTTGTGCAGTATCTGCAGTTCGGCTTCCAGATCAATAATCCTGATCTGGAATTCCTCTAGATGCTTACATTTTCTGCAGATGTGTTTGTGCTGGATTGTCTTGGCATCCAAAAGCTTCCAAAATCCACAGCTGCAACATAACATCTGTCCTGCCAATGATACTTATGTTATTTAGTTAATTTAATTTAATTACTTTATTAACTTAGAATAATTCCTATGTATGCTACAATTAACTGTGTTCATTAAATTCTAGTACCACTTACAACTAAAAGTTTAATGTTTCTTAATTACACAGGTATCCATTTTAGGTATTTATTATTTATTCTAAAGTTTTAATCTCTGTAATAGTGACCATGAAACCATTGCCCTTGATGTAAAAACCACCTGGTTCACTAATATCATTACCTGCTGTCCTTACCTGGTCTGGCCTACGTGTGACTTCGGACTTCATGTGTGTCTGCCTTCCTCAAAATATCTCATCAGCTAATCCTCATCATATGTCTCAGAATCTTCCTCTGTCTTGCTTAGAGGGAGTATGATTATCACAGTTGGCTTGATGGCTAGTGTGTGGTTCAGAATAAGGCCTACAGCACAGATTTGATTCCCATTCCAGCTGAGGTAGACTTGGGACCTGGCTCCTCCCTAGCAAACTACCAGTGCCAGAACTGCCAAGAACAAAGGCTGAGGAAGAAGCACCAACAGGTACTGAGCCAAGAAATGCCTCTGGGCAGAGCAAACAAGGAATGTCTTGCTGAGATTCCAACTTTCACATCCATATAGTTTAATGTTGACAAGATGTAGCACTTCAGCATTCTGCTTTCCAACGAGATGTTTTGTTTATAAAGAGGTCCAAAATTTTTGTGATGGTTGTTTTGCAAGTGTCATGCACTTCCTGATGTCTTGATCACTTTTCCCAGATGTTATGAGTATACCCAGATAAGAAAATCATTCTACTTGTTTATCTCTTTTGATTCCACTGTTATTTTGCATCTACGTGAAATCCTTCCAATGCATATTGTTTTGTTGCAGTTTAATGATCTCTATCTGTTACTGTTTACGATTGTGTCTAGGAGGTTGCTCTATCATTCGGGTATCTCAGATTATTCATTTAGTTATTTGCAGAGACTGGAGAAGCTAGGATTGTTCTCCTTAGAGCAGAGAAGATTAGGTGAAGATTTAGCAGAGGTATGCAAAATCATGAAGGATTTTGATAGAGCTAACTGGGAGAAACAGTTTGTTCTGGGTCAGTTGGTCAGTAACTAGGGGCCATAAGTTTAAAATAATTGGTAAAAGAACAAGAAGGAAAATGAGAAGAAATTAGTTCACTTAGTGAGTTGTTAAAATCTGGAATATGCAAGGCTGCTGGAATCAGCTTCCATAGGAACTATGAAAAGGCAGCTGGCCATGGATTTGAAGAGGACTAATTTGCAGGGTTTCTAGGGCTCTGGGACGTGGCATTGGGCTGGCTGTCTGAACCTGGCATTGGGGCTGATGTTGTTCACAAGGTCACTCCAGAGGGCAGTAATGTTGGTGTGGGACCGGTCGTTCATGAAGACCATCTGTTTCTGCCAGTCTTCAGTCACTCAATCTCTGACTGTGGGAAGGGAACAGTGAAGTTTCACTGAGATGACTGTGGGAAGGGGACAGTGAAGTTTCACTGGGATGACTGTGGGAAGGGGACAGTGAAGTTTCACTGGGATAACTGTGGGAAGGGGACAGTGAATTTTCACTGGGATGACTGTGGGAAGGGGACAGTGAAGTTTCACTGGGATGACTGTGGGAAGGGGACAGTGAAGTTTCATTGGAATGACTGAGCGAAGGGGACAGTGAAATTTCACTGGGACGACTGTGGGAAGTGGACAGTGAAGTTTCACTGGGATGACTGTGGGACATAAAGGCAAAAGACTGCGGATGCTGGAAATCTGAAACAAAAACAAAAAATGCTGGAAAAACTCAGCAGGTCTGACAGCATCTGTGGACAGAAAGACAGAGTTAACGTTTCGAGTGCATATGACTCTTCTTCAGTGTTAGATAAGAGTCTGCTCCTTCCGCTCCCATTCTTCAGCTCTGAAGAGGTCATGTGAACCCAAAACGTTAACTCTGTCTTTTTCTCCACAGATGCTGTCAGACCTGCTGAGTTTTTCCAGCATTTTTTGTTTTTGTTTCCGATTTCCAGCATCCACAGTATATTTTGCCTTTATATTTGAAAGAATTGGGGTTTATTTCACTGGAACATGATTGATCTAAAGGAGGTTTTGAAGATGATGAACAGTCCTGAGAGGGTAGGAAGTGACAGGCTGGTCCTTCTGGTTGGCAGATTGAAGCAAGAGGGCAGAATCTGAAGATTCAAAATGAGGACACAAATGAGAACATTTCTCTCCACTTCTGGAACAATGAATTACACAGAATGTAGAGCAGAAACAGCCCATACGGCACAACAAATCAATGCTGGTGTTTATGCTCCACACGAGCCACCTCCATTTTCTCACCCCATGATCCTATCCTTCTATCCTTTTCTCAATGTGTTTCTCTAACTTGCCCTGAAATACATCTATACTATTCACCTCAACCTCTTTCTGTGGTGATGTGATGCACATTCTAATCATTGTTTGGGTGAAGAGGTTTCTTCTGAATTCCCAAAAATGTTAATTGGTGAGTGTCTTGTTTATACTTTACCAGATGTGGCAACTGAGGTAGAGAGTATAACCTAATTGAAAAGGGATTTTGTATATAACATTCAACAGCTCTTAGAAGGATGTGGGATGGGGTAGGTGGGATTGAGCTTGATTGGAATGGGCTTGATGGCTGAAGTTCCTCCTCGTGCTATGATCTGCAGACGCCCCCCCCCCCCCCCCCCCCCCCCCCCCCCCCCCCCACTGCCCCCCGCCCCCCACCATACCTTTTGCTTCTGTAGTCAGTACTAGGTCTGTATTGTTGATCAACACTGGTGGCTGCCAGTCTCTTGGCTCAGTCTGTCTCTCTCCACCCCACCCCCTTTTTCTCCCCCCACCCCCTTAACCTTCCCCCCACCCCCTTTTACTCTCTCCACCCCACCACCATCCCCTTTTTCTCTCTTCCACGCCCACCCTCTTTTTCTCCCTCCCCCATCCCCTATTTCTTCCCTCCCCCACTCCCTTTTTCTTTCTCCACCCCACCCCCACCTCCTCTTTCTCTCTCCATCCCACCCCACCTTTATCTCTCTCCATCCCACCCCCACCGCACCCGCTTTTTATTCCACTCACCCCTACCCCCCTTTAAATTCCACACCCTCTTTTTCTCTCTCCCCCACCTCTTTTCTTCCCCCCTCCCCTACCCGCTTTTCTTCCCCACCCCCCTTTTCTCCCCCCAACCCACTTTTCTCCCCTCCACTACACCCGCCCCGCTCCCTTTTCTCTGCCCCTACCCCCAGCCACACCCCTCCCTTTTCTCTGCCCCCACCCACACCCCTCCCTTTTCTCTGCCCCACCCCCAACCACACCCCTCCCTTTTCTCTGTCCCCGCCCCCAACCACACCCCTCCCTTTTCTCTGTTCCCGCCCCCACCCACCCACCCACACCCCTCCCTTTTCTCTGCCCCCACCCACACCCCTCCCTTTTCTCTGTCCCCGCCCCCAACCACACCCCTCCCTTTTCTCTGCCCCTACCCCCAACCACACCCCTCCCTTTTCTCTGTCCCCACCCCCAACCACACCCCTCCCTTTTCTCTGTCCCCACCCTCAACCACACCCCTCCCTTTTCTCTGCCCCCAACCACACCCCTCCCTTTTCTCTGTCCCCACACCCAACCACACCCCTCCCTTTTCTCTGTCCCCACCCCCAACCACACCCCTCCCTTTTCTCTGTCCCCACCCCCAACCACACCCCTCCCTTTTCTCTGTTCCCCACCCACACCCCTCCCTTTTCTCTGTCCCCACCCCCAACCACACCCCTCCCTTTTCTCTGTCCCCACCCTCAACCACACCCCTCCCTTTTCTCTGTCCCCACCCCCAACCACACCCCTCCCTTTTCTCTGCCCCCGCCCCCAGCCACCCACCCACACCCCTCCCTTTTCTCTGTCCCCGCCCCCAACCACACCCCTCCCTTTTCTCTGTCCCCACCCACACCCCTCCCTTTTCTCTGTCCCCACCCCCAACCACACCCCTCCCTTTTCTCTGCCCCCACCCACACCCCTCCCTTTTCTCTGTCCCCACCCCAAACCACACCCCTCCCTTTTCTCTGTCCCCGCCCCCAACCACACCCCTCCCTTTTCTCTGCCCCCAACCACCCCCTCCCTTTTCTCTGTCCCCACCCTCAACCACCCCCTCCCTTTTCTCTGTCCCCACCCCCAACCACACCCCTCCCTTTTCTCTGTCCCCACCCTCAACCACACCCCTCCCTTTTCTCTGTCCCCGCCCCCAACCACCCCCTCCCTTTTCTCTGCCCCGCCCCCAACCACCCCCCTCCCTTTTCTCTGTCCCTGCCCCCACCCACCCCTCTCCCTTTTCTCTGCCCCTGCCCCCACCCACCCACCCCCCACTCCCTTTTCTCCTCCCTCACTCCCCCTCCACCACCCACCCATCAGGAAGGGGATGACCTGGTGCTGAAAACCCCTATTGCGGCCGGGGGATAAAATGACATTTTTCACACCCACTAACGCACCCAGTGCAATTCAGGGACTATTCCACCCAGTGTCTTTGAAAAAACACAAATTCTTCCAAAAGGTTTCTACTCCTTGAAGATGAACTATTTTTCATGACTAAACCTTACTGACAGTAATGACTTCATAGGACCTTGGTTCTGAACAAATCTTTGTCACCTTGGCTGGTTGGCACCCATCGTCTGTGGGATCCTGGTTGAAAAACTTACTGTCCCCACACTAAACTTGGCAATTCTGTACCATTTTTATCAAGCATGTTAGTCATTGTCTCTTCCATTAAGAGAGTGGAATGGGTAAGAGTAGATAAATTGGTATGCACTGGTCTGCCAAACTTGAGCCCTGCCAGTGATTAAATAGTTGCACTTAAAGGTAACGCTCTCAGATGTAACATTGCGATGTGTAGATCTTGCTTTGTCTGTTTACATTTCAGAATGAGGGCTCTCACTCTATAAATCATTTGTTCAGCTGGACTGTTAGATTGAAATGAATGAGAAGAAGTAGTGTGATCGATATTCCACTTCTCACACATATCCTGAAATAGCTTGCCAATAAATTGTGGACCATTATCCATAATGATCTCTCGAGGCCTACCAAATAAACTGAAAATACCACTAAGTGTGTGCCATAACTATATTTGAAATATTGTACAATTATTGAATAATGGGGTACTTGGTAAAGTGGTCGATGAGGCTATTGAAGTCAATGCCATGAACATGAAAGAGGTTAAATGTGATTTTGGACGATGGATGGATAGGAACTTCATTTGGAATCAATGGTTCTTTGTACTGACTTGACATGTGCTTGTGACATGCTTTGTACTTCTTGATGATGACTTCAGTGTCATTGTTCATACCCAGCCAATAGACTGTTTCTCTTGGGAATCTTCTCCCCCAATCTATGTCCATGGTTGAGTGATGATGTTGATGAATAATATCAGGTTGCAAGGATTCCAGTATGATGACCTGTCTGTCTTTAAAAATGACTCTGCAGGAAATGCCTAGCTCATCCCAGTAAGGCCAAAATGATCTCATGTCTTCATGGACATGCTGAATCGATTCAGGCCATCCTTCAGTGATGGTTTTCCATGTTTCTGTAGTGTCGAATCTTTCGCCTTTTCTTCTTCTTGCTGCTGGCATTTGAGTAGTAGAAAATGTATCCGATCAATCGACAGACTTGCATTCTCCTGCAAGTGTAATGTTGCAGCTCCCTTGAAACTGCCAATTTTGTCAAAACATTCAGGACAATTTGATCTTAGGTCATGAACTGAGGCAAAATAAGTAGTTTATTAAGTTGATCTGCCATATGACGTCTGACTGATTCCATGAATTGTAACGAATGCAAGGTCACAGCATGCTGGCAGACCTGCAATTGCTGGCTCTTTAGTCTCCGTGATGTACAATGTCTATGATACCTAGGAGGATTGATTATGTTTGCACTCCAGGACTATGGATCCTGTACATGGAATTATTTAAATACTGTACGCTGAAAGTTGCACAGCAGTAGGTTTCACCATAATCTTCCATGGCTGTGGATACATGTCTTTTATAATCCGCATAGGTAGCATCTTGGCACTTGCCCCTGTGTCAATCTTGGCCAATAACAATTAGTTACCAACTTTCTCAGGGCAGATAATTTGAATCTTGTCAAACATTTCAGACGGTCTGATAGCATCTATGTTTACCATGAGATTGACGGCCTGAAACATGTGTTCACCACTCTTCCTCTCATCATGCACAGCATCCTCATTTTCTAGTTTGTCAATCACCTCATACATATGTATCTGACGGGATACTGGGTGGTCATTCTCATTGCTTGAAGGTCTGTTTGGATCAGTGCATGTCTCTTAGTAGCTACATCAGCCTTTGCTCTGGCGTACTGCTTCTGCCAACGGCCCTTTCTGTCCCATGCCTTGCAGAATTCCTTGGTGCATGCAGAAGGCCACACCTTCCACATGTCTTGCTAGGTTTGGGTGTTCTAGAGAGTGCATCAACAACTGGGGTTGTAATTAGGACCTGTAAGTTTCGTTGACCTGTGAGGATCACTTTATACTGATGTTCATCCTTGAGCAGATCTTCAATGCTATAGACTTTGGGTTTGTCTAGCAGATCTTTCTGGAACGTTTCCATGGGAGTACATGCGATCACCAACTCAACAATTCCATCTGTTACTTCTGTGTTTGAAAAATCACAGTACATACCCTTTCCTCTGCATGTGCTGATGAAATGCTCTATAGATTCTGTAGGCTGTTGTCAAAATGACATGAACTCCAATCAATGAATACGAAAGTTTAACTTGAATCTGAACCGATGAAGTCCATATCCTTTGGGGATCCTATAGCTCTTCTGCTGTTAATCCTGATGTGTTCAGCCTGTGTAGACCTCCATTCCCAATTGTTAGGTGAGTTTTTATGGCTTGCTTGCCTGGTCCAGACACACCTGAATCAAGAAACCGTAGCTCTGTGCACTGTTTTGAATTCGGATGGTAGTTCAGTGCATCCCAATTCACACTTGAATTTTGTGGACGTTCTAATAATATCCCTTTGATCTTCATTCTCCCATAATACTTGGGATGAGTGTCGCTGTAGCCGCTTTTTCACGCTTTTCCGAAGCTCTGACCATTATATTCACAACGTTCTCCAGCCCGATTTTTAATGTGTTTTTTTCTGTTAGTCTCTCCCTCAGTCACTCTCGCTCCGCCCCACACCCTGGTCACTCGTCTTTCCCTGCTGAGCTAACCTGGTGCTGGTCCTCTCCACATGCTTTCCCATTCACTGAACAGACAGGCAGTGTGCTGCAATCACACCAAGAGAGATCCATCTGCTTACCAGCTCTTTAATTGAGCACTATCTCTCTGTGTCTTACAAGCTTTTCTTTGCAGTCACCAAATTGCGTTTGCAACACTCTCTGGCGCTGGGACTTCGTAGCAATCTGACCAAAACATCGGGGATGTCTCATGCCAGATAGCACAATCTAAGTCTGTTCACCATGTTGTACCTGTGCTGAATCTTGTTTCCAGGCTGTTTCACCACTGCTGAACACCATGTTGTGTTCTTATAATAACACAAAGGCACCAATCACTCATACGGGATTGGGGAAACACATTGTGGGTTCATTTCTCAAGAATAGGCACAAGAGAACAGATATACATGGGTAGGAAGCTTGAAGACATCTAAGCTGTGCTGTCTTCTGCTCACAGGCAAAACTGGATTGCATGGCACACTTCCCTTCTAGTGCTGCCATGTTGCTATCACTTAAAGGCATATTACAACACTGACTACCAAGAGAGTGGTTGAAGGGAATAGTGCTGATGTATTTAAGGGAGAGCAATAAAAGCTGAAGAGGGAGAAATGAATAGAAGGTTATAATGGTAGATTTCAATGAGGAAAGATGGAAGGAGGCTCAAGTGAAGCATAAACACCATCAATGGAGTGGTTGGGCTGAATGGCCTGTTTCAGTATTACATTTCCTATGTAATCCTATGTAATGAAAGAAACATAAGAGAAGAAATGTCCTGAGTAGATTCAATAAAATATAAACAACCAAAGTGGTGAGGGAGACATCTGAGTGAAGCATCAAATGAGCTTTCTTTTTGTACCCCATCAAACTCTTGCTGGAAGAGGTTCCTATATTTCTCAGGACAGTATTCTATGGGACAGAAAGACTTGCTAAGGATTCAGTCCATGTCCAGGACCCTGCACACATGCAAAGATACACAGGGGAATTCCATTCATGATCTGAAGAAGTGGGAAGTCTTAAGGACATCAGCTGATAAAGAAGGAGCAAAGGTTAAACTGTTGGATTGGGCTTGTGGGAGAAACATGACAAAATTGTTCTGTCCAGGACTCAAAATCAACCCAATTTTCCCAAAGGGACAAACAGAAGGTCCAGCAAATGAATTTATGCCAGGGAATTTTGAGATGAATATAAATAGTTGAATCATAACTGGAGAAGAAACAGTGGAAGATAGAACGTTGGAAGTAATGTCAGGGCCTTTGAGAGGGTCAGAAGAGGTTGAGCAGGACATTATCAGAGGTGGGAGACTTTAGTCACACAGAGAAACTGGAGAAGCTGGGGTATAATGAGGGGTTTTGATAGAGCAGGGAGGGTGACATTGGGCAGAATCTTCCCTTCCTGCCATTAGTTCCATGGCAGGATGCGAAAGTGAGAGTAATTCTTGCCGCGGAACATAAGAACATAA
Source organism: Carcharodon carcharias (assembly GCF_017639515.1). NCBI lineage: Eukaryota > Metazoa > Chordata > Chondrichthyes > Lamniformes > Lamnidae > Carcharodon > Carcharodon carcharias. The sequence continues at coordinate 4,081,358 of NC_054495.1, read as the reverse complement.
GAAATAGGAACAGGAGACCATTCGGCCCCTCGATCATGCTGCACCTTTCATTGAGATCTTGGCTGATCTTCTAGTGTTTTGATTTCCACATTCCCATCTAACCCTGATAACCTTTGGTTTCCTTGCCTAACAAGATTCTGTCTATATCCACCTTAAAAATATTCCATAACCCCGCCTCCACCACCTCCTGAAGCAGAGAGTTCCAAAGTTACATAACCGTCTGAGAGAAAAAAATTCTCCTCATCTCTGTCCTAAAAGGACGATCTCTAATTTTGAGGGGTGATTTGATTGAAGTATACAAGATCCTGAATGGCCTTAACAAGGTGGATGTCAAAAGGATGTTTCCCTTTGTGGTTGAGTCCCGAACTAGGGGGCACTATTTTACTCTTCTAAACTCCAGTTGAAACAAGCCCAGTCTAGTCCAACCTTTCCTCAGAAGACAACCCACTCATTGCAGGTATCAGTCTAGCAAACCTCCTTTGAACCGTGTCCAATGTATTTACATTCTTCCTTAATTAGGAGACCAAAACTGCTCACAGTATTCGAAATGCGGTCTCACCAATGCCCTGTGTAACTGAAACATAACATCCTTACTTTTATGTTCAATCCCTCTCGTAATAAAGGATAACATTCCACTAGCCTTAATTACTTGCTGTACCTGCATACTAGCTATTTGTGACTCATGTACTAGAACACGTAGAACCCTCTGCACCTCAGAATTCTGCTGCCTTCTCCATTTAAGTAATGCTTTTTTGTTCTTCCTGCCAAAGTGAACAACTTCACATTTTCCCACATTAAACTCCATTTGCCAGACCTTTGCCCACTCACTCAACCTATCTATATCCATCTGTAACCTCCTCATGTTCTCATCATGACTTTGAGAGGATCAGAAGAGGTTCAGTGACTTCTTCACACAGTTGCACACTGCCCGCCTCATTAGTTAAACATTCGGCGGGATGGGCAGGAAGTCGGGCCCCCTGCTATCATATTTAAAAGGCACCTGGACAGGACTTCATTAATGGCCAGAAGGAAAGGGTGAGCAGGAGAAGGCAGTAAGTCCACTCCAGCGACGCATCCCTGGACCATCTCTTGGACACAATGTGGGTCAGGCACTCCTCTTCCCTGGGGATAGCCACAGGAGGTCATTCGAGCTGAGCGCTGTGGCCTGGGAGGAGGTCACCAGGGTGATCAGCGCTCACAGAGTATAACCCAGCAGTGCTAGAGGTCAACGATTTAATCTGTGCTGCTAGAGTAAGTGAACCTTCTACCCTTCCAACCCAACCCACCACTTATTGTCCCATGGGATCTGGGCATCACTGGCACAGCCAGCATTTCTCTTGCCCATCCCTAAATGCCTTTGAGAAGGTGGTGGGCTGTTGCCTGACTGAACCCCTGCAGTCCATGTGATGTGTTAGTCGTGAGGGAACTGCAAGGTTCACCCAGACACAGTGAAGGTACAGCTGCAGGGTGCCATGCATGGCAAATTGCAGGTGCTGCTATACTCACGTATCTGCTGCCCTTGTCCTCTAGCTGGTAGAGCTCATAGGGTTGGAGGGTGCTGTTCAAGGAGCCTTGGTGATTTGCTGCAGTGCCTCTTGTACATGGTACACACTGCTGTCACTGTGTACAGGTGGTGCAGGGACTGAATGTTGAGGCTGCTGGATGGCGTGCCAGTCAAGTGGCCTGATTTGTCCCGGATAGTTTCCAGCTTCCTGAGTGTTCTTGGAGCCACACATATCCAGGCAAGAGGGGACAATTCCATTTCATTCCTCACATGTGCCGTGCACCTGGTGGTTGGGTTTCAGGGAGTCACGAGGTCAGTTATTAGCTACAGAATTAGCAGCCTGAAACCTGCTTTTTCATCGTACGTGCTCACAATCCATCTATATGCAGGAGAAGACAGCCCACAACAGGGGAAGAGAGAGAAGACAGGAGGGGGGATTCCTGAGCTCAGGGCCCCTCACACAACTTGAACAGTAGGCTGCTGAGCTGGCAGGGAAGGACCATGACTGTGCCTGTGCCATTAGCAAGGTCGGTGTCTCCCAATCATCTTGTGGGGAAGCATGCATAATCCAGACAACCTCAGAAAATCAAAGTGATTGATGAGTACCGAGTTTGAAGCAGCTTAGGTATTCACTCTCTCCTCCATTCTAGCTGCCAGTGGAAGAGGGTGATGCCAGACCCCACACCTGAAGTCTGCTGCAGCCTGCAGGAGATCTTGGACGAGAATGAGAATGACTTCTCACCTCTACAATCATCATACCATTCGCCTGCACCCCCACCAGCCCAGAGACACACATCTCGGTGGGTCATATATCCAGTTTAGGCTCAGGCTCAAACTCTGGTGATCACCTTAGAGACACATGTCCATAGCAGGAGGGGGCAGTGACAGCCAAGGCCTCAGGCACTCGGAGGACTGCTGGGGAAAAGGCCCCTGCTAAGTCTGAGACAGATGATGAGCCTCTGGAAGGGGCCATGGAGAGGAAGCTGGAGTATCAGCGAGATGCAGGGGAAACATCAGGAAGAGCTGCTAGACGCCCTCAATAGAGTGGCACAAGAGAAGGAGGAGTCCATCTACATGCTCTCTGATGTAGTGGCTCTGACCTGTGAGCACATCAAAGTCTCTATGGGGAAGACGGCAGATGCCATGGAGAACCTGGTCCAGCAGAATGCCCAATTTCTGCCAAAGATGCGCTCGGACCTGCACTCTGTCCCTGTAGACATAGGTGATCTTTCGCAGTGGCTACATGAGAGGGGGGGCAGGGCACCTCGATCTCTCTCCAGGTGCCCCTTCTCCTCAAGGAGTCAGGGTGGGGCCCTTGGGCACCCAAAGGGAGGTGGAGCATCACGCAGACAGCCCAGGGGCATCCACCTACAGATCTCCAACGTTGTCCAGCCATTCCCAACCGCCCCCCCCCCCCCCCCTCCTGTGACCCCATCAGCTCCAGCTGCTCAGGCTGAGGAAGGTGCCCCTGTCCCTGAGCAGGAGACCCAAATCAGGCTGGAGCTCTCCTCACCTTGGCCCTCCAGAGGACGCCCACCAAGGTCATCACAGACAACAGGGCACAGTAGTCAGCAGGCTGCCTCCACCTCTGCTGTGGATGTCAGGGCTGCACTTAGACGTAGCGGTCGAGTAAGGAAAATTAAAAAGTATTGAATGAGCACAGGCAGCATGGCTGTTCAATGATTGTAAGGAGTTTTTACACTTTCAATTATGTTATTTTGCACCAATTGGAAGTCTGGTGGATTCATTCTTGCTGCTAGTTTTAATGGTTGTGTACACTGCACCCCTTCCAGGGCTGGACCAAGGATGGGTCTTCCTCCCCCTAATGCATGGCTGCTCATGGAGACATTGCTCTTTGACAGGAGTGATGGCTGCCATATGCGAGAAGCATCCCACTCACAAAATAATCAGCTGGTGTCCACAATCCTCAAGGTTCTGGGAATAGACCTTGTCACAATGGAAAGACTAACCACATGAGCCTGTGTCAGGCAGGTCCATACCCCTTGCACCCATCACCTCCCCACTTTGTCTCCTCTGGACCTCCCCTCTTGTGTCTTCTGTGCACACCAAACCCGCAGCCAGCTCTAGTGGTACAGACAGCATGGAGACTGAGGTAAGTGCTTTAACATTCTCCTTCGCCACGAGGGTCCAGTTGGGTTATTGAATGGCGCAGTTTCCCACTGGTGGGGTGGAAGATGTGGTGGAGGTGCACAATTCAGGTCTGTTGGGTTTTAATGAGCATGCATGAGATGCAAAGTGGATTCCTGCCGAGCTTCAGTGGGAGACTCGACCCACCATCAGCTGGCCATGAACGTCAGGGGAGGGCGATCCCGACCTGGTTTCCTGATGTCGGGAAACCAAGTTTTCATTCCCCACCATATTTTCCACCCTCGTCTGCCACGAATCTCACTGATGTCGGGAAGGGAAGATTCCATCCATTGTTCCCTGACAACTGGATCCTTAACCAGAGATCATAAATTTACAATAATCAGGAAACAAACTATCTGGGAAATGAGGAGCCATTCTTAACATGGTTGTGGGAGGTGGGTGGTTAGGGTCTGGAACACACTTCCTTAAATAATGGTGGAACCAGAATTCATTGGTACTTTCAAAAGGCAAATGGACATGTACTTGAAGAGAACTAATTTGCCAGGTTATAAGGGAATGTGTGTGTCTAAATTAGTCCACTCATTCAAAGAGCCGGCACAGACATGATGGGCTGAATGGTCTCATTCTGTGTTCTAAGATTCAATAATTGCCCTAGTGAAAATGAAAAAGCATATTGAATGACCTATTCCAAAGATTTCCTAATAAATATAATTGCTATGGAATCACCTTTAAGGTAGGGATCCTGGGAGTGGTAGGGCAGAGTGGGGAGTTGAAGAGCCCATTCCCACCTCTGCCCACTCTGTGCCCAACTCCAGTGAAAAATCCCACCCTTTGAGCAGGGGAGGAAGGATTTGTTATAAAAGAGAACGACATGTTTTAGCAGTTGCTTCTCTGTTCAAAGCGTTTGTGCAGTGACCAATCCTAACACTGGAAAACAGAAAGTGAAACTAAGAAATCGGCTTGAAATGTCATACCCGGACACAGTCGCAGTTTAGAATTGCGCTGTGAATTTAGAGATGGGAGGCTGTAAGTTAGCGACTTTACACTGTTATTGTGACTTCATTTTCATATTTAAAGGTATTTAATACATTCAATTCTCATTTCAGTATTTTCTCCTTTCTCCTCTGGCTCCGCTTCCTCGGTTAACCCCGCTTACTCGGAGGAGGGTGACGTTCATCGTCTCACTATCGATGCAAGGTAAGTTGCTTTGATCACGAAACATTTCCAGGCCGGTCACAACCTCACGTAAATTATTATCTTTTTGAAAACAATTTCACCTTGAGATCTTACTCTTTTCTCTCTGCAAGGTCCCTGGTATTTCTTCGGAGGAAGTTGCGGGACTACAAACCTCCCAACGGGTGTGGGGACGGTATAAACATCTTACTCTTCGGCTTGGTGGGGGCTGGTAAATCAGCCACCATTAATACAATCCTCTCAGCTCTGGATCCAGAATGTGAAACGATAACCAGTGTCCCAACTGGACTGAATCCCAGCTCTCTCACAGCCCAGGTAATCTCTCGTTCGGTTTTTTTTCCACAATCAAGTGTATCGCTATTAACATCACTGACAAGGCTGCTATTAATTGACCATCTCTTCCTATAGTTGCCTCGATAAGGTGGGGGTTGACCTTCTTGATTCATTGGCAGCAGGCGTGATACGGTTAAGTGGCGTGCTAGACCATTTCAGAAGGCAGTTAAAGATTAACAACATCAGTGTGGGACCAGAATCACATAGACTCAGAGTGAGGACAAGTGCTTCCTTTCTCTAAAGGGCATTTGTGAATCGGTTGTGTTTTAATGACAGTTTCACATAATGTCATCTTATTATTTCCAGTTTGCATTTAAGCTTAATTGGCCATGGTGGGATTTGAACTGCTGTGTTCTGAATTATTAATCCCGTAACATAACCACTAAACTACCATATCCCTAAATCTACTTATGTTTTTTAACCCCTGAACAGCTCAGATCCTACAGGCTATATTTTGCTAAGTCACTACAGCTTTGGGACACAGCCGGTTGGAACACAGTGAATGATGCAGTTAAGGCAAAGAAAATTTTAAAGATGATCCTGGAAGGAAGGGTGCCAGAAAAAACCAATGTGAGTTTCCTCAACTATTTTACACATTTAAGGTGCATCATTTTTCAGGTTCTCATTAAACTCACAAAACCACTCGGAGTGTAAAAGGAACAATATTTGCATGAAATTTATTTTCCTATACTTCAGCCGTGAGTCAAGGGGTAGTACTCTCACCTCTTAGAGTCCCTACTCTACGGACTCGAGCACATAATCTAGGCTGATGTTCCCAGCGCAGTACTGAGGGATTGCTGCCTTGTTGGGAGGCTGTCTTTCAGATGAGACACCAATGACTCTGTCTGTCCTCTCAGGGAGATGTAAAGTAAACCACAGGGGCAGAAGATGGACAGAGTCCACAGGTACGGAGTAGCATAAATAAAAACACAGGAATAACACTCAAGAGCAGAGTAACAAGGAAACACAGAGAAAAGTCCTAATTATACCCAGCGGCACAGTAACTGAGAAAAAGCCAAAAGAAACACAGGGACAGAGTAACTGAGAAATAGAAGAATGTTCAAGAGTAACACATGAGAGTGGAGCGACTAAGAACATATAGAAATGGCTGCAGCAGTAGCATACAGGTATAGGGTGAAATGTTGATGACCAACACAGAGCAATAGAAAGATGAAAAAAATCCAGTAGTAACACAGAAACAGATTAATCAAAACACTGAGAAAAACCCATGAGAACAGAGTAAATGGGAATCATAGAGAAACATCAAGTGTAACACAAAATAACAAAGTCATCAAGAAACAAAGTGAAAAATCCAAGAGCAACTTACAGGGTGCAGAGTAATAAAGAAACAGTGAAAAGTCCAAGAATTGCACATAGAGTAATAAAGAAACAGAGAAAAAAGTCCAAGGCTACAAAATTGGGCTTTCTAATGCCACTGGTTCAGCACAATGGGTTTGCAGAAAATGGCAGATGATCCACCTCTGGTCACTTACGGCGTGGCACACCAAGCTTGGAAAGGCACTAGTGTGAGTGTATCATACCAGAAGTATGTAGGGTGGGGAGGTTGTGACATCAGTCAGCACCTAATGCTGACCTGCCCTGCCATTTGGGGCCTCACAGTTCCTGTTAATGTTTTGTGTTGAACACTTTCAAATGAACACGCACCCAACTTCACAAGGGACTCACCCACCAACCACCATCTACCCACCACACACACCCTCCCCCCCCCCACCCGCCAACCTTCTCCGCCACCGCCCCCCTCCACCTGCCCGGCCCCGGCCCCAACCAGTGCTATTTAAAGGAATCAGTATGGGACTTACAGGTGATTTTTTTTGACTTGCTTTTGCTGCTGTAGAGTTAGTGTGTTCAGTATTGTTAGAGCCGCTCTCAGAAGAGAACGGTACTGGAGATTTCCATGGAGTTCAGTGCTGTTTGATGGCCTGTGAGCAGAATGCCTCGTATCACACATGGGGGTTACAGATAGTCTCGCTTAGGCTCCAGCACAACAGGGACAAGGAGCACAGGTAGCAGAGAGGGGAAGATTGTGCAGAGTGAGGAGGAAGGGGAGCTCTCAATCGAATGTCTCATCCACCCAAGGTATCCAGGGAACATTTCTCTTACCTTCACTTTAACCTGGTGCAGTGTCTGAGGTGGTTACAATTCACTGATCAGGTGATCAATGCACTATGTCACCTCCTCTACCTGAACCTGGTTCCAGTGGATGGCTCTGCCAGTGCCCAGGAAGGTCACCATTGCCCTCAATTTCCACACCTCATGATCCTTCCAGGCTGGAGCCAGTGCCATCACCAATATCTCACCCTTTGCAGTGCATCGCCATGTGAAGTAGGGCACAGAGGCTCAGGACACCGGGAGAAGAGATTTCAGTGTCTTGTAGCAGGAGGAGCAAGCATGTGACCTTTCCAGGGTAGCAGGGCTCCCATTGGTGCAGGGAGCCATCAAGTACACACTCATGGCTCTGCAGCTTTTGCATTTCAATGAGTTGATGTACTGAAGTGGCAAAGAGTACTGGTCCCTTAATTTGAGCTGCTGTGTGACCATGCACAGAGCATTATATTGGTGAATTGCTGCTCTCCTGGCAGCAGCCATGAAGCTTTTATCCTGCATTAGTCAGCCATTTCCTCTATCGTCAAAGCACCATGATCAGCCAGAAGGTGGCAGCACTTGGTGATGAGGGTTACTCACTCGACACAGGCCTCATGACTTCCCTCCACCACCCAAACATAGATGGACAACATGTTTACAATGACAGCCATGTTGTCACCAGGAACATTGTGGGCAAAAGCTCATCAACGCTCTGAACAAATGTTCCACTCCCTGGACTGCTTGTGTGGAGCCCGACAATAGTCACCAGAGTGTGTCACTAAATTTGTGATGATTTGCTGTACATGACACAACTTGATTTTTATGAGGGAGCAGTCTATGCCACCAGACTTTTGACTAGCACCTCAGGAGGAGGAAGAGGAGGAGTAAGGGAGGAGGGATCTGGGTTACCATCGCTCTGGAATGGCTAACCTTGAGTGGCTAATCAGACTCCAGTTCTCCAAGAAGCATCCCTACATCACCATTACTTCATAATTCCCATCTTTCCATCCATCTGCTATGGATCATCAGAGGGTCCTTGTGACTAAAATCCTGAAATAAAAGACACCACGAAAAACCCATTCCATACCAACTTTATTCAACAACACTTCCATTGATACATACAGTGCTCAACTAGTTATCCTTATGTTTTCTCTTAATATCTATCTTGTGCATTTATACTTTCAGATAACCATGAACTATCACGGGCCAGCAGTTAAACCTCACTATGCAGGTGCCTTTGCCTGGTCTAGTGTCCCTGTGCAGTGCTAACTAGTAGCTGCAGTATGTCTGGTGGAAGGTGGCTGACTTTCAATGTGGTAGTTTGCAGATGGTCTTGCAGGATGTCCTTGAACAACTCTGGGCCTTGAGGGCTTGGCTTAGGACTGCACCATCTCGACATAGGCGGCAACAGTCTAGACTTGATGGGTGACAGGCAGCAGCAAGGACAGTGGTAGCATGGCAGTGGTGGGAGGATGAATGCTGCCATCTTTTGAGAGGACAGCAGGCCTGTGTACCACGGAGCTACTGCCACTCTCAAGGGATGATGCCACATCAGTAGCAGTGATCAGCTGGAGCACAGTTTGTCGGATTGCTGTGAGACCTTGCAACCCCCTTTGAGCACTGGGATCTACAGCCATGACGGCAGCAGGCTGGGTTTACCTGGCAAGAAGTAAAGATCTCATCACTTCAGTCTGAGCTTCCAGTGCAATACTGAGATGATGGATGAATTCTGTTTGTGCTGCCATGGAAACTGAGATATTGGCCACCAGACGCTACAGCACCGCTGGGTCCACAAGTTCTCCTGGATTGGCCACCAGTTCCACCCTAGAAAAGATGGGCTGTGAACTCTGCTGGAAGGCATGTGCCAAGGTTCGAGATAGACTCTTCTAAGCACCATGTCAGTATTAAAAGGCAGGGCTGCCAATGCACCAAGCATTTTGGAGTGCATGTCCCTCAGCCTTTTCCTGAATGCCATCCATTGAAATCCTCACCTGAGTCCTGTGCAGCAGAACTAATCCGCAACGTGGCTTTCCAGAGAGCTGGCACATTCCATCCTTTCTCCTGGCCTGGCTGCAGTCTCCTCATGCCCAGTGACTCAATACATGTAGATCTCGCCTCTATACTATGCTTTAAAGTATCTACGGTGCCAGTATGGAAACCGTTGGTTGTGAATGTCACATTAAATGACCATGTATCTTCATCAGAGATATTTTGCTTGTCCTCTGCAAAGTGAGGTTCAACTGGCTGGTCAGGTGGCAGTTCGTGGCTATCTGAAAGTATAAATGCAGAAGGGGAGGGTTGGGGTGAGCGGAAAGGAGGGTGAATAGAAAAGCAAGAGGTCCATGATCACACCATCTACAGCTTTCACTTTATAGTTGGATGAGGGTGAAATGGAGTTTGAGAAGGTGCATAAGGCAGGAACATATTGTCATCCTAGATGTTCTTGACAAGATCAGTTGCAATAACCTCAGGCACTGCGGCCCAATAACTCTCAGTATCATCTCCTACAAGGAGCTCAGGAGATACATGGAGCCCTGTCCCTTGCTGCTTTTGTTGCTGCCTCCTTTAATGTGGGACCGTGTCCTGCAAGAGAGCACAAAGTGTGTCAAGAGTGTGAAGGCGGTATGCTCGTCATAGCTGAACAGTAGGAAGTAGTTGGAAGCTGTAAGATGTGGGTGTAAAGCTTACTGCTGTGTTGTGCTGTGAGTGTGAGGAGCAGATGGATGTTAGGACACGTCCAGAATCACAGAATTACACAGTGCAGAAGAGGCCCTTCGGCCCATCGAGTCTGTGCCGACAGTTGAGAAACACCCAACCTACTTACCTAGTCCCATTTACCAGCACTTGGCCCATAGCCTTGAATGTTATGACGCGCCAAGTGCTCATCCAGCTACTTTTTAAAGAATGTGAGGCAACCTGCCTCCACCACCGTCCCAGGCAGTGCATTCCAGACCATCACCACCCTCTGGGTAAAAATGTTTTTCTTCACATCCCCCCTAAACCTCCTGCCCCTCACCTTGAACTTATGCCCCCTTGTGACTGACCCTTCAGCTAAGGGGAACAGCTGCTCCCTATCCACCCTGACCATGCCCCTCATAATCTTGTACACCTCGATCAGGTTGCCCCTCAGTCTTCTCTTTTCCAACGAAAACAACCCAAGTCTATCCAATCTCTCTTTATAGCATAAATGTTTCATCCCAGGTAACATCCTTGTGAATCTCCTCTGCACCCCCTCCAGTGCAATCTCATCCTTCCTATAATGTGATGAACAGAACTGCACACAGTACTCCAGCTGTGTCCTCACCAAGGTTTTATACAACTCCTACATGACCTCCCTACTTTTGTAATCTATGCCTCGATTGATAAAGGCAAGTGTCCCATATGCCTTTTTCACCACCCCACTAACATGCCCCTCTGCCTTCAGAGATTTATGGACATACACGCCCTTTGTTCCTCATAACTTCCTAGTGTCGTGCCGTTAATTGAATACTTCCTTGTCAAATTACTCCTTCCAAAGTGTATCACCTCACACTTTTCAGGGTTAAATTCCATCTGCCACTTATCTGCCCATTTGACCATCCCGTCTATATCTTCCTGTAGCCCAAGGCACTCAACCTCAGTATTAACTGACTGGCCAATCTTTGTGTCATCTGCAAACTTACTAATCCTACCCCACACATAGTCATCTATGTCGTTTATATAAATGACAAATAATAGGGGACCCAGCACAGATCCCTGTGGTACACCACTGGACACTGGCTTCCAGTCACTAAAGCATCCTTCTTTCATCACCCTCTGTTTCCTACATCCACCGTAGTCATATTTGACTTGAAATATTAATTCTGAGGAAATTCTTGTGGAGCCCGATAGAGCAGGGAAGATGGCATGTGGGGTGACTTAATTAGATGGGATGTGAAATTTCAATTTCCCAATGGTGGGTTGAGATGCAGAGATAAAGTCACAGCGTGTTTGTGGTGTTTCGTACATTATACCGGCCTGTGGCTGGTTCATATCTGTAATATATTTGTGTTCCATGAATGCTCATCATCACAATACTGTTTTATTAATTAATTACATCCTACCTTCAAGACAGAGTCAGCAGTGCATGAGAATTTCAGGGCACACAGTTCATATTTGTTTAAAGGTTGCAAGCACCAGTGGGCTTTGTGCAGTTGTGTGTAAGGTCAGTAATTTTCCTTGTTTAATTCTACAGCACAAGGGAGCGGAGCAGGAGGGTGGCAGTTTGCATTGAGGCTTAGCACCAGGCCGAATCAGTGGTGAGGCGGGTGAGGGTTGTGGAGTGGGATCGGTGTCACAGTGTAGCGCAAGAGAGATCAAAGGGAGGACAGAGAGAGGGGTCAGTGTGATGGAGGACTGAAGTGGGAAGCGTCTGGCATCATGGGTGTAGTTGGGGGTTGAGGGGTTGGGGGAATTGCCAATCAAGTTAAGAAAATGAAGGGTCTAAATGGGAGTGACATTACTGACCAAATGTGTGTTTATCTCAGGGTGTTGGCTGGCAGAGTTCTTACAGGGCTGTGAGTTCACCTGTGACAATTCAATTAGCCCCGCGGAGAGTGATCTCAGACAAAATTCTTTACAATGCATAGAAGGGAGGGCCAGCTGAGCCTGCAAGTTCAGCCATCTCTATCCAAAAATTCTGACTGTGTTCCGGTCAAATGCACTCAAAAACGATAAGCAATCATTTGACATCAAATGTCCTAACTTGGAATAAGTTTTTCATATAGTCAGCAGCATTTTGCCATCATTGAATCCAAATGCAATCAGAGAGACAAGGCACTGAAAGGGACCAAGTGTTTTCAAAGGCATTGAGTGTGCTTAAAGTTATCCAATGCACTCAAAACTATCAAATGTGCTCAAAGGCATCAAATGTGCTCAGTGACTTGCATTGAAAAATATAAGAAATTAATTGCTTAAATAATAAGTAATTATTTATATAATAATAATATAATATATATATTATATAATATTATTTATTCAATTTTTTCATTTAGTCCAAAAAACCTTTCCACTACGCATGGTAGAGAGCACCACAAGATCCCCATCAGTTCTAAATGAATTTTATTCGTTCATTAATTATCATCCCTGGAAAAAAAAATGCATGAAATGAGATGATCGGCATGAGTCTCGTTGTCCCTAATTCTCTGGTGCCTCCTTCCCCTTCAGCCACCCCAATCCCCACTCAGCATTCCCTAGTGGTTCCCTTTCCCCCTTTCTTGGGACCAATATCCCACCCCGTCCCCAGAGTCATGGGGCTCCACAGTCTCGGAGCCTGTACCCCACTCCCACACACAGTCTTGGGGACTACACACCTCCTCTTCAACCCACCCTCCCAAACACACTCAGGGCCCATACACCACCCACTATTTTGGGGCCTACAACCCACTCCCATCCCCCAAAAACAGTCTTGGGGCCTCAGGCCTTGGCATTGAACTCTGGGGTGCTGCCTCACTGCCGAACTCTGAGCCCCTTCCCTCCCCCTGACGATTTCCTCCATTCAACGCCCAGGCCCAACTTCCTGTAAGCTGAACTCCTTGGGAGTGGTAGGGAGAGGAGGGTGGAGAGAGAGGGGGATGTGAGGGATGGTCGAGAGGGGCTGGAGAGAGGGGGAAAGAAATGGATGTAGAGAGGGAGTAGAGAGGTGGGGGGGAGGAGAGGGGAAGGCTAAAGAGAGGGGTAAAAGGGAGGGGGAGAGGGGGAAGTAATCTGCTGCAATCTGGCAAGGTAGAATGGAGGGAGCTTTGGCAGGGAGGGTGGGAGGTGGTGAAAGAAAATTGCTCTGGAGGGGGGAGTGGGGAATAAAACTGCTGCAACCTGAGGGGTGCGTGTTGCAGGGGCGGGGGGTGTGGAGGTGGTGAGGGAGAGGAGGGGAGGGGCCGGGGTGCTGCGCTAGTTGTAGGTTATGAAAAAAAGACAGAACACTAGCTTATCAAAATATATGTTAAAACAGAGCATGCTTTTTCTGAGGTTAGCTCAGTGTTAAGTGGTTGGAAGATACAGAAATCCAGAAATATGAAGAACAAACTCTGATTATTTTTGGTGTCAGAATGTTTAAGGTAAGTAATTTTACTTATCACAATTATTTGACCGCTGTGGTTTTGGGCAATATTTTTTACTCAGTCATGGGATGTGGGCGTCACTGGCCAGGCCAGCATTTATTGCCCATGCCTAATTCCCCCTTGAGAAAGTGATGGTGAGCTGCCTTCTTGAACGCTGCGGTCCCTGAGGTGTAGGTACACCCACAGTGCAGTTAGGGAGGGAATTCCAGGATTTTGACCCAGCAGCAGTGAAGGAATGACAATATATTTCCAAGTCAGGATGGTAAGTGGCTTGGAGGGGAACTTTCAGGTGGTGGTGTCCCCATGTATCTGCTACCCTTGTTGTTCTAGTTGGCAGTGGCCGTGGGTTTGGAAAGTGCTGTCTAAGGAGCCTTTTTGAGTTCCTCCAGTGCATCTTGTAGTTGGTACACATTGCTGCCACTGTGCATCGGTGATAGAGAGAGAGAATGTTTGTGGATGGGTTGCCAATCAAGCGGGCTGCTTTGTCCTGGATAGTGTCAAGCTTCTTGAATGTTGGAGCTGCACTCATCCAGGCAAATGGAGGGTGTTCAATCACACTCCTGACTTGTGCCTCATGGATAGTGGACTGGCTTTGGGGAGTCAGGAGTTGAGTTACTTGCTGCAGGATTCCTAGCCTCTGACCTGCTCTTGAAGCCGCAGTATTTATGTGGCTAGTCCAGTTCAGTTTCTGGTCAATGGTAACACCCAGGATGTTGATAGAGGGGGGAATTCAGCAATGGTAATGCCATTGAATGTCAAGGGATGATGGTTAGATTCTGTCCTATTGGAAATAATCATTGCCTGGCACTTGTGTGTTGCGAGTGTTATTTGCTCAAGCCTTGCTGCATTTGAACATGGACTGCTTCAGGATCTGAGGAGCTGCTAATGATGTTGAACATTGTGCAATCATCAGCGAACATCCCCACTTCTGACCTTATGATGGAAGGAAGGTCATTGATGAAGCAGCTGAAGATGGTTGGGCCTAGGACACTACCCTGAGAAATTCCTGCAGTGATGTCCTGGAACAGAGTTGACTGATCTCCAACAATCGCCACCATCTTCCTTTGTGCTAGGTATGACTCCAACCAGCACAGAGTTTCCCCCCCTGATTCCCATTAACTCCAGTTTTGCTAGGGCTCCTTGATGCTACACTAGGTCAAATGCTGCCTCGATGTCAAGGGTGATCATTCTCACCTCCCTTCTGGAGTTCAGCTCTTTCGTCTATGTTTGAACCAAGACTGTAATAAGGTCAGGAGCTGAGTGGGCCCTGGCGGAACCCAAACTGAGCATCAGTGAGCAGGTTATTGCTAAGCCACTGCTGCTTGATAGCACTGTTGCTGACCCCTTCCATCGCTCTATTGATGATCAAACGTAGACGGATGAGGCAGTAATTGACCGGGTTGGATTTGTCCAGCTTTTTGTGGACAGGACATATCTGGGCAACTTTCCACATAGCTGGATAGATACCTGTGTTGTAGCTGCACTGGAACAGCTTGGCTAGGGGTACGGCAAGTTCAGGAGCACAAGTCTTCAGTGCTATTGCAGGAATATTGTCCGCGCCCATAGCCTTTGCAGTATCCATTGCCTTCAGCCATTTCTTGATATCATGTGGAGTGAATCACATTGGCTGAAAACTGGCATCAATGATGCTGGGTACCTCCGGTGGAGGTCAAGATAGTTCACATTTGATGACAATGATGTCACTTACGCTACTTGCAATGTTAAATGACAGGTAAATAATTGGTTTTGAGCACAATTGATGTCAAATGAGTGCAAAGAAACGCTGTTGAGTGCAAATGATGTCAAAATTTTCAGGTAAGGATGTCTCACAGAGTGGTGAGTGCAATGCTGGACACTAGCATGAACATTCGATTAAGAATGAATGAAAAAACACAACATTGTTCCTTCCAGGATAAAGGAAATGCCCCCGTGACATCAATGCATGTCAACAATGAGGTGCGCCAGTACATTTAGTTCTGTGACTAAGCTAATCTCAACAAATAATGATGGTGTACACATGAATAAAGTGAAAGCCAATGTAAAGTAAAATATTTGTTCATCATCTTCCGTTCGCTATCCAAGGGCAGGTCTGACACACAGCAAAATCCTGGAACTCACTCTCTAACAGCACTGTGGACTGCAGTGGTTCACGAAGGCAGCTCATCACCACCTTCTCAACAGCTTTTAGGGATGAGCAATAAATGCTACCCTAGCCAGTATCACCCACATCCCATGAACGAATAAAAAAATACCATGGCTAAAGAAACACAGGTTCCGAATCCACCTTAGCTAGAAAAATGGATCAAACCCTTGTGCTGTTTGCACTAATCTGATCCACACCAGCCATCCAGCCAACTGGCCCCACCCAAGGAGACCAAGTTACTCTTGCAACATACAGTTTTACATGCATGTTGTAGCCTGGAGTTATGAACAGTAATGGTTGAGGCTCCAATGTTCTTTCTATCACATGGCTGGCCAGGAATCTCTCCCACTCTTACCACATGCTATTGGCATGTGTTGGAAGGATTTACAAGTTGATGCTCAAACTGTTTGGCTGCATTATGAACATACCCTTCCTTGACCATCAAATCCTGGAGTGGGACTCAAACCCGGAGCTTCTGGCTCAGAGGCAGGGACACTACCCACTTCATCACAAGGCTTCCAGAATGTGAAATATTTACAAGTGAATATTAATTTGAAAAACATGCATACCACCTTTGTGCTCTCAATAAGCCTTATGTTAATGACAATGGAGTTGGTCAGGAAAGTTTTGACAGTGATGCAGAACCTCTCTATGTCCAGGAGGCTCGCCTGTAGCATTGCCATCTGACAGTGGGTTTCACAATTAAAGACATCCCCCACCGTAGAATCGCACGTCTCTCCCGCACAAGCCACCGGCACTTTCGATTTTAATTCTAATCTTGTGGGAAATGAGAAAAAGCAAGAGAGTGGAAGTGGTGCATGATTCTGGTTACATCATCAGGAACAGAAGGCTGTTGACAGAATTACCAACCTAACCCCTCCCAACCCCTCTATTTCTCTGCACAGATGCTGCCAGACCTGCTGTGTATTTCTTGCACTTTGTCTTTATTTCACATTTCCAACAGTCACAGTTTCTTGTTTTTTAGTACAATGATGATCCCATGTTTAAAATCCAGCACCCCCGTGACTGAGACCAGACTGAATTTTGGATTACCACCAGTGGAACAGGCAGCTTGAGTGTATGATTGATTCCCCTCTCCCAACTCACTGTAGCATTGTTAGCACAGAAGTCACTATTAAACATGAAAAGAATGTAACCATCATTCTATTCACTAAAATCTCAAACATGACAATCTAAGGCTGGAGATTTGGAGAAATGTGCTGATGCAATGTCAGGTAGTACATTGGACAGACTCTGATATAGAAGTAAACGTGCATTTACATTTGTTTTGTGAAAGGCTATTGGTGCTGGCTTTTTGTTTCCTCATGACGTGAAAATGACACAATCAGATATTTGCTTCTCACCACAGAAATGTTCAGTTCATCCCTCAACAGAATCTCCCTGGAAAAGCAGATGTATGTATATGAGGGTACAGATACCAAGAGAGAGAATGCTGGCTGAATTTATATTCAACAGCCAAGATCCCTGAAGCCAATTTTTCATCATTCCGACAGCAACGCTTTCCGAGATCAGCTGATTTAACACACACTGGGAATTGAACCGAGGCTTACTTATTGATTGCCTTTAGAAACTGAAGTATTAAGATCCTGTGCACAACTCTCACTGCTTCCACCCTCTGAGATTAGCCCGAGAATGGTCTCTTCATTCACACGTTTACTCTGTTCTGGGAATGTCTCTCAAGAGAAAAATGGCCGGTTTTCTGATATTTCTGGTTTTCGGCGAGTAAATTTTGGATAATGTATTTAGCTGTCTTAATTTGAACATATTCAGAACAATATTCCCCCCAAACAGAGCTGCTTATGCAGTGTCTTAATCACCTCTCACCCCATCTAATCCTTTACATGTTATACCATCCAACTTGTGACCTTGTACGTTAGGTAGGTGGGTCTCCTAGCAGCTAGTCCCTTATCTTGGTATGAACCATCTCTTGAGCTGGATGTTAATCCTCACTCTTTTCAAGTTTCCAAACTGTTTTTTGTTCACACGCACACACAAAAATCATTCCCACTCTCACCCTTTCTCCATGCTCACTCTCTGGCTAAAGCACTGGAGCAAGGGAAATTTGGATATCCAAACTGTTTGAGCCACTTTAAAATATTCTAATAGTAAGACGCGGGAACAGAGTAACACACGGGAAGAGTAACCAGGAGTAAAGTCCCAGAGTAACACACCGAGACAGTAAAACATAAAGAGAAGTTCAAAAGGAATACACAGGAATGGAGTATTCGAGAAATATTGCACAAAGTCCAAGGATTACACACAGGGACAGAGTAACCAAAAGATAAATGGACATAGGAAGGAAATGAAATGGCGCAAAGTACAGAGCAGGAGAGGAAGAGACAATGTTAGAGTTTGATGGAGGAAGAGAGAGAAACCCTGACTTATATCTAAAGTTGTTGCTGAGATAGGAGCAATGTGGATCTCAGTAGCACTGGTGAATGAGGTGAATGGGCTGTGTCTGATAGACCTGGGAATCCTGCCAATAAACATTTGCCTTAGTGTTCAGCCTTGGTAAACCTCTGTGCCATTGGTGGCTATTAGTATAACTATTTCATTTTGCTCTTTTTTATAGTTGCACGATTTCAATCCTGATTTGGATGATAGCAAGTATCAAGTCATTCCAGAAAATGTAATTCATGGAGTCGCATTCATTGTTGACCTGAGCACGATAGACAACATCAGTGGGGATATGAAGACACAGTTTAAGGACATGCAAACCATTGTGGCACAAAAATGTAAGTCTCTGTTTTAATTTCTTCCGATATAACCTTTGTTATTATTCAGGTTCATGTTTAACGTTCATATTTTCAAATCTCTTTTCAGATATTTACAGGACTGTGATTGGGACCAAATTTGACCAATTAGGGATACCAGAGAAAGACAATAGTTACATTTATCAATACAAGCCACTACAGGAGAAGGTAACTGGATTAGAGTTACTGAAATGCATTCAGTACAGGAGGCAGGATTTAGTTTGAGACCTCTCACTCTGAACGAATGCAGGCAGCCAGTCGAACATTCATGACCTTCTCGAGGGTGGCTCAGTGGGTTGCACTCTCACCTGAGTCAAAGGGTGTGGGTACACATCCCACTTCAGAAACGTGAACTTAAATTCTAGATTGGCACTCCATGCAGTACTGAGGGAATGCTGCATTTTGGAAGTGCCATCACTTGAGTAAGAAGCTTAATTGAGGCTCTATCTGTCTCTCAGGTGGACATAGAAGATCTCATGCTACTATTCTCTCCTGTGTCCTTGCCAATATTTATCTCTCATTGTACACCGAAAAGTCCGGATTATGAAATGAATTACTTTATTCGCTGTTTATGCAGAAATTGGCTGTCACCTATTTGTATAGACTGGTCTGTATGTAGCACTTTTCACAACTCAGGGTGTCCCAAAGCTCTTGTACAGCCACTGTTATAATATGGAAAACACAAGAGACAATTTGTGTGCAGCAGCTCCCACAGATGGAAATTAGATAAATGACCAGATAGCCTGTTTTTCAGTTGAGTATGAGTTGAGATTTGTGATCCAGAAATATGATAGGCATGACTAGTTTATCGTTTTTATAACCTGCCTCTTTCTCACTCTCTCTCCTTTTTCTCTTAGTTTGCAAAGTTGTCAGAAGATACTGGGATGGAGAAGCGCAGCATGTTTGCCATTTCGAATAAATGGAAAGGCGATACGATAGATCAGACCAGATGTGTGCTCATTTTGCACGCATTGGAAAATATGGTCAGAAACATAAATGAATACTTCAGAACAGCAGAATAATGAATACACCTAATCTTACATAGAACTGTGTAACAAATCCTGTTTCTCTATCATAGTGACCGACTTAGTTCACTTTAAATGACACAACATGAAAATCCATTATCTTCTGAATTGTTTTGTAGAAGTAGAATGTTAGGTTAAGCGTGGTTGAAATGTGAGGATCAGTTGTATTTACTCTCTATGTATGTTTCCAGCAGATGTAGTCATTGAGCCAATCAGTACGAAGGAGGCTATTCAGTGTATTGTGCCTGTGCTAGCTCTTTGAAAGAAATATCCAATTAGTTCCATTACCACTTGCACCTGCAACTTTCTCCTTTTCAAGTACTTATTCAATTCCCTTTTGAAAGTTACTCCTGAATCTGCTTCCAACACCCTTACAGGCAGCACACTCTAGATCACAATAACTCGGTGTTAAAAAAAAATTCTCCTCATCTTTCCCACTGAGCTTTGAGTAATTATCCCAAGACTGAGCATCTCTCTGGTTACCAACACTCTTGCCATTGAAAATATTTTCTCCCTATTTACTCTATCGAAAGCCCTCATGATTTTGAATGCTAGTATTAAATCTCTCCTTATGCTTCTCTGCTCTAAGGAGAATCACTGCAGCTTCTCCAGTCTCTCCAAACTAACTGAAGTCACTCTTATCTAGCCAGTGTTCTTTTGAAAATTTAGTTGCTGTGCGGTTCACTAACCTGTTGCTTTTGATTAGGTTTGTTTTGTCTACTGCCCCCTATTAGAACAAAGTGGTTTGGCAGTGGGTTCTGGGTGGATAGTTCTCGGACATTGAGCTTTCTGCAGCTTTAAAATCACCTCAATGATCCTCCTCATTTTGGGTGAATGCATCCCCACTTATTGTCTCCCACCTTGGTTGTTCCACCAATACTGTCCCATCTTCACTCCCACGAGCACAAGGGACACAGGCTTCAATGTATCTGGTATACAAATGGTTTTGCCATGTTTGTTCAAACAACAAATACTAATGGGCCTTTGCTGTCTCTACCAAAACACCCACTAGTTATTCTTTAACTTTCTTTTCTTCAGTACCAACTGTCTCCAGTTATTTTCTCTTTAATCACCATCAGAACAATATCAACTCGCATTGATGTAGCATTTTTATCATTACAAAATGCCCCTAGGCATTTCACAAGAGTCAGAACCACATAAGGAGATATCCAAAAGCTTAATCAAGGAAGTGGATTTTATGGAATGTCTTAAAGAAGAATAGAAAGGTAGATGGGTAGAGAAATTTAGGGAGGAAATGCCAGAGGTTAGGGCTAGGGAACTGAAGGCACAACCATTAATGGTGAGGCAATTAAAATCAGCAATGCTCAAGAGGATAGAATTAGAGGCGTGCAGAACCTCGGAGGGCTGTGAGGTTGGAAAAGGTTAGGAAGTGGAAAACCCATGGTGGGATTTGAAAACAAAGACCAAGATTTTAAAATCAAAGTGTTGCTTAACCAGGAGCTGGTGTTGGTCAGCAAACAATAGGGAGATTGGGTGAACAGGACTTGGTGTGAAACAAAAACAGAAATGCTGGAAAAACTCAGCAAGTCTGACAGCATTTGTGGAGAGAGGAACAGATTTGACCTTTGGAGTCCGTATAACCCTTCTTCAGAGCTACAAAGAAGTAGAAATGTGATTAAATCTATACTGTTTAAGGGGAGGGGCTGAAGCTGGACAGAGGGCCAGCGATAGGTGGGGGCAAAGGAGAGTTTGACAAAGGTGTCATGAACAAAGGGACAAAGGGTGTGTTAATGGTAGTGCTAAGGGCTAAAAAAGGTGCTGATAGTGGCAAAGGTAAGAAAGCAGAATGTGATCTTTTAATTGAGAACTGTCGGCGTGACATTGGCCGTCTCAAAATCTCTGCTCCTCTCACCCACCCTAACCTGTCTCCTTCTGAACTTACTGCACTGCGTTCCCTCAGGTCGAACCCTGACTTTATTATCAAACCAGCCGACAAGGGTGGTGCTGTTCTTGTCTGGTGCACTGACCTCTACATTGCAGAAGCTGAGCACCAACTCGCAGATACTTCCTCCTACCTCCCCCTGGACCATGACCCCACCACTGAACATCAAGCCATTGTTTCCAGGACTGTCACTGACCTCATCTCCTCTGGAGATCTTCCCTTCACATCTTCCAACTTCAGCCTCCCAACTCCGGAAAGCCCGCTTCTACCTCCTTCCCAAAATCCACAAGCAGGACTGTCCCAGGAGACCAGTCACGTCAGCCTGTTTCTGCCCCACGGAACTCATTTCTTCCTATCTTGAGTCCGTTCTCTCTCCCCTGCCCAGTCTCTTCCTACCTACATCTGTGATTGCTCTGATGTCCTACGTCATATCAACAATTTCCAGTTTCCTGGTCCTAACTGCCTCCTCTTCACCATGGATGTCCAATCCCTCTTCACCTCCATCCCCCAGCAGGATGATCTGAGGGCTCTCGGCTTCTTCCTTGAATAGAGGCCAGAACGATCCCCATCCACTACCACTCTCCTCCGCCTGGCTGAACTTGTTCTCTCACTGAACAATTTCTCCTTAAATTTGTCTCAGTTCCTCCAAATAAAAGTGTGGCTATGGCACCCGCATGGGCCCCAGTTATGCCTGTCTCTTTATGGGGTATGTGGAACATTCTTTGTTCCAGTCCTACTCAGGCCCCCTCTGACAACTCTTTGTTCGTTAAGGCGACGGTTGTTTCAGTGCCATTTCATGCTCTCGTCTGGACCTGGAAAAATTGACCAATTTTGCTTCAATTTCCACTGCTCTATGACCTTCGCATGGTCCATCTCCAACACTTCCCTCCCTTTCCTTGACCTCTCTCCATTTCTGGTGGTAAACTGTCCACCAATATTCATTACAAGCCCACTGGCTGCCACAGCTACCTCGACTACAGCTCCTCACACCCCGCTTCCTGTAAGGACACCATCCCATTCTCTCAGTTCCTTCACCTCCATCGCATCTGTTCCAATGATGCCACTTTCCAAAACAACGCTTCTGACATGTCTTCCTTGTCGCTTAACCGAGATTTTCCATCCACGATGGTTGACAGGGCCCTTAACCGTGTCCGACCCATTTCCTGCGCCTCGGCCCTCACACCTTCCTCTCCCTCCCAGAACCATGATAGGGTCCCCCTTGTCCTCACTTTTCACCCCACCAGCCTCCGTATTCAAAGGATCATCCTCTGCCATTTCTGCCAACTCCAGCATGATGCCACCACCAAACACATCTTCCCATCACACCTCCCTCCCCCCCCCCCACCCCCCGCCAGCATTCTATAGGGATCGTTCCCTCCGTGATACACTGGTTCACTCCTTCATCACCCCCAAAACCTCATTCCCTTCCCACAGCACCTTCCCATGCAACCACAGAAGGTGCAACACCTGCCCTATTACCCCCTGCCTCCTCACCATCCAAGGACCCAAACACTCCTTTCAGGTGAAACAATGCTTCACTTGCACCTCCTTCAATTTAGTCTACTGCATTCGCTGCTCCCAATGCGGTTTCCTCTACATTGGAGAGACCAAACGCAGACTAGGTGACCGCTTTGAGGAACACAATCGGTCTGTCTGCAAGCATGACCCAGACTTTCCTGTAGCTTGTGATTTTAACACACCATCCTGCTCTCACGCCCACATGTCCGTCCTTGGCCTGCTGCAATGTTCCAGTGAAGCCCAATGCAAGCTGGAGGAACAGCACCTCATCTTCCAACTAGGCACTTTACAGCCTTCTGGACTTAACACTGAGTTCAATAGCTTCAGACCATGAACCCTCTCCTCTATCTTTGCCCCTTTTTAATCTCCATTTTTCAAAATTCATTTTTATTTTTTATCCACTTATTTTTATTCATTGGTTTATCCCGTTTTGTTATCCCCCCTTTTTATAACATTTTCAATGTTTTTTCCCCATCACCATCCCCACCCCCACAAGGGCCATCTGTTACTTGTTCATGTCGTTCTATCACAGAGTGTTTGCTCTTGTCTTACTATCACATTCTGCTTTCTTACCTTTCTGACACTATCAGCACCCTTTTTTAGCCATTACCACTATCATGAACAAAAGGACAAAGGGAGTGTTAATGACATCTTTGGCAAACTTTCCTTCGCCCACACCTGTCACTGGTCTTCTATCCAGCTTCACCTGCTCCACCCCCTTACACAGTATAAATTTCATCATATTTCTACTCTGTAGCTCTGAAGAAGGGTCGTACATTAATTCTTTTCCTCTCCACAGATGCTGTCAGACCTTCTGAGTTTTTCCAGCATTTTGTTTTTGTTTCAGATTTTCAGAATCCACAGTCTTCTGCTTTTAGGATTTGGTGTGAGTTAGGACATGGACAGCAGTGTTTTGAATTACCTCAAATTTGTGGAGGGTAGAAGCTGGGGAGAAGGCTTGGAGTTAGTTAAAATAATGTTCTAAAAAACAAAAGAGGATTTCAGCAGAAGGTAAGCTCAGGCAAGGGCAGATTTGGGTTATGTTATAGAACGTAAATTGGTGGTCTTAGTGATGGTGGGGTTATTTAATAAGGAGCTCATCTCGGGGTCAGGTCTAACACCAAGGTGCTTAACAATCTGGTTCAGTCTCAGACAGTTACCAGGAAGAGGGACGGGATTACTGATAAGGGAATGGAGTTTGTGTTGAGAACTGAAGACAATAACTTTATCAATGATGTGATTCCGACATTTACATTAAAACCAATGCAGGCTGTAATTTCAAACCAGCCTGAGGTTCTCTTTGGGACTGTGAGAAACCAGGAAGTCAAGCTATTGGCTGGGTGTTATAGGAATGAACAATGTGTGGCTCAGTGATGAGCCTGGCCATCTGGTATAGTAACTGAGGAATGACTTCAACCATTTACCATCTCCAGAAATGATTGCACAACCTAATTAAACCTGCAAATGTGTTTCTCTCTCTGCGAGGTCTGGGTTATGCCTTCAGTGACTCCTCCATGAATCTTTTATTCCTGATTCAGCAGGGGTATTCTTTGTCCTTTAGCTTATTCCTTTATTTATGTCTTATTAAAATCCATACATCTGTGTGCATGAGGTCATGATATATTAACTTTTCATCTTAAAGTGCATTATGAATATTTATAAAATGGCATTTCTTTCACAGTAACTGGTAAAGCCCTAAAAAAGAATTTAAACAAACCAAAAAAAAATCCGCATGTATTCACAATAAAATGATGAAATACATCCATTAGATGGTCTTTCCTGTCATTTACTGCTTTCATTGAACTTTTAGGTAAAGCTTGCAGATACTCTGAAAAGTATGTGCTGTACCAAGATATTCCCAAGGGTGTGTTATTCAGTCAGCACAGGATAAATTTCAAAGACTTTATTCAAATGAAGCTTATATGAAATGTTTTTAAAATACAGAAAGGCTGCATATTTATATCTGCATATGAGTGAGAAAGATATGGAATACATTGATCACACAGCTGCAGTTGTTTTGTGCTCCAAAACTTTAGAGAGTGCATTAAGCTGAGAGAGAGGGACAGTATGCACCTGGAGTTTCCTCCGAATTACCATCTGTTTGGGAGCAGACTTAATGGCTCTGTCACTGATGTTGGAACAAAGGGGGATGATGCACAAATGACTTGGATGGGAGGGGGAAGGAAAAGCTGAAAGAGGTTTCCAAAGTAGATTGGGGTAAGTTCTAAATGTGGTGAATTGACGATTAGGGAAATGGTGCCGGCCAATGATGCTGGGAATAACCAGCAAGTGAATGAGAATGAAGGTGGAGGGTTTTGGACAAGTCAGAGTTGATGGAAGCAGCAAGGATCAAGGTGAATCTAGGGGGTTGGGTTAAGGATTGCATGAACAGCACTAGATGTATCTGTACCAGATGGACTGTAGCTGTTCAAGAAGGCAGCTCACTACCTCCAGGGTCAATGAGGAATGAGTAATAAATGCTGGCCTTGCCAACTACACCTACATCCCATGAAAGAATAAGAAAAAATGTTTTGTAAGTCGGAATGATATAGGCATCATGACAAGTGGAAGTAAACAATCTTTGTAATGGAATTTAATAAAAAGTTTGAATCCCATTTCTGGATCGAATACTTTGAATCGAGGATCAGTGTTTCCTCAATGTAATGGACTGAAGGTTCTAAAGAGTAAACACACCAGCTGGGTCTCAGAGCAGGATTCTCATCCCAGTCAGAAACAGGAGAATCTGCTGAGCTCTGCGAAATTAGTTGAGGACATTCTGCATGCAGCAGGATGTCACTGACTGTTCATAATCTCTTAGCACAGAAAGCAGTGAGCCCAGACACCCTGATCACAGCATGACCCTTCACTCACTGAACCCCCTCACTCCCTGACACCTCACTCAATGAACCCTCTCAACTCCCTGACAACTCACCCACGGAACCCCCTCACTCACTGAACCCCCTCACTCACTGACACCTCACTCACTCCAACACCTCACTCACTGAACCCCCTCACTGACACCACCTCACTCCCTGACCCTTCACTCACTGAACCCACTCACTCCCTAACCCCTCACTCACTGAACCCCGTCACTCCCTGAACCCCCTCACTCACTGACTGCTCACTAACTAACCCTCACTGATGGACCCCTCAGTGACTGACTCCCTCAGTGACTAACCCATTCAAACACTGACCCCTCAAACATGGACCTCCTCAATGGCATAAAAGCAGAAAATGTTGGAAGTACACAGCACGTCTGGCAGCACCTGTACTGGGTGACAAAGAGTTAGCCAACCTAATCCCAAATCTTCGTCCGTAACCTGAAGGTTTCGGCATCTCAAGTGCAGGTCCAAGTGTTTTTTAAATGTGATGAGGATTTCTGCCTCAACCGCCCTGTCAGGCAGCACATTCCAGACCCCACCACGCTCTGGATGAAAGAATTTCTCATCAACTCCCCTTTAATCCTTCCACCAATTACTTGAAATCTCTGCCTCAGGTTATTTTTTTTCATTCATTTATGGGATGTGGGCATCACTGGCTAGGCCAGCATTTATTGCCAATCCCTAATTGCCCTTGAGAAGGTGGTGATGAGCTGCCTTGAACCGCTGTAGTCCATATAATGTAGGTACACCCACAGTCCTGTTAGGGAGTTCCAGGATTTTAACACAGCGACAGTGAAGAAGCGGCCGATATATTTCCAAGTCAGGATGATGAGTGGCTTGGAGAGGAACTTGCAAGAGATGGTGTTCCCATGTATCTATTGCCCTTGTCCTTCTAGATGGTAGCGGTCGTGGGTTTGGTAGGTGTTGTCTGAGGAAGCTTGATGAGTTTCTGCAGTGCATCTTGTAGATGGTACATGCTGCTGCAGCTATGCATCGGTGGTTGAGTGAGTGAAGATTTGCATATGGGGTGTCAATCAAGTGGGGCTGCTTTGTCCTGGATGGTGTCAAGCTTCTTGAGTGTTGTTGGAGCTGCATTCATCCAGGCAAGTGGAGAGTAGTCCATCACACTCCTGACTGGTGCCTCTAGATGGTGGACTGGCTTTGTGGAGTCAGCTGGTGAGTTATTTGCTCCAGGATTCCTAGCCTCTGACCTGCTCCTGCAGCCACAGTATTTATATAGCTAGTCCAGTTCACTTTCTGGTTAATGGCAATCCATAGGATGTTGATAGTGGGGGAATTCAGTGATGCTAATGCCACTGAATGTCAAGGGTTGATGGTTAGGTTCTCTCCTGTTGGGGATGGTCATTGCTTGGCACTTGTGTGGCGCAAATGTTACTTGCCACTTGTCAGCCCAAGCCTGGATATTGTCCAGGTCTTGCTGCATTTGGACACGGGCTGCTTCCGTATCTGAGGAGTTACGAATGGTACTGAATATTGTGCAGTCATCAGCGAACATCCCCACTTCTGACCTTAATATGGAGGGAAGGTCATTGATCAAGCAGATGAAGATGGTTGGGCCTAGGACACTACCCAGAGGAACTCCCTGCAACCCCTCCAGTGCAATCACATCCTTCCTATAATGTGGAGACCAGAACTGCACACACTATTCCAGCTGTGGCCTCACCAGGTTCTATACAACTCCAACATGACCTCCCTACTGTTGTAATCTATGCCTCGATTGATAAAGGCAAGTGTCCCATATGCCTTTTTCACCACCCCACTAACATGTCCCGCCACCTTCACAGATCTATGGACACACACCTCAAGGTCCCTTTGTTCCTCAGAGCTTCCTAGTGTCATCCCATTCATTGAATACTTCCTTGTCAAATTACTACTTCAACAAGGTGTCTCACCTTCACTTTTCAGGGTTAAATTCCATCTGCCACTTATCTGCCCATTTGACCATCCTGGCCATATCTTCCTATAGCGCAGGACACTCAAGCTCACTGTTAACCGCCCGGCCAATCTTTGTGTCATCCGCAAACTTACTAATCCTACCCTCCACATAGTCATCTGTGTCGTTTATATAAATGACAAATAATAGGGCTCCCAGCACAGATCCCTGTGGTACGCTACTGAACACTGGCTTCCAGTCACTAAAGCAGCCTTCTGTCATCACCCTCTGCCTCCTACAACTAAGTCAATTTTGAATTCACCTTATCAAATTACCCTGTATCCCATGTGCATTTGCCTTTTTTATAAGTCTCCCATGTGGTATCTTGTCAAAGGCTTTGCTGAAATCCATATAAACTACATCAACTGCACTACCCTCATCTACACACCTGGTCATACCTCAAAAAATTCAACCAAATTTGTTAGGCATGACTTCCCTCTGACAAAGCTATGCTGACTATCCCTGATCAAACCTTCCCTCTCCAAACGGATATAGATTCTCTCCTTCAGAATTTTCTCCAATAGTTTCCCGACCACTGACGTGAGATTCACTGGCCTTTAGTTCCCTGGCTTATCTCTACAACCCTTCTTAAATAGTGGAACCACATTAGCTGTTCCCCAGTCCTCTGGCACCTCCCCCGTGGCCAGAGAGGAATTAAAGATTTGGGTTAGATCCCGTGTGATCTCCACCCTTGCCTTCCTCAGCAGTCTGGGACACAAATCATCCAGAGCTGGAGATCTGTCCACTTTTAAGCCTGCCAACACCTCCAATACCTTGTCACTCCCTATATCAATTTGCTCAAGAACCTCGCAGTCTCTTTCCCAGAGTTCCATACCTTCATCCTCATTCTCTTGAGGTGAAGACGGGGGTGAAGTATTCATTCCATGCTCTACCAATGTCCTCTGGCTCCACCCATGAATTGCCCCCTTGGCCCCTTATGGGCCCTACTCTTTCCCTGGTTATCCTCTTCCCATTGATATACTTACAGAATATCTGGGATTTTCTCTACTTTTACCAGCCAGAGCTTTCTCATATCCCCTCTTTGCATTCCAAATTGCTTTCTTAAGCTCCACCCTGCACTTTCTGTACTCCACTAATGCCTCTGCTGATTTGCTCCACCTGTACCTGCTAAAAGACACTCTTCCTTCTCATCATATCCTGAATATCTCTAGCCCTCCATGGTTCCCTAGGCTTGTTACTCCTTCCTATCACCCCAGAGGGAACGTGTTGAGCCTGTACCCTCCCTATTTCCTTTTTGAATGCCCCCCCCACCCTCCCACTGCTCTTCTGCAGATTTCCCCACAAGTAACTGTTCCCAGTCTAGCTTGGCCAGATCCTGCCTTATTTTACTAAAATCCACTCCCCCCGAATCCAAAACTTTTTTTTGCAACTTGGTCTTCCTTTCTCCATAAGAAGCTTAACCTGTACCATGTTGTGGTCGCTATCACTAAAATGTTCACCACCACCTCAGCCACCTGTCCGGCTTCATTCCCCAGAATTAGGTCCAGCACTGCACTGTCCCTTATTGGACCCTCTACATATTGACCTAAAAAGTTCTCCTGTACACATTTCAAGAAATCCACTCATCCAAGCACTTAACACTATGTCCATCCCAATTAATGTTGGGTAAGTTGAATTCACCTAATATAATTAACCTATTGTTTTTACACACCTCCACAAATTGTGCACATATTTGCTCCTCAATTTCCCGCTGACTATCTGGGGGTCTATAATAAACACCTAACAAAGTAGCTGCCCCTTTTTTATTCCAAAGCTCTATCCACAAAGCTTCATTCGATACCCCTTCCAAGATATCATCGCTCCTTATTGCAGTAACTGACTCCTTAACTAATAATGCAATGCCTCCTCCTCTTTTACCCCCTCCCGTCTCACCTGAAGATTCTATAGCCCAGAATGTTGAGCTGCCAATCCCGCCCCTCCCTCAACCACGTCCCTGTGATGGCTACTATATAACAATTCCACATGTCAATCCTTCACTCATCCGTTTTACCTATAATACTCCTGGCATTAAAGTAGAGGCCATCCAGCCTTGCCTTACTCACTTGAAACTTAATGCAGCTGCACTCCCTCTGACTTGTTTTACTGTATTATGATGTGTCCCTATTCTGCTAACATTCCGTATCCCCTCCCCCTGCCGAATTAGGTTAAACTCCTCCCAACAGCCCTAACAAACCCACCCGCAAGGATGTTAGTCCTGCTCTAGTTCAGATGTAGACCGTCCCGCTTGTACAGGTCCCACCTTCCCCAGAAACGGTCCCAGTGATCCAAGCATCTAAAACCTTCCCTCCTGCACCAACTCTTAAGCCATGTATTCATCTGTGCTAGTCTCTTATTTCTGTAGGTTGAATATCGGAAGTCTTCAGAGGTACACAGCCTTTGTGTTTGGAAGTCCAGTCGCAGACCACCAAATCTTCTTTGCATTTCAATAGTTCAAACAAGGACTTGGATAGTTCTACAAATCTGTGAATAAACAAGTATTGATCCCATTCTAACCCCAAAAAAGGCCCTAAGTGCAATCAATGAACTTTATGATGCTAAGTGCTGAAAATGTCAATCTTGTGCAGTTCAGGACTGAGAAGCTTACATCCTACCATGTGACTCATAAGATGACTACTTCACGTTGTAAGAGTTGTGGCTTCTATGGATTAACATTTAAACCTGAGATCAAAAATCCAACAGCTCTCTCATATTAGCTCCATTAATTCCCTGAGTCTGCATCTCAGGTGTAGCAAGTAACTGCTCACTGGCAAGTAACAAATATTCAGGATTCAAGAAGGGTTTAAGCACTTGGGTCATTCATTTGTGAAGGATCGCTGGAGCATTGTGAAAGCCCTGAGGAAAACACGTTCACATGCAACTTTGATCTCCAAAGATAAAGACATGCGAGCATATAAAAAAGTAGGCCATTTGGCCACTTGAGTCTGCTCCACCATTCAATAAGATCATGGCTGATCTGTTTGTGTTTCAAATTCCACATTCCCAACTATCCCCAATAACCTTTGATTCCCTTGCCTAGCAAGAATCTTTCTACCTTCACCTTAAAAGTATTCAGTGACCATGCATACACGTAACAAACAATTTCACATTTGACCAAGGGCCCAAACACTCCTTTCAAGTGAAGCAGCACTTTACTTGCACTTCCCTCAATTTAGTCTACTGCATTCGCTTCTCCCAATGCAGTCTCTTCTACATTGGAGCCATCAAACGCAGACTGGGTGACTGCTCTGCGGAACACCTTTGGTCTGACTGCAAGTATGACCCAGTTCTTCCTGTCGCTTGCCAATTCAACACGCCACCCTGCTCTCATGCCCACATGTCCGTCCTTGGCTTGCTGCAATGTTCCAGTGAAGCTCAACGCAAACTGGAGGAACAGCACCTCATCTTCCGATTAGGCACTTTACAGCCTTCCGGACTTATTAACATTGAGTTCAACAACTTCAGATTATGAACTCTCTCCTTCATCCTCACCCCCTTTTTGATCCCCTTTTTTCTAATAATTATATATTTTTTTATAAATACATTTTTCTTTTCCCACCTATTTCTATTATTATTTTAAAAATTTGTTTCTATCCATTGTTTTATCTCCACCCTTTAGCCTATTTCAATCCCTTCCCCCACCCCACCCCGACTCGGGCCATCTGTCACTTGCTCATCCTGCTTTCTACCTTAATGTCACCATTAGCACATCTTTCAACTAATACCACCACTGTCAACACCCCTTTGACCATTTGTCTATGACATCTTTGGCAATCTCTCCTTTGCCTCCACCTATCACTGGCCCTCTATCCAGCTCTACCTGTCCCATCCCCCATAAACAGCTTATATTTCACCACATTTCTATTTCTCAAGTTCTGATGAAGAGTCAATCGGACTCAAAACGTTAACTCCATCTTCCTCTCCACAGATGCTGTCAGACCTGCTGAGCTTTTCCAGCAATTTTTGCTTTTGTTTCAGATTTCCAGCATCCGCAGTATTTTGCTTTTGTATTAAACAATTTCACATGTTGTGACTTTATAACTTTGTTAAGGAACTAACAATTGTACAATGCACTCTGTTGCCACAATTAAATATTGTGCTTCAGGAACTAATTGGATCTCAAACTTTTTTAAACCAAGATCAAAACCGTGAGGTTTGCCAATGCATCAGCCAGTCCACCAGCACCTGCTCCACTACAGCTTCCTTCTTTGCCTTCTTCCCCATCACTGCCCCAACCATCTCTCTTCCCTCATCTACAGTCTACTTCAACATCTTACCATCTCTACCCCAGCTGGCCATCCCCAATCACAAACCCAATGTGTTTGTGCCAGCTGAGAGAGAGCTATCCAATAAACCTCTCAGCCCATGCGCTTTTCCCACAGCTCTGCAATTTTTTTTTGTTCCCAGTATTTATCCATCCCCCTTTTGAAAGTTCCCATTGAATCTGCTTCCACCACCCTTTTAGGCAGCACGTTTCAGGTCACATCAAAAAAATTCTCACCTCCCCCTCTGGTCCTTTTACCGATTCTCTTCTATCTGTGCCCCTCTGGTTACTAACCCTCCTCCAACTGGAAACAGTTCCTCCTTATCCACTCTATCAAAAGCCCCTCAATTTTGACCCGCCTCATTTAAATCTCTGTTTTACCTTCTCTGCTCTAAGGAGAACAATTCTAGCTTCCCCAGTTATTCCACATAACTGAAGTCCCTCAACCCTGGAACCATTCTAGTAAATCTCTTCCGACCTCTCTCCAAATCCTTGATATACTTTGTAAAGTGCTAAGCCCAGAATTGGACACAATACTTCAGATGTCATTTAACCAGTGATTTAAAGGTTTAGCATATTTTCTTTGCTGTTGCACTCTGTACTTTTAAAGCCAAGGAGCCCATAAGCTTTTTAACAGCTATCAATAAGACAAATAGAATCCACGTGGATAGGGACAAAAGATAATGAAGAAT
The DNA here is from genome assembly GCF_017639515.1 of Carcharodon carcharias. Taxonomy (NCBI): domain Eukaryota; kingdom Metazoa; phylum Chordata; class Chondrichthyes; order Lamniformes; family Lamnidae; genus Carcharodon; species Carcharodon carcharias. Next base: position 4,048,886 of record NC_054495.1, on the reverse strand, counting down.
TAATCACACTAAAAAGGGGCAGTTAACAGACCACCTAACAGAAGGGAAGCAGAGAAAGAAATATGCATTCAACTTAGAGAAGCAAGTAAAAAAGCACAGAATAATCATCTTTGGGGATTTTATTACTTCAGTATTAATTGGCCAGAAGAAATCGGTTGGAGTTTCTAATGTGTACAGGACCCCTTTCTAATGCAGTATGTAATGAAGTCCAACCAGGAAGGAACTACTACTGGGCCCAGTAACAGGAAAACAACCACATCAGATAAGTGAAACGTGAGGAACATCCAGGCAGCAGTGAACATAATTTATTATGCCTTATGATAATAATTGAAAAGGACATAAGCATGATAAAAATCAGGTTAAAAGATTGCTAAAACGATGATTTTGAGGGGTGGACAATAGAACTTGGGAAAATAAAATAGACACCAATATCGGCAATGATGTAGAACAGCAACGGTATTCAGAGTATTCAGGAAAATAATGTTCGTACAAAACAAGAACTTAACATTAAGATACTGTGGATGAACAAAGACAAGAAAAAACTGAGGGTAAGGAAAGAGGCATAAACTAAGCACTTGAACAGCAGGGAGAGCATGACAGAGGAGGGAGGTGTAAAACAATTAGGATAGCAAGTGAATCCCAGGAGCAATTTGAAGGGTAAGAATAATTGAAGGAGATATGGATAGAGCTATTTCAACAATCAAGGAGTCGCAGGGAATCAATTGAAGGTAGAAAGATGACGGTGAAGTTTGAGATCACCCATAAGATCCAGAAGCAGCAATGAAATGTCCTGCAGCCCGGGAGGGTGAATCTCTGGTCAGGAAGCAGGCTGAAGCTAATAAAAGAGCGGAACCAGGAAGTCAGGCACAAGCTCAGCAGGGGACAGCAGCTCTGGGGGAAGGGCTAAAAGCTTTACAATATAACCAAGAGATCAGATGAGGGATACAGCAGCTGACTGACCATGTGGACTCACAAGGCTCATTTCTATAGTTTGTGAGGCCAGCTTAGAGAATAGGGCATTGACCCCCTCCATTATGTACATGCACTTGCAACCCCTCAAGGGCTACTACTATTCTTTACAGTACAATTGTTTAAAGGTGGAAAACACCTGTAAAACTCACATCGAATTGTGCCCCTGATGTGGAGAAAATATCTTTGCCCCTCACATGCCCCCTTTCCAATCATTCTCTCTCCTCCTCAAAAAAATGCTTCATAGCCACATTAAATCAGAGCCACATAGCAAGTTTAGTATAGGCAAACAAAACTTGGGCAAAAGCAGCAAAATTTTTAAGGCAGAAAAGAGAAACGGTTGAGGGAGAAAATAATTGAGGCAGCTAAATCCAGGCATAACGTTAGGCAACAGGCCGGCAAATAAGCCTGGCCAAAAGCGCTAACATCCGGATCGACCCCAGGACCAGCCCAAGTCTCAAAACGTTGGGCCAGATATTGGCCCTTTGGCCAACGCCTTGACTTCTCATGTTGTTTTGACAGATTTTCTCAGTGACTGTTCGAATCGCTTCAGGGCAACTGAAACCAGGCCAAAAACCACTTGTGTCTTTCCAAAGAATGCGGAAAACTTTTGTATCTTCATGAAATAAATCCAGTCCTGTTATCTTCTCCTCTCCCACATCTTTGCAATTCTTTGAAATCTTGGTAAGCAGAAACACGACAAAAATGTCTTCCTTTTGTGTTGTCCCATTTTCTAAAGCGTGAATCAACAGAAGAATTTCAATGCTTTATCTGCAGTTTCTGGATATTTTTATCAGAAGATAGCAGATAGAGGCACATTAAGCTCACACACAGTATAGTAAAAATCATACAACCTTGCAAAAATATGTCACCTGTGTCCTGGGATATATAATGCAACTTAATTTTATAGGAAACAAAAAAGAAAAACCTGTTATCTTGTGCTCCCTACCACATCACTGGGAATGTAAAGATTTATTTACATTATGTTTAGTTTATTTTGTGATGATGTTATGTATCGGGGCTGAAAGTCTTGAGTTGGAAACACATCTGATATTTAAACGGGATTCAAGTAGTGGTTTCCAGGAACGTATCGACGACTTAAAATGGGCTATTTCTGCATTTTCATCACCAAATTACTCAATAGGTACTTACTCAGTGCCTTCCACCTCACTGGTGTTATGTCATTCATCACTCTCCTCCCTCCCGAGGGGCAGGGTGCAGCTCAGAGGTAATGATGGCTCTACATGTCTGGCCTCTTGTTCCACGCTAGTGGCCAGTGACATTCATCACTGTCAGCTAAGGCTCAGTGGCTGCACTCTCATCTGAGTCAGAGTTGTAGGTTCAAGGCCCAATCCGGAGACATGAACACATAATCTAGGGCAAAACTCCCAGTGCCAGTATACTGAGGGCATGCTGCATTGTCAGAAGAGTTGGATGAAACATTAAACTGAGGCTATGTTTGCCCCCTCAGGTAGACACAAAAGATCCACTTCTACTGCTGGAAGAGCAGGGGCATTCTCTGCAATGTCCTGGGGCCAATACTTATCAATCAACCAATATCACTAAAGGCAGATCATGTCATCATCTCATTGCTGTTTATGGAAACTTCTATGCAGACAATTGCTGCTGCATTTTATATATTACAACAGTGACTGCACTTCAAAAGTAAAGTGCTTAAGATGTCCTGAAATCATGAAAGGCACTCTAAAAATGCAAATTCTCTTTTTAAAATTAATCCATCATTGGTATCACACGCAATCTCTTAATCACAAACAAAGAGACAGGAAACAGAGAAAAATTTACACAGAAAGGAAAAAAGTAAACCAGACGGACATTTACCTGTGATGCATCGTAGAGCATTTCTGAGATCTTCGTTCTCGCGAGACACTTTGTAGACAAACAGAATACATGGAACCCCTGGCCCTCCATCATGTCCAGAAATGTTTAGTTTTTTCAGAATAGCTTCATGTATGCTTCCTTCACCATAACACTTCACTGGTACAAAACAGAACTTGTGCTGAATCATTACACCATGGACATTTTACGCTGCATATGGTCTTCAGAGAACAGGATGCATAGAAACTTATGGATATTCAGCCAGGAAAAGCAGTTGTGCCCAGCCCCATATTCCTGTTTTTTTTTGTCACTAATCCTGTGAAGGTTTTAAATTATTGATGGAATCAGTTTCCAGCACTTTTTCCAGTGTTCCAGAACCCAACAACTGAGTGAAAAAGTTTACTCATCTCTCCAACCACTGATTTCTGGTTGTGACCTCCAGTCATTGGGCCCTCCCCACCCACCTGCCCTTCCCTGCCACACCCCACCCCATCTTCGACTTGCTTTCCCTCACCCCGCCACAAATCCCCACTTGCACTCCATCCCAACCCCTTTCCTTCCCCTCCTTTTTGGCCCAGTTTTTAATCACCCCCGCCCCTCCCCAGCCCCCTTCTCCATCACCCCCACCCCTCCTCTCCTCTCCCCACTTGTTCACCACCCACTCCCCTCCCCTCCCCTCCCCTCCCCGGCCCCCTTCTTCATCACCCCCTCCCCTCCCCTCCCCGGCCCCCTTCTTCATCACCCCCTCCCCTCCCCTCCCCGGCCCTTCTTCATCACCCCCTCCCCTCCCCTCCCCGGCCCCCTTCTTCATCACCCCCTCCCCTCCCCTACCCGGCCCCCTTCATCATCCCCTCCACTCCCCTCCCCTACCCGGCCCCCTTCATCATCCCCTCCACTCCCCTCCCCTACCCGGCCCCCTCCATCATCCCCTCCACTCCCCTCCCCTACCCGGCCCCCTCCATCATCCCCTCCACTCCCCACCTCTACCCAGCCCCCTTCTTTATCAATCCCTCCCCTCCCCTACCCGGCCCCCTTCTTCATCAATCCCTCCCCTCCCCTACCCGGCCCCCTTCTTCATCAATCCCTCCCCTCCCCTACCCGGCCCCCTTCTTCATCAATCCCTCCCCTCCCCTACCCGGCCCCCTTCTTCATCAATCCCTCCCCTCCCCTACCCGGCCCCCTTCTTCATCAATCCCTCCCCTCCCCTACCCGGCCCCCTTCTTCATCAATCCCTCCCCTCCCCTACCCGGCCCCCTTCTTCATCAATCCCTCCCCTACCCGGCCCCTTCTTCATCAATCCCTCCCCTCCCCGGCCCCCTTCTTCATCACCCCCTCCCCTCCCCTACCCGGCCCCCTTCATCATCCCCTCCACTCCCTCCCCTACCCGGCCCCCTTCATCATCCCCTCCACTCCCCTCCCCTACCCGGCCCCCTCCATCATCCCCTCCACTCCCCTCCCCTACCCGGCCCCCTTCTTTATCAATCCCTCCCCTCCCCTACCCGGCCCCCTTCTTCATCAATCCCTCCCCTCCCCTACCCGGCCCCCTTCTTCATCAATCCCTCCCCTCCCCTCCCCGGCCCCCTTCTTCATCAATCCCTCCCCTCCCCTACCCGGCCCCCTTCTTCATCAATCCCTCCCCTCCCCTACCCGGCCCCCTTCATCACACCCCCACTCCCACCCCCGGCCCCATCATCACCCCCTCCCCGGCCCCTCCATCATCAACCCCTCCCCCCCGGCCCCTCCATCATCACCCCCTCCCCGGCCCCCTTCTTCATCATCCGCACAATTTACCCCTTTCTCCAACCAGCCCCCCCACCCGCCACCACCCCACTTCTCCAACCACCCCCCACCGCCCTCCCCTTCCCCGACACGCCCCCTCTCTCCCCTTCCCCGACACGCCTCCCCTCTCCCCTCCCCCGACACGCCCTCCCCTCTCCCCTCCCCCGACACGCCCCCCCCTCTCCCCTCCCCCGACACGACCCCCTCTCCCCTCCCCCGACACGCCCCCCCTCTCCCCTCCCCCGACACGCCCCCCCACTCCCCTCCCCCGACACGCAACCCCCTCCCCTCCCCCGACACGCAACCCACTCCCCTCCCCCGACACGCAACCCCCTCCCCTTCCCGACACGCAACCCCCTCCCCTTCCCCGACACGCAACCCCCTCCCCTTCCCCGACACGCAACCCCCTCCCCTTCCCCGACACGCCCCCCCTCCCCTTCCCCGACACGCAACCCCCTCCCCTTCCCCGACACGCAACCCCCTCCCCTTCCCCGACACGCAACCCCCTCCCCTTCCCCGACACGCAACCCCCTCCCCTTCCCCGACACGCAACCCCCTCCCCTTCCCCGACACGCAACCCCCTCCCCTTCCCCGACACGCCCCCCCCCCCCTTCCCCGACACGCCCCCCTCTCCCCTTCCCCGACACGCCCCCCTCTCCCCTTCCCCGACACGCCCCCCCCTCCCCCGACACGCCCTCCCCTCCCCTTCCCCGTCTCGCCCTCCCCTCCCCTTCCCCGACACGCAACCCCCTCCCCTTCCCCGACACGCAACCCCCTCCCCTTCCCCGACACGCAACCCCCTCCCCTTCCCCGACACGCAACCCCCTCCCCTTCCCCGACACGCCCCCCCTCCCCGACACGCAACCCCCTCCCCTTCCCCGACACGCCCCCCCCCTCCCCTTCCCCGACACGCAACCCCCTCCCCTTCCCCCAACCCCACCCCAACCAACCCATCCCTTTCTCCAACCCCCCCAACACACCCCAACGCCCTTTCTCCAAGCCCCCCTCCTCCTCCCTCCCTTTCTCCAAACCCTCCTCCTCCTCCCTCCCTTTCTCCAAACCCCCCTCCTCCTCCCTCCCTTTCTCCAAACCCCCCTCCTCCTCCCTCCCTTTCTCCAAACCCCCCTCCACCTCCCTCCCTTTCTCCAAACCCCCCTCCTCCTCCCTCCCTTTCTCCAAACCCTCCTCCTCCTCCCTCCCTTTCTCCAAACCCTCCTCCTCCTCCCTCCCTTTCTCCAAACCCCCCTCCTCCTCCCTCCCTTTCTCCAAACCCCCCTCCACCTCCCTCCCTTTCTCCAAACCCCCCTCCTCCTCCCTCCCTTTCTCCAAACCCCCCTCCTCCTCCCTTTCTCCAAACCCCCCTCCTCCTCCCTCCTCCTCCCTCCCTCCCTTTCTCCAAGCCCCCCCCTCCTCCTCCCTCCCTCCCTTTCTCCAAGCCCCCCCCCCTCCTCCTCCCTCCCTTTCTCCAAGCCCCCCCCTCCTCCTCCCTCCCTCCCTTTCTCCAAGCCCCCCCCTCCTCCTCCCTCCCTCCCTTTCTCCAAGCCCCCCCCTCCTCCTCCCTCCCTCCCTTTCTCCAAGCCCCCCCCTCCTCCTCCCTCCCTCCCTTTCTCCAAGCCCCCCCCTCCTCCTCCCTCCCTCCCTTTCTCCAAGCCCCCCCCTCCTCCTCCCTCCCTCCCTTTCTCCAAGCCCCCCCCTCCTCCTCCCTCCCTCCCTTTCTCCAAGCCCCCCCCTCCTCCTCCCTCCCTCCCTTTCTCCAAGCCCCCCCTCCTCCTCCCTCCCTCCCTTTCTCCAAGCCCCCCCCTCCTCCTCCCTCCCTCCCTTTCTCCAAGCCCCCCCCTCCTCCTCCCTCCCTCCCTTTCTCCAAGCCCCCCCCTCCTCCTCCCTCCCTCCCTTTCTCCAAGCCCCCCCCTCCTCCTCCCTCCCTCCCTTTCTCCAAGCCCCCCCCTCCTCCTCCCTCCCTCCCTTTCTCCAAGCCCCCCCCTCCTCCTCCCTCCCTCCCTTTCTCCAAGCCCCCCTCCTCCTCCCTCCCTTTCTCCAACCCCCCCTCCTCCTCCCTCCCTTTCTCCAAGCCCCCCCTCCTCCTCCCTCCCTTTCTCCAACCCCCCCTCCTCCTCCCTCCCTTTCTCCAAGCCCCCCCTCCTCCTCCCTCCCTTTCTCGAAGCCCCCCCTCCTCCTCCCTCCCTTTCTCCAAGCCCCCCCTCCTCCTCCCTCCCTTTCTCCAAGCCCCCCCTCCTCCTCCCTCCCTTTCTCCAAGCCCCCCCTCCTCCTCCCTCCCTTTCTCCAAGCCCCCCCTCCTCCTCCTCCCTCCCTTTCTCCAAGCCCCCCCTCCTCCTCCCTCCCTCCCTTTCTCCAAGCCCCCCCCTCCTCCTCCCTCCCTCCCTTTCTCCAAGCCCCCCCCTCCTCCTCCCTCCCTCCCTTTCTCCAAGCCCCCCCCTCCTCCTCCCTCCCTCCCTTTCTCCAAGCCCCCCCCTCCTCCTCCCTCCCTCCCTTTCTCCAAGCCCCCCCTCCTCCTCCCTCCCTCCCTTTCTCCAAGCCCCCCCTCCTCCTCCCTCCCTTTCTCCAAGCCCCCCCTCCTCCTCCCTCCCTTTCTCCAAGCCCCCCCTCCTCCTCCCTCCCTTTCTCCAAGCCCCCCCTCCTCCTCCCTCCCTTTCTCCAACCCCCCCTCCTCCTCCCTCCCTTTCTCCAACCCCCCCTCCTCCTCCCTCCCTTTCTCCAACCCCCACCTCCTCCTCCCTCCCTTTCTCCAACCCTCCCTCCTCCTCCCTCCCTTTCTCCAACCCCCACCTCCTCCTCCCTCCCTTTCTCCAACTCCCCCTCCTCCTCCCTCCCTTTCTCCAACCCCCACCTCCTCCTCCCTCCCTTTCTCCAACTCCCCTCCTCCTCCCTCCCTTTCTCCAACTCCCCCTCCTCCTCCCTCCCTTTCTCCAACTCCCCCTCCTCCTCCCTCCCTTTCTCCAACCCCCACTCCTCCTCCCTCCCTTTCTCCAACCCCCACCTCCTCCTCCCTCCCTTTCTCCAACCCCCCCTCCTCCTCCCTCCCTTTCTCCAACCCCCCCTCCTCCTCCCTCCCTTTCTCCAACCCCCCCTCCTCCTCCCTCCCTTTCTCCAACCCCCACCTCCTCCTCCCTCCCTTTCTCCAACCCTCCCTCCTCCTCCCTCCCTTTCTCCAACCCTCCCTCCTCCTCCCTCCCTTTCTCCAACCCCCACCTCCTCCTCCCTCCCTTTCTCCAACTCCCCCTCCTCCTCCCTCCCTTTCTCCAACCCCCACCTCCTCCTCCCTCCCTTTCTCCAACTCCCCCTCCTCCTCCCTCCCTTTCTCCAACCCCCACCTCCTCCTCCCTCCCTTTCTCCAACTCCCCCTCCTCCTCCCTCCCTTTCTCCAACCCCCACCTCCTCCTCCCTCCCTTTCTCCAACCCCCCCTCCTCCTCCCTCCCTTTCTCCAACTCCCCCGGCTGTTTCCTACCTTTGCACCTGGCGGCGGGCGGCGTGAGAAACCGGGAGGACAGGGTCTGTTTCAGCTTCCAAAAAATCCAGATGGAGACGGGAACCCACAGGACTACATAACAGCGGCGGTGCCGGTGGTTCAGACACCCCCACAGGGTCACAACCCCCATTCCTCACAACGGCCAACCCAGACCGGAAACCAGGGTCATCTTTACCCGCCCACCGCCCCCTCCAATCACATTGGGCTGCAAGTCCCACCTCTGCCTTCCAATGGCCCATCCCTCTGTCACTCAGCGCTGCCGCGAGGGGCGCATTCACAGCCTTACTCCCGTCCTCTTTGATGATTGGCTCTCTCCAAGCGGTTCCCACCAGGCGGGAGCGTCATTGGCTCCTTTGCTTGTCCATCATATCATGGAGCGCCGGCTGTGTTCCTGCAGCATCGTGCAGAATGGTTTCAGCGCAGGAGCCCTTTCGGCCCGTCCTGTCTGTGCTGGCCCTCCCAAGGAGCAATTCTCTCCGTGCCACTCCCCCACCTTCTCCTGGTAGTCCTGCACTGTTGTATTCTCTGTGCTTAGATCAATACTTACTCAGGCCAGGAGTCAGATTGGATGTTGTACTTTATTGAGAGAGACTGTTCTTACATGTGCCCCTTCTTGGGTATAATGGCGAAATATGGGTGATTACATCACCTCTGGTCATGCTATATACATATCCTTAACTATGTTTTCATACGACTTTGCTTACGTCCATTATCACAACACCCCTTGAATAGAGGATCAGATTAGTTGATGACAGCAATGTATACAAATAGGTATTTCTTATCAGATAGAATATGGTATCTGTGCTACATACTGTTACCATTGTATTCTAGCACATCATTTGCAAATTCATATCTTTTACAATGCCTTTTACTTACATTCTCCTACATTAGTAACACTGAGTGCCTATAGTTATCACTACGAGTCCCCACTTCTATAATTACAAACGCTATTTAACGTAGGACATTTCAACCTGTAACGACAACACTTAACATGACTACTCTCCAAGGTTCTAACTACATTTCCTATTCTTGGAAACATGCTGGTCAGCAACTGGCTTGATCAGACCTGGTAAGAGCTAAGTGTGGGTGTGATTGTGAACTGTCTGTTTTCTCAGCCCTGAGGTTTCGGCCTGGAATAATTATCTTCAGGTGTCAGTGACTTGGTTTGGTATTTTCCCTTCCTTCCTTGTCAAAACACATGTGTTCATGCTGAGGCAATGCTGTTGGATTTCCTGGTGCATGGCTGACAGAATTCTCTGAGGTGAGATCTATTTCTTCTGAGTGTAGCTCCATTCAATTTTGTTACCTTGCAGGATCGTGGTTCCATGCAGACTTTGACACTTCTGCTGGAATCCTTGTTTGTTCCTTTGGGTGTAACTCTCTCACCTTTTGACTGACATGGTGTGGAGGTAGTTCTGCACCAGAATGTTTATAATGAGTGTCCTTCATTCTGTTCTGTCTTTATTGCACTTGGTCCTTGATCAAAGATGCAGAGAAGCGTGCAAGTTCCGTGAGATGGAAGATGAAGAAGGAGATTAGAAAAGCAGATCTGCTCTAAATACTTCCACTTTTCAGTTGTTGCATTGGTGCAATTATTATGAGATCATTCCAAGCTGCAATTTTATGCCGCTGTTCTTGACATGGCCTATGAAGAAAGGTTGAATAGGTTAGGCCTATACCTATTGGAGTTTAGAAGAATGAGAGGTGATCCTACTGAAACAGTTAGGATCCTGTGGGTACTTGATAGGATGGAAACCTGGAGGATTTCTCTTGTGGAGAGACTAAAACTAGGGACATAATTTGAAAATAAGAGGTCTCCCTTTAAGACAGAGAAAGAGGAGGTTTTTTTTCTCCAGAGGGTTGTTGGTGTGTGGAATTCTCTTCCCCAGATAGCAGTGGAGGTTGGGTCTTTATATTTATTCAAGGCTGAGTTAGACATTTTTATTAGGCAAGGGAGTCAAGGGTTTTGGGGGGCAAACAGGAAAGTGGAGCTGAGACTGTAACCATATCAGCTATGATCATATTTGCATGGTGGAGCAGACTTGAGGGGCCGAATGGCCTACTCCTGCTCGAATGTTTATATGTTCCTACAACATACTCCTCCTCCACTTTTTCTTTTGAAGAGGCAATTCCCTTTGCTTGTTGTTCCCTCTGCATCTTTGTTATGCTATGCAGTGTGCAGCACATCATCATCATTCTCAAGACTCTTGCTGAAATGCACCTCCAGATCTGTCCAGGCACCAGAACTGCAACTTCAGCATCCCAACTGCTTGCTCAGTTGCGCATCCCATTGTCATATGGTTTCGATTGTAGAGCTCTTGGGCCTCATTGCTTGGGCTCCTCATGGATGTTGTCAGCCATGGTTTAAATAAGTAGGTCCTGTCTTGAAGGAGTCAGCTGGTAAGTGTCTCTTTTCATTTGTTCTTGATTTATGAGTGTCTCTGGCTAGGCCAGTATTTATTGCCCATACCCAATTGTCCATTGAGAAGGTGATGGTGAATCACTGTGAATTGCTGCAATCCATGTGGAAAACCCACAGTGCTGTTAGGAAGTTCCAGGATTTTGACCCAGCGACAATGAAGGAATGACAATATAGTTCCAAGTTAGGGTGGTGTGTGCCTTGGATGAGAACTTGCAGGTCGTGCTGTCAGGAGTGCTCCAGAATTTTGGCCAAATGTGGATTGAGAACACGAGACAACCTGCTTGTGAATAAGTGTTCTGGCCTAGCCTGCATGCCAAGAATACCAAGCCAAATAAGAGGAGCCACTCCAGTCGCACGATATCCCATTCTCTCTATGGACCAAGCTAGCAATGGATCTGTTCGCTGTCAACAAGGACTACCTGCTCGTAACTGACAACCATTCCAAGTGTCCAATTGTTCAAAGGCTTAAGAACATATCAAATACAGTAGTGGCCAGCACTAAGTGCCATTTTCAGTGTTTCAGGTATCTCAATGGAAGTCACATCAGATAATGGTTCACAGTAGTGGAAAACCCTTCCACATTGTGCGATAAATGGTTTGTCAATCACATCATCTTCCCAGTATCCTTGATCCAATGGATTGGTGCAGCGCATGGTCAGAATGGTGAAGGTGGTATGCTGAATGTGCAAGCATTTGGTAAGGGCCAGCATGCATGTATTTGACTACTGCATTAGATACTTTGTGCAGGTAACCACTCTTTCTATGGACATAAGTATCATCACGAAAGACTGAACCATTATGGGACTCATGTGAGAGATGGACTCCTATATTCACTCTCCACTCATATTTAGTGCCTCAGGAAATGCTCACAGAATCTCAAAACATTTCCTACTGCTGCCCTAGAGGGTCAGCATCTGCATCTAGCTGAGCAGAGTTTGGATTGTCTTGTCTCCTCCAACATGGACTCCACTGCGGTCCTTGTCTCCACCACTTGTTCCTACTCAACGTCGGTGTGTGCTATGCAGCTGTCTGATATTTAATTCCATTACCAGATAGCTTGGAGATTCTCCTCTCTCCTTCTCCAGGCAAGTTAAGACCCTGCTTTTCTCTAGCACCTTCTCCTCTGCAGATGTTAACATGGTGATGACTGGAGAACTACCTGAAGTTCACTGCCTCTCCCTAATGTTCTAAACTCTTTTCTCCCTCCTAGCAGAAGAGAGATCTATGATTGTGACTAATGAAATGTGAAATCCAGGAAAAGGATAAAGACTCCCTAGAGGAAGTCACTGACCCTAAGAATAAATTATCACTGACTCCACCAGCTCAGATACAGCGTGAATGGAGAACACCTGAGTATTTCCAGCATTTTTTGTGTTTATTTCAGGTTTCCAGCATACACAGTATTTTGCTTCTACTTGAGCGTCACTCTACAGAAGAGGCTTAACATCACATTAAGATGAGGGTATGTCAGTGCTGGATGGACAGCTAGGGAAACAAGGAAGTGCAGAGACAGAAGGAGATGGTGATTTTCACGCTAAATTGATGTAAAGAGTGATGTGCTTTGGAAGGTAGAGTGAGGGGTTTGGCATGATACACCTCTGCATACACTATTCCTGCCTTACTAGGTTATTAAATTTCTTCCAACATCACTTCAAGGAGCAGGTCACTACATTGATTCCATATTTAGACCAAGGCTATAATGAGGTCAGGAGCTGAATGGCATAGGGAGGAACACAAGGAGAGCGAGGGTGAGCAGGTTATTGCTCTGTGCATGCCACACAACTGTCGAGGACTCTTTGCATCACTTTGCTGAAGATCAAGAGTAGACTGATGAGTAATTGGTGGGTTGGATTTGTCCTGCTTTTTGTGGACAGGGCATACCTGGGCAATTTTCCACATAACCAGGTAAATGCTGATGTTGCAACAGTATTGGAACAGCTTGGTTTGGGGTGTGGTAGTTCTGGAGCACAAGCCTTCAGTACCACGGTCGGAATATTGTCAGGGCCCATAGCCTTTGCAGTATCCAATGCCTTCAGCTGTTTCTTAATATCCTGTGGAGTGAAATGAATTGGCTGAAGACTGGCACCTAAGATGCTGGGAACCTCAGGATGAGGCCAAGATGGTTCATCCATTCGGCACTTCTGGCTGAAGATGATTACATATGAATCAGCCTTACCTTTTGCACTGATCTGCTGGACCCCAAGTTCATTGAGCATGCTGTTTCCTCTGTTTGGCACGCAAGCTTCACCAGCTTGACAGCTGTTACAGTCCCAGACCAGACCTGTAAATTTAGTTATCCAGTTAGGGACAAATCACTTTTGCTTAAAGTAGACAAAATTTGAAAAGAGAACAAAGTCACAAGATTCCATGGTTTTAAATGAAATAAATTTTACTATACAAAGTCAGAAAAGGAAAACAATCTACAATATTTATCTTATACTTTAACATTCAGAATTAACATGAGGTTAACATGAGTTAACAGGTAAAGAGTGTTAAACATACCACACTGCTCATCAAATGGCAGATGCAACCAAGATAGATCCCCACAAGTTCCTCAGCAACACGTCCAGACATCAGTGATCACTGTGAATAACAAAAAGTTGTTAAAATTCTAGTCTCCCTCACATGGAATTTCAACTCTTTCCTATCAGAGATCTAGTCTCTGAATCCCCTCAAAAACTGCTCCACCTTGGACTGCCACAATGACCTGTTTGCCCCCAGTTGTTTGATCATTTCTCCTGAGACTGTCTTCCATTAAATTCCTGAGGCTGCACTCCAACACCTGCTCACTGGCATAATTCTGGCTCTTTAGCCACTCTGGGCAGAACATCACAGCGCCAGAGGGTTACCTTTGCCCCAACAGCTAGCAGCAGGGGGCCAGTGACCTTCCACCGCCACCTTCTCAGTCCCAACCGCACCAAACGGCTCCCAGGGTTCTCCTGATCCCCAGTTCCAATCTCAGTGCACTGAATGGCTCCCAGGGCCTCTTTGAGCCCTCACTGCCCAGAGCCTGCTAACAGCACCACCTTTAAGGTTTGGAGCCACTTCCCCTTCTCCCAAACTGACTGTGTCACATGGGTTCACCTCTTTGCCATCACATTGGGTCTGTAGTTGCTGTTTCATGTGTCATGAATGTATAATAATTTTCATAAGATTTTTCTGGTTTATTGTAAAGTAGGTTTATGAGGCTTGTGTTGTTCTGTCTTTGTGTCTGATTAAATACATTTTGTAGCCAAGCAGACTACAAGTTAAAGTTATCAAAAGAAGGCGTAGAAATGTCTTTAATATACCGAGTAAACATGGTTGGGGTCTTAGCATTGAAGGTGCAAAGAGAATTTGCATTTTAGCTAGGTGAAGGTTGATCTGACTTTCAAAGAGGTTAATGAGAATAGTAGCAACATGAAAATATTTATATTGTTAAAAAGGCAAAGCTCTAAAGACATATGGAAACAATGGAATTTACATATTACAAAGGGAGAACATATATAAAGGAGAATGAGGCTAATCGTTAAGGAAGGCATTGTAAGATCTAACAGAAGGGTATGAAGCCTCCAGTATTTGTGTATAAACCTGCTGCCGATAGAAACCGAAGCTGGAGAGAGCCATTTTGAATTCCACTGTCCAGGGTATTCTGTTAACCTTTGCTGCATCTGTTTAAAATCTAAATTCTATTTTTGGATCATTGCCTTAAAGGGAGTGTAACTGGGAGCCAGGTTAATTCGGGATTTTAGGAGTTATTATAGTAATAATTTGTAGTTCTATGTATCTGCTTGAAATGTTCTCTTTTGTTAATAAATATGTTACCTTTAGTTTTTTAAAAAATCTCTAAAGGCTTGATGGACTTATTAGTACTGAATTCAGCGCACACATCTCGAAATAAATACAAATTCTAAAACTGTTGTGATAGCGGGATCGAGTTTCCCTCGTGGATTCGATCTGCCTGACACACATTATCTGCTGCATTATAACACATGCCACACCAGCAGGCAGGCACCCTGTTGATTTCAGCAGCTTACTTGTGAAGAAACTAGAACAGAGCATATGTGTCCTGTAAACCTGCTGCTTTTGCACATGACTGGAATCATAATTCTCGGCCTAGCTTGGAAAAGGTAAGTTGTACTTTCTTAACGTACTCCCTTGAAAAAAATAAAGCTTCACCATAGTGAAGGTTTCTTTACAATACCAATTCTTTCTAATACGCCCTTATCATTATAAACTTCTACGAATAACTTATTACACACTGTACAGGTAATCTTTTCATTTCTTCACAATTACGCATATTGTATTAACAACGTTTTAAAGGTTTAACCCAAACAAAAGCAGGTACATGTGACAAGTAGGACTAAAACATCATGGTATTATCATAACTCAGAGTTTGTAAATTTTCATACACCCTTCCTTTAGCTCTGCAAATAATATCTCAAGTGCGCCCACCATCAAATTGTCACACTCTTTGTGAGCTATAGTCGTAATTCCAGTTGTTAGTTCATTTTCTAAACTCAAACGTGTTAAATTCTTGTTTTGGGACAATAAGGTGAAAATGGCTTCTTTGAGTGTCAATAACGTCTTGTATCTTATCAAAATCCCTTTTGGCTGTTTCAAGAATGCCGTTGAGATTATTTTTATGTTCAAATAAAAGGGTTTTATATTCCTCTTTGGTTTGATCTTTCAACATTTTGAGATCTTTCAGTTTTTTCTGATCTGCTTGAAAACGTGTCTTATTTAATTCTTTCTGAGCGATGTCAACAGCTTCTTCATTCTAGACTTTCCAACGCTTTAAGTCTTTCACACAATTCACGAACCACATCATTTTAATCCTCTTGGGGTTTTAAATGGTTTTTTGAGACCTGCCTAATTGCTTGGATTCCTGCTGCTGTATCCTGCGTCACAACTTCGGCAAGTTTTGGTGCCAGGTGTCACTGGCCCTTCAGGGTCACTTTGCAGTCTCAGTCCTTTCCAATGAAATCTTCTGTAGCTCTTTGTATGGCCTCCGTACTGTCCATTACCGAGGTGGATACATTGGTATTTTTACTTGAATCAGTTCTTTGCTCCATTTGGATCACAAATAGGCAAAGAGTTTAAACTCACAGAAACAACTTCAGAATTGTGGCACCCCTTCCCAGGTAGGGCAAAAACTGTACTATCCACTATATCACTTCCCAGTATGA
Source organism: Carcharodon carcharias (assembly GCF_017639515.1). Classification (NCBI taxonomy): domain Eukaryota; kingdom Metazoa; phylum Chordata; class Chondrichthyes; order Lamniformes; family Lamnidae; genus Carcharodon; species Carcharodon carcharias. The sequence goes on along the minus strand of NC_054495.1, from coordinate 4,033,227 downwards.
AATCTATATATTTAATAGGTAATTTACAAACAATTCCAGCCACACAAGACCACTTCATCAGAGCACAATTTAATTTTACTTTATGCAATGACAAATGATGTAATCCCATCAATAACCTGTATTAATACATTCTGATTCAGTGAACTTTCTGAAAATGTCTCAATCCTTTGCTAACAATAAGCTCTGAACCGAACCAGTGTCTCTCAGGATTACAATCTTTCTGGCTCTTTCTTGGACAAAAATGGAGTGACTTCCCTTTCAAATACAAACCTCTTTTAATCATATCCCTATGTATTCCCAACGTAAAAACATTAGTTGCAATGAGTTCTTCACAAGCTTCACTTTGTGGTGCAGCTTTCCCTGTGGAAATTCCTGTCACTTACACCACAGCCATTGTTTTAGCACCCATTTCCTTTACTGGTCCTATCTTTTCTGAAGACACCTTTAGGGTCCCTATTACTGCCACCATTTTATCATTCCGCTTCCAACAATTTGCTTTTACATGCCCTGTTTTCTGACAATAAAAGCATACTGGTTTCTTTAAATCACTTGTATCCTCTATACTATCATTTTCTTTGACTGGAACAGCTTCTGCCTTTTCCCTAAAGTTAGATTCTGTTCTGTTCCTCCAGCTTCCCAATGGGGTTTCTATTGCCCTCTAGTTGCCTAAGTGATATATCATACCCCACTGCCAGAACTGTTGCTTCCCTCATTTTAGAAATCTTGCAGTTTTCCAGGTGCAAACTGATGGCTGTTGAAATGCTGCTTTGAAATTATTCCTTTATCACTATTTCTCTCTTATTCTCAAAATTCTGTTTGAATTTCAGTGCCCAAAACCACCGGTCCTAGAACATTTCTTTCTCCCCAACAAATTCCACAAACGTTTCATTTGATCTTTTCCTTAAAGTCTGAAAGTTTAACCAAAAGGCTTCTGGAACAAGCTCATAAGCATTAACTACCACAGTTTTAACTGTCTCATAATCTGAGGATTGTTTATCCGAAAGACTAGAATAAACATCCAAGGCTTTCCGAACCATAGTTGACTCTGCAAAATGAGTGCCCATGTGTCCTCTGGCCACTTTAACTTTGTAGCCACCTTTTCAAACAAAGTAATTTTTCTCAACTCTGTCCTCAGTGAATTTAGGCATTAGGCGAAGATTTCTTGTAACTCCAAAGATCAGAGTGCGACTCAACTCATCATCCAAACTATTAGCCTCTCTTCCAACCCATAACTTAAGCTTTACTTTTGCCAGCTCATACTGTCAAATTTCTTTTTCCCTTTGCAACTCTCTTTCTCTTTCGTTATCTCTTTCCTCCCTGACTAACCTCTCTCTCTGGAGTTCAAGTTCAAGACTCCCCATTTCTGTTTCTTTCTGCTCCTTTTTCAGTTCGGGCTTTTTCATTTCATTTTCTCTTTCAAGTTCAAGTTTTTTTTTCCATTTCATTTTCTAACTTGAGCTGTTTCACCTGCAGCTAAATTCTAACGACCCCTACTGAATTGCCATCTGGATTATTACTTCCTTCTTCCAATTCCAAGTGTTGTGCTATTACCTCAACTCTGTGTGTTTTTTAAGACCCAGCTTTCAACTCTAACTTCAACTTTTCTGCTAATGCGATTAACCTAACCTAGTTCACGATTCATGTATTATAGTTTTGGACTGTAACTTTTAGCTTTAGGAATTAAAGTTTAGCTGGGGAAAATGTTATAAATGTAATTGAAGCAAGCTTGGAGTCATAATTGATTGGGGCCATGTTGGCTTAAGGAGTTAACAGCTAGAAAAGTAACATCCTAAAACAGCATGTGGGCTTATTTGGCTGGAAACCTGGAGGCATGATGTCTACACTGCTTGCAAAGAAATGCAGTCCAGAGATATGTTTTGGTTTTGGGAGTTAGAGCAAAAGTAGTTGAAAAGCATTCAGCGAATCCTGAAAGTTTATAAAACAAATTTACTTCAGCAGATCAAAAAAATAAATTGTAAATGAGGGATAATTGGTTTGCAGGTCAGTTTGAGGATAGGCCAGAGCAGGCTACATCATCATGCAGGTTGGTGGAGCCTAAGAATGTTCGCTGGTTTCAATTTATCTGGGTGTTTTCTATCAGAGGTTTTTAGTTGCAGTTTGGACCTTGTGTGGTTTGCAGCTCACAGAGAAGGGAGGTGCTCGGTGCAGCTAGAGCTCAGGAGGAGAAGTTCAGGGAGCCATTATTGCTCGGTGCAGTCGGGAGATATGGTCCAGGTTTTTCCCGTCAGTGAGCGAGGGGAGGAGCCCACTCGCCGATGCGTAAAATGACGCACGGTGACATCAGGCAGAATTCCCAACGTTACCACGCCCCATTTAAATTTTCAGGTAGGCAGGGGCTCAGCAAAATCAGCTGTACACCCGCCGATCTGTCAATGGCCAATTGAGGCCGTTGACAGAGTCATTAAAGTAATTAATGGACGTGCCCGTCCAAACTTAAGGTTGGCATGCAGGCCAGGAGCCCTGGAGAGCATTAGAAAAAACATGAAACTTCATCCACAGGTGGGATGATGTTTCATGTAAGCTTTGAAAAATTTAATTGAAGTGTTTTTAAAAGTTATGGACATGTCCCAACTCATGTGACAGTGTCACATAATGGGACATGTCAGGGAATTTTTTTTTCTATTTTTAAAAACTTTTTACCATGGAGCTGATCTCCCTAAGGCAGCACTTTGCCTCTGGGAGATGTGTGCGCTCTTTTGTGTGCATGTGTGAAAGAGCGCACTGTCACCTCAGGGAATCCCTCCCCGCCGCTTGCACGGGAGCGCATATTGCTTCCGTGTAGACATCACGCTGGGCGGGCCTTAATTGGCCTGTCCACGTAAAATGGCGACGTGCCTCTGACCGGGGGTGCCGATTGGAGGTGCATCTCTGCGCACCTGCTCTTCAACTTCCACCCCCGATGGGGGGATAATTCTGCCCATGAATTCTGAAAAAGCCAAGGACAATGCCAGCTTAATGAAGCTAGCAGTCTGCGAAAGAGCTGGAATTGTGCCAGTAATTAAAGGTGGGAGTGCAGCTTTGTGAATCCCTTGGAACATAGTTTCAAGAGAATAGATTGAACCACTGGGAGGTGAGCTATCATTGAGGTAGTCTGAGTTGGAACAGCTTTTGAGGGAAGGCAAAGGCTAGCTCCTTGAAAGTGAAGAGTTGAAATTGCTCATGCAGGAGACATTGTTGTAATGAGATTTTGTGACTCACAGTGGTCATTGCCATCTGGGTAGGTTGCTGAAAATTCTATGGGATCTGTCTTTGTCACATCTGCCATTCGAAAAGCAGTGTCCTTGACCAGAGTTTGTCTGTTAAATCATATTTACATGTTAATTCTGAATTCACTGGGTCAAACACCTTGAGCTCCCTCCCTAACAGCACTGTGGGTGTACCTACACCACATTGACTGCAGTGGTTCAAGAAGGCAGCTCACCATCAACTTCTCAAGGGCAATTAGGGATGGGCAATAAGTGCTGGCCTAGTCAGTGATGCCCACATCCCATAAAATGAAAAAAATGTTAGTATTCTCAATGTTTTACTTTTCTGACTTTGTACAGTAAAGTTAATTTTGATGGTTCAAAAGCCATGCAATCTTGTGGCTTTATTCTCTTATTAAGTACCTGGAAGTTCACTCATCATCTTCCTTAAACAAAAAGTTATTGGTCCCTAAACAGATCATAACAGTTGCAAATCACTCAGGGATAAATCTTCCCTCTTCAGAAAAGTCATAGCAACTGACAAAGCCATTCTGCTTTTCAATAAGTACAGTACAATTCATCATGAAAATCTTGCCAACTTAAACTTCAGCAAGTCTCAACACACATATCCATCTGTGGATTTGAAATCCCGCAAGAGCCCCCAATTTCTGTTATGATTCCAGACTAGACCCTCAAATTTGGTTACTCTCTGTTTCAGGACCAATAACTTTTTTAAAGTAGACATAATTTGAAATCCTGGTTACTTGCTAAGAGAATAAAGATTCCATAGTTTTAAACAAACAGCAGAAACTTTTCTATACAAAGTCAGAAAAGGAAAACAATCTACAATATCTATCTTATACTCAGTGTAACAATCATTAAGGATGTAAACATGAATTAACAGGAAAACTGTGATCAAATACACTGCACATCAAATAGCAGATGTAACCAAGACGGATCCCACGAATTTCTCAGCAATCCACACAACCAACCCACATCGGTATTGTGAATCACAAAAATTTCTGCCTCCCTCATTGACGCAATCCGAGTTGGAATGGTTTTGAAAGGAACTCGGTGGCTAGATTTTTGAAAAAGAAGGGGGTTTTCAGCACTTCTCTTTCAAAAATCTAGCCACCGAATTCCCTCTGAAACCACTCCAACTCAGGCTGCCTCAATGACTGCTTGCAACCCAGTTGCTCAATCCCTTCCACTGAGACTGTGTTCCATTGGATTAGAGTCTGCACTCCAACACCTATCTACTGGCACAATTCCAGCTCTTCAGCCATTCTGAGCAAAATACCACTGCTTCAAAGTGTTATCTTTGCCCCAACTGCTAGCAACAGGGAGCCAGCGGCCTCCCACCACCACCTTCTCAGCTCCTTATGGTCTTTTCTGAACCAAACTGCACCAAATGACTCACAGGACCCCTGTTGATCCTTGGCTTCAACTCTCAATGGCACTGAACAGCTCCCAGGGTTTCTCTGAACCCTAACTGCCTGGAGCCTGCTAACATCAGCACATTTAAGGTATAGAGACTCTTTCCCTACTCCTGAACTAACTGTGTTACGTGGGCTCACCTCTATTCTGCTGCAACAGGTCCCGTGGTCACTGTCTTCCACCACACAGGGATTATGTTGATCCCTGCAGCTGCCACAAGAAGAAATTGGAACAGGGCATGTGCAGCCTGTTACACTGTCACACTCTGCACATACACCAGAACTCCAGGGCATGCCCCGAATCATAGTCCTCAGTCTCCGCATGGAAAAGGTAAGTTAAAGAGTTTTTAGGTATGCTTGGTGCTGCTCCGGACACGGCCTCCTGCACTCTTCATTGAACCAGGGCTAATCCCTCAGCTTGATGTTAATGGTAAGGGTGGGGAAATGCCAGGCCCTGATATTGCAAATTGTGATTGAACATACTTCTGCTGCTGATTGTCCACAGTGCCTATTGAATGCCCAGTTTTGAGTTGCTTATTTTTTGAAATCTATTCAATTTAATATGGCAGCAATGCCAAATAACATGATGGAGGGTATCGTCGATGTGAAGACAGGGCTTTGTCTCCATAACTGCATGGTGGTCGCTCCTACCAAAACTGTCATGAAAAGATGCATCTGCAACAGGTAGATTGGTGAGGACGAGGTCAAATAGGTTTTCCCTCTTGTTGATTTCCTCATCACCTGCTGCAGACCCAGTCTAGCGGCTATGTCCTTTAGGACTCGGCCAGCTTGGTCTGTGGTGGTGCTACTGAGCCACTCTTGGTGATGGACGTGGAAGTTCTCTGGCCGGAGTACATTCTGTGCCCTTGACACTCTCAGTGCTTCTTCCAATTGCTATTCATAATGGGGGAGTACTGATTCATCAGCTGAGGGAGAGCAGTAGGCGGTAATGAGCAGGAGGTTTCCTTGTGCATGTTTAACTTGATACCATGAGACTTCATGGTGTCCAGAGTCAATGTTGAGGATTCCCGGGGCATCTCCCTCCCACTGATCCAACGCCTCTGCTGGGTCTGATCTGGTGGTGGGGGTGTCAGGACATACCCAGGGATGTGATGGTGATGTATGGAGCATATTCTTTAAATATAACTTACGGACAATCAAGACAGCATTGGTCCGAGTACTCAACCTTGGGCAATCGCCACCATAAATCACTCACCAGTCCAAAAGAGAACAATTCTGTTCAACAATTCTCTTCCCCTTAGACAACAATGTATCAATGCTGCCACTGCCCTTTTGTGCCACGGGCTTCAATTCTGCTAACAAGCCAAATATGTAGCACTTTATCAAATGCTTTTGAAAGTCCACATGTACAACTTCAACTACACACCCCTCATCCACTCTCTCTGGTGCCTCATCAAAAACTGAATAGAATTGGACAAATATGATTTACTTTAAATAAATCCTTGCAGCCTGTCTTTTATCAGTTTATGTTTGTCCACGAGGCTACTAATTTTCACCCAGGTTACTGTCCTTGAAGCTTTCCACCACCATTAAAGTTATCTTCTCCCCTTTTTTGAACAAGGCTGGGACATTTGCAATCCTCCAGTCCTCTGGCAATGCTGTTTTATCCAAAGGAGGATTGGAAGATTGTGGCCAGCACCTCAGGAAATACGATGTGTACTTCCCTAAGAAATCTTGGATGGATCCCACCTGGAGCTGGTGACTTATCTACATTAAGTACTACACGGTACGTTCACTTTATTTATTCCTCATCCTGCATCCTAGCAATATAAAATCTAAAAGCCAAGAGGAAATGTGAGCCAATAGAAAATATTACAATTTCCATTATAGGACAGTGTGCACTATTGGGCTCCATACAACAGAAAAGCTTTAGATTCTGTGCAGAATCATCTACCTGTATGAAAAGCGCCAAAGACGTGAAAGACAAGGGACGTGTAAGAAAGAAATTAAATTTTAAAAAACTGTGTAAATCAAACTTCATTCCTTTTGTTTATTTAAAAACGGACTTTACTGAACCAAAAGGTGGCTGCTACAGGTCACATGACTCACAGTTTCTGGAAATTTCCAGCAGCAATTACAAGGACAAAAGGGATCCACTCTCATCTTGTGGAATCTCACACCTCATTGTTAGAACACATTATAATCATGAAACTAGGGGACTAGCAGACATCAAAACTCAATATACCTGCAGAGGTGAGTCACCATCTCACACCTGGTCTGTCAAGGTCTATTTCAAAAAGAAACTATTGAAAGGAAATGGACATCATTTGCACCTTTGTAAGCTAACCACTCGAGTGGAGTCAGAGGTTCTACCAAGACAATAGTTACCCAAAACAGGGTCTTAACGTGGAAGGTGGCTCTTTCCGAGGCGATTGACAGGGACATTATAAGCCAAGAACAAAAGCAAGATCCAGACACCAGATAACCATCCCTTTTGAAACCATTGTGGAGGAAGGGCATCACATGACTCAAGTGACCATTTTGAAACCTCTAAATTCACTTGAGAACTCTGAAACAGGGAGTCTACTGATTTACTTCCAACCTGAAAGCACAATAGGAGGACTTCCAGTTGAACAAGCAGCCAACAACAAATCACAGCCCCTCAAAGCCTCTGACTGTCAACTGCCAAGCAGACCAAGTCTAAGTACAGCAATTTCATCTCGCGTCATCGCATTCCACTTCAAAGGAATTTTCTGCTGCTGTCTTCAGCCAGGGACTCACTGGAACTGGAACTTTTCCACAAAGGAGCCTCTCCTCTGGATTTTGACTTTCTGGACTCATGTGAACTGATGTCCATTTCTGTAGTTCTTTTACTGCAATTATCTGTGTGTGTGTGTGAGAAGTTGTCGCCAACCCCCAGGTTTCAATGTGTGAGTAAACTAACCTTCCTATTTAATCATAACATAAATTTTCTGTGAGATACTTTTAAATTTGGACCACACAAACTAAGGCTTTGTGGAAACATGCCATAGCCTAATTTTAAAATTATTAAAAACACCTCTGCTTACAGACAGACATTGAAAGGACTAAGGAGTTCAGTTTGCCTCTCTAGCCTATCCATGACATGAGGTAGGGTAAAAGCAAACTGCTTCTAGCAGTTATGGGGTCAAGAACAAGGGACCATTTATAAAAGATCAAATGCAAGGGCTTTAGAGCCAATGTGGTAGCACTTCTGACCTGCAGTCAATGTTATAATGACGGAAATCCCTTTTACTCCCATGGCACAATGGAATAATATTAAGAAGAACTGTAAAATGATATAACCCAGAAGACCATTCAGCCCAATATGCTAATGCCAGCTCTTTGAAATATATGATAATTGATGCCCAAAAGTAGGTGCATTTTACAAACAGCATGTAAATAAGGCACCTTCAGTGCAATAATGCTGATGAGGAACAGCCTGGATTAGTAATTCTCCTAGTTTCCGATAGGTATCTTACTTGTAGGTATCTGCAATCATGTCTACATTCAATAGATCTTGAAAGTTAGCTTGCCTTGATAGAGTCTGAGCCTTTCTTAGGGCTGGAGCAGTTGTCCTAATTAATAAGAATTCAACACATGACAGGACAGAATTGGTGAGCAAGAAGCAGCATTTCAAACTATCACATGGGCAACAGATTCCCAATGGGTGAGTGGTCCATGATATGACTGGCCTCTTTCTGCCCATCTTCCCCAGTAATGTGAAACAAAGAGAGCTCATTAATCAGTGAACATGGTGGCATTCACCCCTTGAAGGAGTGATGGCTGAGTGCAAAAATGTTGCAGTCCTGTGTGAAAGCAGATAATCCTCTCAATGCTGGGCATTTCCCCACTTTACCTTCCAACTCACCTTGTCAACTGGATCTCCTATTGCTCACTGATCTATACTGGCTCCTGGTCTAGCAATGCCACCAATTTAAAATTCTCATCCTAGCATTCAAGTTTTCAGCAATGGTCAAATCTGTTCGTAGTTTCACCCTTCCCCAAATCTGTCACCTCTTCCAAACATATAATCTTCCGACATCTCTGCACTCCTCAAATTCTGGGCTCTTGTGCATCCTCAATTTTCATGATTCCACCATTGGTGGATGTCCCTTCAGACACCTAGGCCACAATGTCTGGAATTCGTTCCATAAATCTCTCTCTCTCTTTACCTCTCTCTCTTCTCCTTTAAGATACCCTTGAAAACCTACCTCTGACCAAGCCTTTTGTCACCTGTCCAATGTTGCTTGATATCAAATTTTATTTGATAATTACTCCTGTGAAATGTCAAAGTATGTTTTATCACATTTGGGGTGCTATATAATTGCAAATTGATGTTGTTGTTTCCTGCCTATAATCTACTCTACCTTTTCTTAAGATGTGCTCAGGGTTTCTAATATTAATACTTTTCTCCTGATTGTAATTCTGTACCACTGGTCATAGAAATATTTTCTTTATTCATCGATGGGATGAAGAGGGCGTCACTGGCAAGGCCAGCATTTATTACCCATCTAATTGCCCCTTGAGAAGGTGGTGGTGAGCTACCTTCTTGGACCGCTGCAGACCCTGTGGTGTAGGTAAATGGTGGACAGGCTTTGGGAGTCAGGAGATGAGTTACTCGCTGCAGGATTCCGAGCCTCTGACCTGTTCTTGTAGCCACAGAATTTATATGGCTAGTCCAGTTCGGTTTCTGGTCAACAGTAACCCCCAGGATATTGATAGTGGGGGATTAAGAGATGGTAATGCCATTGAATGTCAAAGGGCGATGGTTCGATTCTCTCTTTTTGGAGATGGTCATTGCCTGGTACGTGTGTGGCGCGAATGTTACTTGCCACTCGTCAGCCCTAGTGGAACCCAAAGTGAGCATCAGTGAGCAGGTTATTGCTAGCAAGTGCCGCTTGGTAGCACTGTTGATGAACCCCTCAATCACTTTATTGATGATCGAGAATAGACTGATGAGGCAGTAATTGGCCAGCTTGGATATGTCCTGTTTTTTGTGTACAGGAAATACCGGGGCAACTTTCCACATTGCCGGGTAAATGCCAGTGTGCTAGCTGTGCTGGAACAGCTTGGTTAGGGGTGCAGCAAGTTCTGGAGCACTGGTCTTCAGTACTGTTGTTTTCCTTTAGGAGAAAGGGGCATATTTGGTCGGGGGTTGGGGGAGGTAAGGACACTTTCCCTCCCGCCCCATCCCACCACCCACCCTGCCATATGAAGGACATGCATCCAATGATGAGGTGGTGTGAAGGCGCACTGCTCCTTTAAACAACAGTTTTTAAAGACTGGCAGCAGCCCCTGTGGTGAGCTCGTAATGTAGTGCAATTAAAATTGAAGCAGTGGGAGTGGGGGAGGTGGTGTGGGGGGGTCTGGGGGGAGGGGGGAGAAAGAGGGTGGGTCACTGTGTATTGAACAATAGCACTTTAATGTCAGATAAACTTCATGCATATGTGTAAACTGACTCCCTCTGACGCAAATGGAATGAGGCCCATAAGCATGACACAGACCTCCCTGTCGCTTGCCATTTTAGCACTCCACCCTGCTCTCATGCCCACATGTCCATCCTTGGCCTGCTGCATTGTTCCAGTGAAGCTCAACGCAAACTGGAGGAACAGCAACTCATCTTCCGACTTGGCATTTTACAGCCTTCCGGACCGAATATTGAGTTCAACAACTTTAGATCATGAACTCTCTCCTCCATCCCCAACCCCTTTCCAACCCCCCTTTTTTTCAATAATTTATATAGATTTTTCTTTTCCCAACTATTTCCATTATTTTTAAATGTATTTCCATCCGTTGTTTTATCTCTACCTTTTAGCATATTTCGATCCCTTTACCCCATCTCACCCCCAGTAGGGCTATCTTTACCTTGCTCATCCTGCTTTCTACCCTTAATGTCACCTATTATCACATTCCTTTAGATAATATCACCACCTTCAACACCTCTTTGTACTTTTGTCTGTGAGATCTTTTGGTTATCTCCACCTATCACTGGCCCTCTATCCAGCTCTACCTGTCCCACGCCCCCTTAAACCAGCTTATGTTTCAACTCTTTTCTATTTTTCCTTAGTTCTGTTGAAGAGTCATACAGACTCGAAACATTAACTGTGCTCCTCTCTGCAGATGCTGTCACACCTGCTGAGTTTTTCCAGCTATTTTTCTTTTTGTTTTGGAATGAGGCCCAGTTGAGAAGCGATCACTTAGAAGAATAAGCTCATGCCTGGTGTGGCCATCACATTATTAAAAGTAGCGATGCAGGTTAATAAGGCCATAAAAAGGCAAACAAAGCTCTGGATTCATTTCTAGAGGGGTGGAATTGAAAAGCAGAAGTTACGATGATGTTGTATAGAACCCTGCTTAGACCACACATATATTGTGAGCAATCTGATCTCCATATTATAAATAGGATATAGAGACATTGGAGAAGGTGTAATCAGATTTTATTGGAATGATACCACAGCTGACAGGTTATACCTAACAGGAAAGATCGAACTGCTTAGTTCTCTTTCTCAAGGAAAACATCCCAAGACATTACCTGATAGGGATCCTTAAGATTATGAAAGGTTTTGATAGTCAACATAGAGATGTTTCCATTTGTGTAGAAACCAGAGCAAGTGGCCATAAATTTGATAAATACTAATAAATCCAATAGGGATTAGAGGAGGAAAATAAGTTTTGTGGCATCTGACTGACTTAGCAGTCCCATTCTACAATGCCATTCAGTCGTAGAACATTCGGCTGCAGCAGACATGTGAAAAGTTACATATGAAGACACTATCAATGATTCCTGTGCACCAGTCACGTGCCTTGCTTTTCATGATAGTTACCTTCGATTGTGTTGTCTCCATCTGATGCTCTGAGTGACTTACTCCGTTGCGCTCTGGTATCTGGGCCCCTGCCGAGCTTTGTCACGGAGTCTTCCGGAAGAAAGAGACCTCTCCTGTCTCCAGAGAATTCACCCAACTGCAGTTTTTTTCATCAAACACACCTTGGTGATCTACTTCTACCGGCTTATCGTGTTCTTTCAAAGCCTTTTCCAGCAGGATCACGGCACATATGTCTTCCCTTTGTATTCCCCGATTCACTAATGTGGAATTAACAGATTCATTTCAGCAGCTTTCCCATTTATGTGTTTACCACAATAATTCCTATGTCACAACAGATTAATATTAAAGAATCATAAAATGATACAACACAGGAGATTATTCAGCCCATTGTGCCTGTGCTGCCTCTCTGAAGGATTTATCTAATTAGTTCCCCATCCTCCACCCGCTCATTCCCCACAGCCATACAAATTCATCCCTGTAAGTATTAATCAATTCTCTTTTCGAAAGTACCTATTGAAGATGCTTCCTTTGCCCTGGCCGGCAGTGAATTCCAGACAAAAGACAACTCACTGCTTTATAAAGTTCTCCTCATGGAATCCTACAGCACAAGAGGAGGCCATTCCACCTTTCGTGCCTGTACCGCCTCTTTGAAAGTGCATTCCAATTTAGACTTACACCCCAGCTTTCTAGCCCTATAACCCTGCAAATTAGTCCTCTTCAAAACCATGGCCAGCTGCCTTTTCATAGTTCCTATAGAAGCTGATTCCAGCAGCCTTGCATATTCCAGATTTTAACAACTCACTAAGTAAACTAATTTCTTCTCATTTTCCTTCTTGTTTTTTTACTAATTATTTTAAACTTATGGCCCCTGGTTACTGACCAATTGACCCAGAACAAATTGTTTCTCCCAGCTAGCATCCTTCATGATTTTGCATATCTCTGCTAAATCTTCATCTAATCTTCTCTGCTCTAAGGAGAACAATCCTAGCTTCTCCAGTCTCTGCAAATAAGGTAAATGAATAATCTGAGATACCCGGATGATAGAGCAATCTCCTAGACACAATCATAAACAGGTACAGATAGAGATCATTAAACTGTAGCAAAACAATATGCATTGGAAGGATTACACGTAGATGCAAAATAACAGTGGAATCAAACGAAATAAACAAGTAGAATAATTTTCTTATCTGGGTATATTCTTAACATCTGATGGGAAACGTGATCAAGACATCAGGAAGTGCATGACACTTGCAAAACAACCATCACAAAAATGTCAGAACTCTATAAACAAAACATCTCGTTGGAAAGCAGAATGCTAAAGTGCTACATCTTGTCAACATTACTATATGGATGTGAAAGTTGGAATCTCAGCAAGACATTCCTTGTTTGCTCTGCCCAGAGGCATTTGTGGCTCAGTACCTGTTGGTGCTTCTTCCTCAGCCTTTGTTCTTGGCAGTTCTGGCACTGGTAGTTTGCTGGGGAGGAGCCAGGTCCCAAGTCTACCTCAGCTGGAATGGGAATCAAATCTGTGCTGTAGGCCTTATTCTGAACCACACACTAGCCATCAAGCCAACTGTGATAACCATACTCCCTCTAAGCAAGACAGAGGAAGATTCTGAGACATATGATGAGGATTAGCTGATGAGATATTTTGAGGAAGGCAGACACACATGAAGTCCGAAGTCACACGTAGGCCAGACCAGGTAAGGACGGCAGGTAATGATATTAGTGAACCAGGTGGTTTTTACATCAAGGGCAATGGTTTCATGGTCACTATTACAGAGACTAAAACTTTAGAATAAATAATAAATACCTAAAATGGATACCTGTGCAATTAAGAAACATTAAACTTTTAGTTGTAAGTGGTACTAGAATTTAATGAACACAGTTAATTGTAGCATACATAGGAATTATTCTAAGTTAATAAAGTAATTAAATTAAATTAACTAAATAACATAAGTAACATTGGCAGGACAGATGTTATGTTGCAGCTGTGGAATTTGGGATCTTTTGGATGCCAAGGTGATCCAGCACAAACACATCTGCAGAAAACGTAAGCATCTAGAGGAATTCCGGATCAGGATTATTGGTCTGGAAGCTGAACTGCAGACACTGCGCAACATAAGGGAAGGGGAGAAATACCTGGACACTTTGTTCCAGAAGATGGTTACACCCCTTAAAATAGGGACTTCTGTTTTGGACAGCAATGAAGGATAGGTGTATGTGACCATGAGTGAGACAGGTAAAGAGAACGAGCAGACAGGTTTGGAGGAGAAACAACTGTCAAACAAGTTTGAGGTTCTTGCAAACTTGTGTAGACAAAAGCAAGGTCTGCAATGTGGATGAGCAGATTGGTCATGGCACCATAGTACAGGAAGCTGTTCAGCAGGGGGTATTAATAGCAATGTAGTAATAGTAGGGGACAGTATAGTGAGGAAGATTGATACTGTTCCCTGCAACAAAGAGCAAGAGTCTAGAAGGCTGTGTTGCCTGCCCGGTGCCAGGGTTCAGGACATCTGCTCAGGGCTAGAGAGGAACTTGCAGTGGGAGGGGGGAGCATCCAGTCATCATGGTCCATGTTGGTACCAATGACAGGCTGGACGAGGGAGGAGGTTCCGCATAGTCGGTATAACGAGCTAGGCCCCAAATTAAGCAGAATCTCAAAGGTAATAACTTCTACATTGTTATCTGCACCACATGCAAATTGGCAAGGGGCAAATTTAGAGATGAGTGTGTGGTTTAAACATTGATGTGGGAGAAGTGGTTTACGGGTTGTGGGGCATTGGTGCCAGAACTGGGGAAAGTGGTGGCTGCACCATTGGGATGGTCTACACCTGAACCGTGCTGGGACGGTCTACACCTGAACCATGCTGGGACGGTCTAAACCTGAACCGTGCTGGGACGGTTTACACATGAACCGTGCTGGGACGGTCTACACCTGAACCGTGCTGGGACGGTCTACACCTGAACCATGTTGGGATGGTCTACACATGAAACGTGCTGGGACGGTCTACACCTGAACCGTGCTGGGACAGTCTACGCCTGAACCGTGCCGGGACGGTCTACTCCTGAACTGTGCTGGGACGGTCTACACCTGAACCGTGCTGGGACAGTCTACACCTGAACCATGCTGGGACGTTCTATACCTGAACCGTGCTGGGATGGTCTATACCTGAACCATGCTGGAACTGTCCACACCTGAACCGTGCTGGGACGGTCTACACCTGAACCGTGCTGGGATGGTCTACACCTGAACCGTGCTGGGACGGTCTACACCTGAACCATGCTGGGACGGTCTACACCTACCTGAACCATGCTGGAGCAGTCTACACCTGAACCGTGCTGGGACGGTCTGCACCTGAACCATGCTGGGACAGTCTACACCTACCTAAACCGTGCTGGGACAGTCTAAACCTGAACCGTGCTGGGATGGTCTACACCTGAACCGTGCTGGGACATTCTATACCTGAACCGTGCTGGGACGGTCTACACCTGAACCATGCTGGGACAGTCTACACCTGAACCATGCTAGGACGTTCTATACCTGAACCGTGCTGGGATGGTCTATACCTGAACCGTGCTGGAACTGTCCACACCTGAACCGTGCTGGGACGGTCTACACCTGAACCGTGCTGGGATGGTCTACACCTGAACCGTGCTGGGACGGTCTACACCTGAACCGTGCTGGGACGGTCTACACCTACCTGAACCATGCTGGGACGGTCTACACCTGAACCATGCTGGGATGGTCTACACCTGACCCGTGCTGGGACGGTCTACACCTGAACCATGTTGAGACGGTCTACACCTGAACCATGCTGGGACGGTCTACACCTGAACGGTGCTGGGACAGTCTACACCTGCACCGTGCTGGGACGGTCTACACCTACCTGAACCGTGCTGGAACGGTCTACACCTGAACCGTGCTGGGACGTTCTATACCTGAACCATGCTGGGACGGTCTACACCTGAACCGTGCTGGGACATTCTATACCTGAACCGTGCTGGGACGGTCTACACCTGAACTGTGCTGGGACGTTCTATACCTGAACCATGCTTGGACAGTCTGCACCTGAACCATGCTGGGACAGTCTGCACCTGAACCGTGCTGGGACGGTCTACACCTGAACCGTGCTGGGACGGTCTACACCTGAACCGCGCTGGGACGGTCTACACCTGAACCTTGCTGGGACGGGTCTACACCTGAACCGTGCTGGGACGGTTTACACCTGAACCGTGCTGGGACCGTCTACACCTGAACCGTGCGGGGACTGTTTACGCCTGAACCATGCTGGGACGGTCTACACCTGAACCGTGCTGGGACGTTCTATACCTGAACCGTGCTGGGACAGTCTACACCTGAACCGTGCTGGAACCAGTATTTTTGCGAGTCGCATAACTAGAGAATTAATGAGGTTTTTAAATAAATACTGGTGGCAAGGGATCAAATTTGGGAAGATGTCATGTACCAAAGAGTAGGGACAAGGCAAGAGAGGAGGGATTAATGTGGGAAATGATAAGCAGACCATGACAGTAAGGGACAGAGAGTATAGATCTAAGAGCAAATCAGCAAAGAAGGTCATAGGTTACAAAAATAATAAAAGGACAAAATTTAAGGCTCTGTATCTGAATGTGTGGGAGTGGTGTACAAGGCTCCCTAACAGTAAAGACATGGTAGGACAGGATACCAAAGAAGAAATAATGGAAGCTTGTATTAAGGTATGGCGATTATCATAAAGACTAGAAAAATTAGATGGGTAAAGGTAGCCGACATGGAGAATTCATAGAATGTTTTCGTGATAGTTTCTCAGAACAGCATGTTCTGGCACCAACCAGAGAGCAAGCTATACTAGATTTGGTATTGTCCAAGGACATATGATTAATTAATAACCTCATAGTGATTGTAACCTCTAGGCAGCAGTGATCATAATATGATTGCATTTTACATTCAGTTTGAGGGAGAGAAGTGTAGGTCTAAGACTAGTATTTTAAACTTAAATAAGGGCAATTATGAGGCCATGAAAGCAGAGCTAGCAAAAGTGAACTGTAGATGTTCATGTTCAAAGAGACTTGGGTGTGCTTGTATGAGGAATGCAGAAAGTTAGCATGCAGGTGCAGCAAGCAATTAAGAAGGCAAATGACATGTTGGCTTTAGTTACAAAGAGCACAGCTATAATCCTGTGACAATTGTATGGGGTCTCTGTGAAATCACACACCCAGCATTCATTTGTACTCATTTGACATCAATCACGCTGAAAAACAATCAATTAGATATAATTTAACATTGCAAATATCATAACTGAGATCATTGCCATCAATTGCCCCAAATCACAGCGCTTAAACGTTTGTGATTAGCAACATCACTTTGCGTTCAGACCCCAAAACGATCAGTTTATTTTCCATACTGTTTCTTAATTTCAGTAGCTTGAAACATCCTAAAACTGAACTAACTTTAGAAAAAGCAGTTTCTGTTTTGACATATATTTCAATAAGCTGGTTTTATGTATTTCTTCATAAAATATAATAAATGCAGCACAGCCCTGCCCCCAACCCCACCCAACAGAAGTTTTGTCCAACACACCAGCCCACCAGCTATTGCCCCCTGACCAGTCCGGAGCGATTTTGTCCCCTACAAGCCACACATCAATCCCGCCAAGAGCAATTTCATTCCAATACCTCACATGACCACCACGCCCCCACAGCAGTTTTCTACCCCTCCCCTTCCCTGCCAGCGTCTCTCTCTCTCTCACTTTCTTTCCCCTCCTCGCTTACCCAGCCCCTTGTCTCTTTCACCCAGTAACCCTCAGCCTCTGCACCGCCCCTGCCCGTCCCTCTCAGTCCCCCATCCACCTTGCTCTCTCCACACCTGCCGGCTCCCTCTGTCCCCCCACACACCTGGCGCTCGCTCACTCCCTCCAGCCCCCTTGGCGCGCGCTCGCTCTCTGTCCCCCCGTCCCTACTCCCTCTCTCTCTGCTCCCCTCCTCCCTCTCTCCGTTCCCCCCTCCCTCTCTCCTCTCTGCTCTCTCACTCCCCCGCCCCCTCTCTCGCTCCCCCCGCCCCCCCCCTCTCGCTCCCCCGGCCGCCTCTCTCGCTCATCTCTCCCCCAAGCAGTAAAATGAATTCGAAGCCCATGAAGAACCATGTTCGTATTGAATGGGGGAGCAAGTTCAATGGGCTGAATGGTACACTCCTGCTCCTGTTTTTTGTGTCATAATGAAAGGAAAGGCAATAGGACTAAAGTAGGTTTACAGAGCATATATATGAATGCAGAGTGTATTAGCTAAGATCAGTGAGCTGCAGATGCAGATAACCATGTGGGCAAATGATGCTGTGGCATTAATGGAGACCTGGCTCAAAAAGTTGGGCAGAACTGGGTACTAAACATCTCATCCTACACATCCAACAGTGCAGCACTCTCTCAGTATTGTTTTGGGAGTGTCAGCCTCAAACATGTTGACTATTTATTAAAGAGGAAATTTACAGAATGAAAAGGTACAAGAAGAGAGGGAAATTGATTCAGAATAAGAAAATATTACTTTGAACCCATTTTTGAGCATTGCGGAGATTCTCAGTTTCACGAGAAACATTGTAAACAAACAGGACACATGGAATCCTGGGATCTGCTCCACATGCAGGAGCGTCCATCAGAATATCCTCTTGTACTCTTCCTTGTCCATAACATTCCACTGGAAGACAACAGAACTCGTGCTGAATCAGTCATCATTTTATTTCATAATTACCTGGAAAAACTCAGCAGGTCTGGCAGCATCGGCGGAGAAGAAAAGAGTTGACGTTTCGAGTCCCCATGACCCTTCAACAGAACTGAGTGAATATTAGGAGAGGGGTGAAATATAAGCCGGTTTAAGGTGGGGGGCTGGGTGGTGTGGTTGTAGGGACAAGCAACTGGTGATAGGACCAGATAATCAAAAGATGTCACGGACAAAGGAACAAAGAGGTGTTGAAGGTGGTGATATTATCTAAACGAATGTGCTAATTAAGAATGGATGGAAGGGGATGCAAGGTACAGCTCTAATGGGGGTGGGGTGGAAAGACTAGCAGGGCATACAAGATTTAAAAATAATGGAAATAGGTGGGAAAAGAAAAATCTATATAAATTATTGGAAAAAACAAAAGGAAGGGGGAAGAAACAGAAAGGGGGTGGGGATGGAGGAGGGAGTTCAAGATCTAAAGTTGTTGAATTCAATATTCAGTCCGGAAGGCTGTAAAGTGCCTAGTCGGAAGATGAGGTCCTGTTCCTCCAGTTTGCATTGGGCTTCATTGGTACAATGCAGCAGGCCAAGGACAGACACGTAGGCAAGAGAACAGGGTGGAGTGTTAAAATGGCAAGCGACAGGGAGGTTTGGGTCATTCTTGCGGACAGACCGCAGGTGTTCTGCAAAGCGGTCGCCCAGTTTACGTTTGGTCTCTCCAACGTAGAGAAGACGACATTGGGATCAACGAATGCAGTAGACTAAGTTGGGGGAAATGCAAGTGAAATGCTGCTTCACTTGAAAGGAGTGTTTGGGCCCTTGGACAGTGAGGAGAGAGGAAGTGAAGGGGCAGGTGTCACATCTTTTGCGTGGGCATGGGGTGGTGCCATAGGTGGGGGTTGAGGAGTATGGGGTTATGGAGGAGTGGACCAGGGTGACCCGGAGGGAACGATCCCTACGGAATGCCGCCGGGAGGGTGAAGGGAAGATGTGTTTGGTGGTGGCATCATGCTGGAGTTGGCGGAAATGGTGGAGGATGATCGTGTGAATGTGGAGGCTGGTGGGGTGATAAGTGAGGACAAGGGGGACCCTATCATGTTTCTGGGAGGGAGAACAAGGTGTGAGGGTGGATGCGTGGGAGATGGGCCGGACACGGTTGAGGGCCCTGTCAACGACCGTGGTTGGAAAACCTCGGTTAAGGAAGAAGAAGGACATGTCAGAGGAACTGTTTTTGAAGGTAGCATCATCGGAACAGATGCGACGGAGGCAAAGGAACTGAGAGAATGGGATGGAGTCCTTACAGGAAGCGGGGTGTGAGGAGCTGTAGTCGAGGTAGTTGTGGGAGTCGGTAGACTTGTAATGGATATTGGTGGACAGTCTATCACCAGAGATTGAGACAGAGAGGTCAAGGAAGGGAAGGGAAGTGTCAGAGATGGACCACATAAAAATGATGGAGGGATGGAGATTGGAAGCAAAATTAATAAATTTTTCCAAGTCCCGACGAGAGCACCAAGCAGCACCAAAGTAATCATCGATGTACCTGAGAAAGAGTTGTGGAAGGGGGCCGGGGTAGGACTGGAACAAGGAATGTTCCACATACCCCATAAAGAGACAGGCATAGCTAGGGCCCATGCGGGTACCGATAGCCACACCTTTTATTTGGATGAAGTGAGAGGAGTTAAAGGAGAAATTGTTCAGTGTGAGAACAAGTTCAGCCAGATGGAGGAGAGTAGTGGTAGATGGGGATTGGTCGGGCCTCTGTTCGAGGAAGAAGCTAAGGGCCCTCAGACCATCCTGGTGGGGGATGGAGGTGTAGAGGGATTGGACGTCCATGGTGAAGAGGAAGCGGTTGGGGCCAGGGAACTGGAAATTGTTGATGTGACATAAGGTGTCAGAGGAATCATGGATGTAGGTGGGAAGGGTCCGGACAAGGGGAGAGAGAAGGGAGTCAAGATAACGAGAAAATGAGTTCCGTGGGGCAGGAGCAAGCTGACATGATCGGTCTACCGGGACAGTCCTGTTTGTGGATTTTGGGTAGGAGGTAGAAGCGGGCTGTCTGAGGTTGGGTGACTATCAGGTTGGAAGCTGTGGGAGGAAGATCCCCAGAGGAGATGAGGTCAGTGATAGTCCTGGAAACAATAGCTTGATGTTCAGTGGTGGGGTCATGGTCCAGGGAGAGGTAGGAGGAAGTGTCTGCGAGTTGACACTCAGCCTCAGTGAGGTAGAGGTCAGTGCGCCAGACAACAACAGCACCACCCTTGTCAGCAGGTTTGATGACAATGTCAGGGTTGGACCTGATAGAATGGAGTGTAGTAAGTTCAGAGAGAGAGAGATTAGAATGGGTGAGAGGAGCAGAGAAATTGAGACGATTAATGTCACGCCAACAATTCTCAATGAAAAGATCAAGAGAAGGTCAGAATCCAGAGGGACAGGTCCAGGTGGAGGGAGAATATTGGAGGTGGGTGAAAGGATCCATTGAACGGGGAGAGGACTCCTGCCCAAAGAAGAGGGCATGGAGACGAAGACGGCGGAAGAAGAGTTCAGCATCGTGCCGAGCCTGAAATTTATTGAGATGAGGGTGTAAGGGTATGAAACTAAGTCCTTTTTTGAGCACTGAACATTCAGCGTCGGAGAGGGGAAGGTCAGGGGATATAGTGAATACATGGCTGGGGTTGGGATTGGAAGATGGGGTGGGGACGGAGGGACAGGCAGGGGTGGAGGGTCCTAGATGGGTGTTGGTGTCGATGAGTTGTTGGAGATTGCATTCCTTAGCATTTGAGAGAAAGAGAAAAAGTTTCTTGTTGAGGCGTCAGATGAGACGAAGAATAAAATGAAACTGGGGGCACGCGCAGCTTTGAAAAAGGGTACGGCGGTGCTGCTGGAGGGAGAGGTCGAGTGTGTTCATATGGCGGCGCATGGCACTGAGTGTGGATCTCAGAATGTGACGGGAACAGCAGTCCGAGAAACGTTTTATGTCCCGGAGATACCTGTAATCCTGGGTGGGTTCGAAACAAGAGGGATGGAATTTCAGTTGAAATCCACGTGGGGTAAGTCAGAGATGGAGACAGTCACTGAGAAAGGAGATATGGCTGTGAAAGTGGGTTTTAGTAAACACCTTGTCAAACACCAGGAGAGAAATGGAAAGCAATGAAGGTGAACAAGGCAAAAGGGAGATATGGAAATCTTGTCGCAGAGCGGAACAGAACTTCTTCAAGGTAGGCATTTCTTGAAGAGCAGTGGCAGTCAATTAAACACAGAGATAAAAACAAAAAACTGAGGATGCTGGAAATCCAGAACTAAAACAGAATTACCTGGAAAAGGTATTTCACCCCTCTCCTAGTATTCACTCAGTTCTGTTGAAGGGTCATGAGGACTCGAAACGTCAACTCTATTCTTCTCCACCAATGCTGCCAGACCTGCTGAGTTTTTTCAGGTAATTCTGCTTTTGTTTTGGATTTCCAGCATTCGCAGTTTTTTGTTATTATCATTTTAGTTCATGTCAGCAGTAATCTGATTCTCCAAGACAAAGAAAAGGATCAATAAATTTACAACAACAGGAAAACTCTAGGAACAGAGCAACAGCAACAGGCCATTAATCCTGTGATTTAGAATCTTACCCTATCCAAATCCCTGGCACCCCCCACCGCCAACCACACTCCACACCTTCCTGCCCCTCTCAATGTCCCTTCAGACACCCTATTGCCTTCCCGCCCCTTCCCCCAAATTCCTTCTCCTCCTTCCCCAACACCCCCACTGCTTCCTGTTCACTTCTCACTCACCTCCTTCACCTTCTCATTCTGCTTCACCCTCCCCAGTTAGTCTTCCACTGCTCCTGCCTTCTACCTCACCTCCCTCATCATTAGCCTTCCCCTCACCTCCCCCCCTACCCCATCATGTTCCCCGCCCCTCTCATCCTCTACGCATCCAGGTCCCACTTCACCCATCTCTCCTGCTACACTCCCAACCTCCCCGCCCTTCACCCTGGCTCCTCTGCTCCATCTCTGATATATATGTACAGACAGATTAGGCGCAGGAGTAGGCCATTCAGCCCCTCGAGTCTGCTTCCACCATTTGATAAAATCATGGTTGATGGAATTATGGTCTCAACTTTACTTTGTCTGTATCCTTTGATTGTCTTGTCAATCAAGAATCTAACTCAGCTTTATATATATTCAATGACCCAGCTGCCTCTGCTCTCTGGTGAAGAGAATTCCACAGACTAACGGCCATCAGAGGGGGGAAGGGGGGCTGGGAGGTGGGAAAGAGGGAGGGGGCAGGGGAAAGGGGGGGGTGGGGAAAGGGGGAGGGGGCAGTGGGAAAGGAGGGGGCAGGGGAAAGGGGGGGTGGGGAAAGGGGGAGGGGGCAGTGGGAAAGAAGGAGGGGGCAGGGGAAAGGGGGGGTGGGGAAAAGGGGGGCAGGGGGAAGGGGTGGTCTCAGGCATGCGCTATACAGGGGATGTGGGGACTCCCAGGAGTGGGTGCATGTGTGTGCCAGAACCTCTTGATCTGTGCAAGTGCCCCCCCTGCGTTCCTCCCCATCCGTCCTCCTCCACATACCTCCCCACCCCTCAGGTCACCCCCCAGTGTTCGGCTCCTTCCCACCATGTTCGTCGCCGCCCATGCTACTCACTCCCAACGTTCCTCAAGTCCCCACGCCCTCCACACCCAACCCCCACACATCTTTTACCCCACCACGTTCCTCCACACCCTTCTCCTCATTCCCCCCAATTCCTCTGCCCTGCATTCCTCCCCAAACTTCGCTTACCATGTTCCTCCCTACCCCTCTCCCCCGAGGGTCTTCCCTGACACCCCCAGGGTCATCGGCCACTGGTTCCTCCCCCTCTGTCTCTACCCCCTTCCTCTCCTCCTCCCTCCCCCATCCTCCCACCCTCCTCCCATTCCTCCTCTCCCCTTCCCCTCCTCCCCTTCCTCCTTCCCTCTTCCACTCCCCCTCCTCTCCCTCTTCCCCTCCTCTCCCTCTCCCTCCTCCTTTCCCACTTCCCCTCCTCTCCCTCTCCCTCCTCCTCTCCCCCTCTTCCAAACCCCTCCTCCCCCTCACCCTCCCCTCCTCTTCCTCTCCCCCTCCCACTCCCCCTCCCCCTCCTCTCCCTCTCCCACCCTCCCTCTTCCTCTCCCCTCCCTCTTTCCTTCCCCAGTCCCTCTTTCCCTCCCCCTCCTCTCCCTCTTCCCCTTGCCCTCCCTCTTCCCATCCCCCTCCCCCGTACCCTCCCCCTCCCTCTTCCCCTCCTCTCCATCTTCCCTTCCCCCTCCACCTCCATCTTCTCCCCTCCTCTCCCTCTTCCCCTCTCCTCACTCTAAACTAATCTCCCTGAAGCAGCTCTGTGCCTCGGAGATTTCTGCACTCTTTCACGCAAGAGCAGGCCCCGGCTCAGCTTACTCCCCCCGCCCGCACAGAGGAGCACTCAGCGCTTCCGGGTGCGCGTCATGCTGGGTGGGCCGTAACTGGCCCGCCGACGTTAAACGGGCGGGGATCGGCTGCAGACCTGCTCCCATCCCAACCCCAGCCCCCCCCAGGTGGGGGCAAAATTCTCCCCATAATGTGGCTGTGAGACAGGCCCCCCTTCCCATTATGCAACATCCGTATCATGTAAGTCCAGAAAAGCTGGTCCAGTTTAGAGAGGAAATTAATTAAATTCTGGATCACCAACTAATTGAGCCCGGCAGCAGTAGCTGGAGCTCCCCAGTTGTGCTTGTGCCCAAGCTGGACAGCTCCACAAGGCTTTGCATTGCATTCACCTTGTGGTAGTTAGTGACCAGAGCCAACTCATTCCTGATAACCTGCCTGGAAGACCACATAGATAGCGTAGGTAACACACCTACATTATAAAGATAGATTTACTCAAAGGATACTGGCAGGTTACCTTGACCGCCCGCGTGAAGGAAATTTCTGCCTTCATAACTCCAGATGGGTTATACCAGTGTCGAGTGATGCCATTTGGACTCAGAAATTCCCCAGCAACCGTCCAGAGATGGAAGATCCAGGTAATGTTGAGTTTATCCAATTGCGTAGTGTACCTAGATGACCTCCTGCTGTACAGTGACAGCAGGGAAACTCACTTAGAGCAACTGGAAGCCCTCTTCCAGAAATTACAGTCAGCTGACCTTTTGGTCAATCTCACAAAGAGTGAGTTCACCAAGGCTCAGGTGACCTATCTAGGACACGTGGTGGGTCAAGGATAAGTACTGTCCTGAGCTGGAAAGATACAAGCAATGGCACAGTTCCCATTGCTACACCAAAATGGGAAATCATGAGATTCTTAGGGATGTGTGGACTCTACCGCAAGTTTATCCCAAACTTCAGCACAGGAGCTGCCCCGCTGACAAGATTACTACAGAAAAAAGGAAAATTAGTATGGACCAAGAAATGCCAGACAGTTTCGAAAAGCTGAAAACCAATTTATAAACGAATCACTGCCAGTAGCTCCAGACTTTAACCAAGCATTTAAAGTAGTCATCAATGCGAGTGACATCAAGGCTGTCCACCTCCAGGAGGATAAATCTGGAATAGAGACATCAATCAGGTATTTCTCCAAAAAACTGAACAATCATCAGAAACAGTATTCTAAAGGTAGAAAAGGAAACCCAGGTTTATTACTGCCTCGCAAACATTTTGAGATATACATCCAAAATGGAATTAGGCACCACAATTTATACCAACCATAACCCCTTAACCTTTATGGAAAAAAATCAGAATGCAAGGTTATTCCGTTCGAGTTTGTTTCTCCAACCATATCATCTAAAATCATCTATATTGCAGGTAAGTTGAATTTTATTGCAGATGCATTCACCCTATCCAGAACTTAGAGACCCAGTTGAAACCGATGGGATAATCCAGACCAAGGCTAAGAGAGTGAATGTGTTTTTTGCTGGTTTACATTTTTAAAAAATATATACCTTGTAATGAAATGAGAGTGAATCAGTTCATTCTTCATGGTATGGAGATGTCATGAAGCTATACCTCTGCATTTTTGAAATATGGTATTCAAAAAGTTTCAACTGGCTGAAAATTGTGCAATTTGAAATTGAGACATAAGCTACGTTAGAATGCGAGGCTCCTGCCAAGGTGAAAGTGAGGAAAAGCAAACAAAACAAAGAGAGAGAGAGAGATTGAGATTTGGTATTTTACAGACATGGAAATTCAGCACTAAGGAAGATATTAAAAACGTGCAGAACTGGATTTTCTCACTTTCCAACCGATAGTCAGTTCTGAATACGGGCGGGTGGTGGGGGACGGGACCTCTACAGGCTGAATGAGTTATACCTGAACAGAGCGGGGA
The DNA here is from genome assembly GCF_017639515.1 of Carcharodon carcharias. Lineage (NCBI taxonomy): Eukaryota > Metazoa > Chordata > Chondrichthyes > Lamniformes > Lamnidae > Carcharodon > Carcharodon carcharias. Next base: position 4,007,772 of record NC_054495.1, on the reverse strand, counting down.
CTAATATCATTATGGGGCAGTTTGCTAGTACAATCAGAGGATAGAATAGGAGCCAAGAGGTAACATTAAGGAGGTGAAACAAGGCACATGAATTGGGAGAGACAGATTGTACGAAATTGAGTAAGATGGGGTAATAATGAAAGGAAATACAAGGAGGACCAAAGTGTATATATATATATATATATATCTCCACGGAGTGTAGCAATTAAGGTTGGTGAGCTGCAGATAACCACATTGAAATATGATGCTGTGATGGTAATGGAGACCAGGCTTAAAAATGGGCATGAGTTGGGTACTAAACATCTCAGATCCAACGGTGCAGCACTCCCTCAGTACTGTAGTGAGAGTATCAGCCTAGAATATGCTGGCTACCTATTGCAGAGAAAATATACAGAGTGAAAAACTACAAGAAAGGCAAATTTGCAATGAAAAAAATATTACTTTCAACCCATTGTAGAGCGTTGCAGAGATCCTCAATATCACAAGAAATTTTGTAAACGAACAGAATATATGGAATCTCAGGATCTTCTCCACATATACTAATGTCCATTTGTTTCAGAATATCTTCATGTATTTTTCCTTGTCCATAACATTCCACTAGTATAAAACAGAACTTGTGCTGAATCAATCATCATTACACACAAGGGGTATTTTATTCAATACCAACAGCAATATGATTCTCGGAGACAGAATTACATTGACAGCAACAATAAAGTTCTAGCAACAGAACAGCCACAGGCCATTTACTCCCTCAAGCCCGTGAGTTAGTTTCTTCCCCATCGAAACAGCAGCCCCAACTAAACTCCACACCTCCCCTCAAATTCCTTCCTCCTCCTAACCTCTTTGCCTAAGTTTCCCAACTTTCTTCCTCCTTCCCAATCCACCAGAATTCTTCCTGACAATACCAACTTTCCTTCCAACCATTCCTTTCATTCACACAAATCTTTCCCCTCTCCCCCACTCACATACCACCACCACACATCTCATACCCCCAAAGTCCCCCACACCATAGACAAAACACCTCACCACATACTGCCAACACACCTACCTGCAACCCCATACCCCCAACACCCCCATTGATTACCCCCAACAAATCCCACCCCAGAACCCAAATAACCCACACACAATCCATACCACCCAAAACCTCCAGCGCCACCACCACCATACCCACAACAACCCAGCCTCAGCCGCATAACCACAACACCCCCATACACTCCACTCTTAATAGCCCAAAGCCCACGTCCCTACATACCCATCCCGAACCAACCCAACCCGCCTCACTCCCACCCCTGCATCCCTTGCACCCCCATTTCTCTCTTTCCCTCTCCCCCTTTCTGTGTAGGGGGAACTTAAAAAGGAAATTAGGAGAGCAAAAAAGGAGCATGAAAAATATTGGCAGGTAAAATAAAGGAAAATCCAAAGCTATTTCACAAGTACACCTAGAGTAAGAGGATAACTAGGGAAAGAGTTGGGCCCATTAAGGGCGATAGTGGTGTTGTGTGTAGGGAGCCGGAAGACATAGGTAGGGTTCTAAGTGAATACTTTGTATTGGTGCTCACAAGTGAGAGGGACGACATGGGTATGGAAATCAGGCAGAAGGACTGTGATTTACTAAAGAAATTAGCATAGAAAGGGAGGAGGTTCTAAGTGGTCTGGCAGGCTTAAAAGTAGATAAATCTCCAGGCCTGCATGAAATGTATCCCAAGCTGTTGAGTGAGGCAAGGGAGGAGATAGCAGGGGCACTGGCAATAATTTTCAATGCCTCTCTGGCTACAGGAGAGGTACCAGAGGATTGGAGGAAAACCAATGTAGTACTGTTATTCAAGAAGGGAGGAAGGGACAAACTAGGGAACTACAGGCCTGTCAGCCTAACCTCAGTGGTGGGGAAACTATTGGAAGCAATTCTGAGGGACAGAATTAATCTACACTTGGAGAGGATGGGATTAATCAAGGACAGTCAGCATTGTTTTGTTAAAGGGAGGTCACGTCTGACCAATTTGATTGAAGTTTTTGAAGAGGTGAACAAGTGTGTAGTTGAGGGCAATGCATTTGATGCAGTCTACTTGGATTTCAGCAAGGCTTTTGATAAGGTCCTGCATGGGAGACTGATAACAAAGGTAAGAGCCCATGGGATCCAAGGCAAATTGGCAAATTGGATCCAGAATTGGCTGAGTTGCAGAAAGCAGAGGGTTTGAGTAGAGGGGTGCTTTTCTGACTGGATGCCTGCGTTCAATGGGGTTCCACAGGGATTGGTGTTGGGTCCTTTGCTGTTTGTGGTACATATAAACGATTTAGACTTGAATGTAGGAGGGTTGATCAGTAAGTTCGTGGATGACACAAAAATTGGTTGCGTGGTAAACAGTGAGGAGGATAGCCTTAGATTACAGGAGGATATAGGTGGGCTTGTCAGATGGGCTGATCAGTGGCAAAAGGAATTTAATCTGGATAAGCATGAGGTGATGCACTTGGGCAGGACAAACAAGGCATGGGAATACACAATGAGTGGTAGGACCCTGGGACATGACGAGGATCAGAGTGCATGTCCACCAGTCCCTTAAGGTAGCGGGACAGGTAGGTAAGGTGGTTAAGAAGGCATATGGGATACTTGCCTTTAATAACAGAGGTATAGAATTTAAGAGCAGGGAGGTTATGCTGGGACTGTAAAGAACACTGGTTAGGCCACAGCTAGAGTATTGTGTGCAGTTCTGGAATCTGCATTATAGGAAGGATGTGATTGCACTAGAGGCAGTGCAGAGGAGGTTTACCAGGATGTTATCTAGGCTGGAGAGTTTTAGTTATGAGGAGAGAATGTATAGCCTACAGGGGTTATTTTCCCTGGAGCAGAGGAGATTGAGGGGAACATGATTGAGGTGTATAAAATTATGAGGGGCATAGATAAGGTAGACAGGAAGGAACTTTCCCCTTGGTGGAGGGATCAATAACCAGGGGGCATTGATTTAAGGTAAGGGGCAGGAGGTTTAGAGGGGACGTGAGGAAAAATTGTTTCACCCAGAGGATGGTGGAAGTCTCGAACTCTCTGCCTGAAAGGGTGGTAGAGGCAGAAACCCTCATAACATTTAAGAAGGATTTGGATGTGCACTTGCAATGCCATGGCATAAAAGGCTATAGGCCTAGTGCTGGAAAATGGGATTAGAATAGCTAGGCACTAGATTGACCTGCGTAGATTCGATGGGCCGAAGGTGCTTTATATGTGCAGTCGAACTCTATGAACAACACCCCACCCCAAGCTCTCTCTCTGCCCTCATCTCTGTTACTCACCCGATTTCTCTCTCTCTGTCCCCTGTCTCTCTCTCTCTCTCTCTCGTTCCCTGCATCTTCCTCTCCACCGCCGTCTGTGTCTCTCTCTCTCTTCCACGCCCTCCATCTCTCTCTCTCTCTCACTTCCACCCCCTCCATCTCTCTCTCTCTCTCTTCCATCCCCTCCATCTCTCTCTCTCTCTTCCACACCCTCCATCTCTCTCTCTCTCACTTCCACCCCCTCCATCTCTCTCTCTCTCTCTTCCACGCCCTCCATCTCTCTCTCTCTCTCTTCCATCACCTCCCACTCTCTCTCCCCCCCTCCCCTTCCCCATCCCTCTCTCTCTCTCCCCCTCCCTCTCTCTCTCCCACTCCCCCCTCCATCTCTCTCTTCCCCTCCCCCTCCCTCTGTCTCCTCCTCCCCCTCCCTTTCTCTCTCTCTCCCCTTCACCCCTCCCTCTCTGTCTCTCTCTCCCCCCTTCACCCCACCCTCTCTCTCTCCCCTTCACCCCTCCCTCTCTCTTCCCCAATACCCCTTCCCTCTCTCTCTCTCTCTTTTCCCCTCCCCCTCCCTCTCTTCCCCTCCCCCCTCCCCCTCTCTCTCCCCCTCCCTCTCTCTCTCCCCCACTCTCCCCCTTCCTCTCACTCCCCCTCCCCCTCCCTCTCTTTCTCTTCACCTCCCCCCTCTCTCTCTCCCTCCCCCTCCTCCCTCTCTCTCCCCCTCCCCCTGCCCTCTCTCTCTCCCTCCGCCTCTCACCCCCTCTCCCTCTCTTCACCTCCCCCTTTCTCCCCCTCGACCTTCTCTCCCCATCTCTCACCCTCCCCCTCTCACCCTCCTCCTTGCCTCAACTCCCCCCACTTCCCCCTCTCCCCTCCCTGCACATCCCCCACCCCCTCTCTCTCTCTCTTCCCCTCCCCCTCCCTCTCTCTCTTCCCCTTCCCCTCCCTCTCTCTCTCTTCCGGTCCCCCAACCTCTCTCTCTCTTCCACCCTCCCTCCCTCTCTCTTTTCCCCTCCCATCCATCTCTCTCTCTTCCCCTCCCCCCTCCCTCTCTCTCTTCCCCTCCCCCTCCTTCTCTCTCTCTTCCCCTTCCCCTCCCTCACTCTCTCTCTCTTCCCCTTCCCCTCCCGCTCTCTCTCTTCCGGTCCCCCACTCTCTCTCTTCCACCCTCCCTCCCTCTCTCTCTTCCCCTCCCATCCATCTCTCTCTCTTCCCCTCCCCCTCCCTCTCCCCCTCCCCATCCCCCTCTCCCACCCTCCCACCTCGCTCTCTCCCCCACCCTCCTCCCTCTCTCCCTCTCCCACCTCCCTCTCTCCCCCTCCCCCTCTCTCTCCCCTTCCCCCTCGCTCTCTCCCTCCCCCTCTCTGTCCCTCCCCATCCTCTCTCTCCCCCTCTCCCTCCTCTCTCTCCCGCTTCCCCTCCTCTCCCACTCCCCCCATCTCCCCCACTGCCCTACCCCCCTCCCCCCATCCCCATCTCCCCTCCCTCCCCACCCCCCCAACTCCCCTCCCCCACCCACGCCCCCAACTCTCCTCCCCCCCCCATCCCCCCCCACAATGCTGAATGTTCAGTGCTCAGCAAAGGACTTAGTTTCAAACCCTTACACCCTCACCTCAATGAATTTTGGGCTCGGCACGATGCTGAACTCTTCTTCCGCCGTCTTCGTCTCCGGGCTCACTTCTTTGGGCAGGAGTCCTCTCCTTGTCCAACGGATCCTTTTACCTACCTCCAATATTCTCCCTCCACCTGGAACCCTCCCCATGGGTTCTTACCTGCTCTTGATCTTTTCACTGAGAACTGTCGGTGCGACATTAGTCGTCTCAATTTCTCTGCTCCTCTTGACTCTAACCTGTATCTTTCTGAACTTGCTGCACTCATTCTCTCAGGTGCAACCTTGACATTGTCATCAAACCCACTGACAAGGGTGATGCTGTTGTTGTCTGGCGCACTGACCTCTATCTCGCAGATGCTGAGCGTCAACTTGCAGACACTTCCTCCTACCTCTCCCTGGACCATGACCCCACCACTGAACATCAAGCCATTGTTTCCAGGACTGTCACTGACCTCATCTCCTCTGGGGATCTTCCTCCCACAGCTTCCAACCTGATAGTCTCCCAACCTCGGACGGCCCACTTCTACCTCCTACCCAAAATCCACAAACAGGACTGTCCCGGCAGACTGATCGTGTCAGCCTGTTTCTGCCCCATGGAACTCATTTCTTGCTATCTTGACTCCCTTCTCTCTCCCCTTGTCCAGTCCCTTCCCACCTACATCCATGATTCCTCTGACACCCTACATCATATCAACAATTTCCAGTTCCCTGGCCCCAACCACCTCCTCTTCACCATGGACATCCAATCCCTCTACACCTCCATCCCCCACCAGGATGGTCTGAGGGCCCTTAGCTTCTTCCTTGAACAGAGGCCCGAACAATCACACCATCCACCACTACTCTCCTCCGTCTGGCTGAACTTGTTCTCACACTGAACAATTTCTCCTTAAACTCCTCTCACTTCCTCCAAATAAAAGGTGTGGCTATGGGTACCCACATGGACCCCAGCTATGCCTGTCTCTTTATGGGGTATGTGGAACATTCCTTGTTCCATTCCTACTCCGGCCCCCACCCACAACTCTTTCTCTGGTACATCGATGATTATTTCGGTGCTGCTTCATGTTCTCATCTGGACCAGGAAAAATTTATTAATTTTGCTTCCAATCTCTACCCCTCCATCATTTTCACATGGTCCATCTCTGACACTTCCCTTCCCTTCCTTGACTTTTCTGTCTCAATTTCTGGTGATAGACTGTCCACCAATATCCATTACAAGCCTACCGACTCCCTCAGCTACCTCGATTACAGCTCCTCACACCCCGCTTCCTGTAAAGACTCCATCCCATTCTCTCAGTTCCTTTGCCTCTGTAGCATTTGTTCTGATGATGCTACTTTCAAAAACAGTTCCTCTGACATGTCCTCCTTCTTCCTTAACCGAGGTTTTCCACCCACAGTCGTTGACAGGGCCCTCAACTGTGTCCGGCCCATCTCCCGCGCATCCACCCTCACGCCTTCTCCTCCCTCCCAGAAACATGATAGGGTCCCCCTTGTCCTCACTTATCACCCCACCAGCCTCCGCATTCAAAGTATCATCCTCTGCCATTTCTGCCAACTCCAGCATGATGCCACCACCAAACACATCTTCCCTTCACCCCCCCCCGGCGGCATTCCATAGGGATCATTCCCTCTGGGACACCCTGGTCCACTCCTCCATCACCCCCTACACCTCAACCCCCTTCCATGGCACCTTCCCAAGCAACCGCTGAAGGTGCAACACCTGCCCCTTTACTTCCCCTCTCCTCACCGTCCAAGGGCCCAAACACTCCTATCAAGTGAAGCAAAATTTAATTTCCCTCAATTTAGTCTAATTCCCTCAATTTAGCATTCGTTGCTCCCAATGTGGTCTCCTCTACATTGGAGAGACCAAACGTAAACTGGGCGACCGCTTTGCAGAACACCTGCGGTCTGTCTGCAAACATCACGCAGACCTCCCTGTCGCTTGCCATTTTAACACTCCACCCTGCTCTCTTGCCCACATGTCTGTCCTTGGCTTTCTGCATTGTTCCAGTGAAACCCAACGCAAACTGGAGGAACAGGACCTCATCTTCCGACTAGGCACTTTACAACCTTCCAGACTGAATATTGAATTCAACAACTTTAGATCTTGAACTCCCTCCTTCATCCCCACCCTCTTTCTGTTTCTTCCCCCTTCCTTTTGTTTTTTCCAATAATTTATATAGATTTTTCTTTTTCCCACCTATTTCCATTATTTTAAATCTTGTATGCCCTGCTAGCCTTTCCACCCTACCCCCACTAGAGCTGTACCTTGAGTGCCCTACCATCCATTCTTAAATAGCACATTCGTTTACATAATATCACCACCTTCAACACCTCTTTGTTCCTTTATCTGTGACATCTTTTGATGATCTGCTCCTATCACTGCTTGTTTGTCCCTACAACCACACCAACCACACCCCGCCAACCTTAAACCAGCTTATATTTCACCCCTCTCCTAATATTCACTCAGTTCTGTTGAGGGTTCATGAGGACTCGAAACGTCAACTCTTTTCTTCTTTCTTCTCCACTGATGCTGCCAGATCTGCTGAGTTTTTCCAGGTAATTCTGTTTTTGTTTTGGATTTCCAGCATCCACAGTTTTTTGTTTTTGCACCTATACTATTCAGTGATTTCTCATACAAGGATGAAGAGCAGAAGGCAGCCATTCAGCCAATTGTGCATATGTTGATTCTTTGAAACAGCTAACCAAGTAGTGAGAATAGAATTGACTCAAATTGAATTCTAAATCCTAATTGTCACATTTGTTTTGATTTGTAATTGGCAAAGGTCTTATAGTTTGGAAAATACAAATTAGGAAAATGTTACTTGTACTGTTTGTTAAAGTGTTTATGATGATATAACATTCAAAATGCTCTTTTTAAAATGTTGTAAGGAAACCCTTTTTTTCAAAGGGCCTAGCAAGGTGGTGGGTTTTGGGGGGATGGGTGGGGGAGGTGATGTGGGTGGCACATGGGATGCGGGATAGTTGTGGTGAGTTGAGAGTGACTGCCCTTGACATTAATGCAGCATTTGACAGAGTGTAGCCAAGGAGCCCTAGAAAAGCTGGAGTCAGTGGGAATCCAGGGGAAAACTCTCCACTGGTTGGAGTCATACCGAGCACAAAGGAAGGTGGTTGTGGTTCTGTAGGTCAGTCACCTCAGTTCTAGGACATCACCACAGGAGTTTCTCAGGGTAGTGTCCTCGGCCCAACCATCTTCAGCTGCTTCATCAATGACCTTCCTCCCATCATAAGGTCAGAAGTGCGGCTATTCACTGTGCAATGTACAGCACCACTCACAACTCCTCAGATACTGAAGCAGTCCATGTCCAAATGCAGAAAGACCTGGACAATACCCAGGCTTGGGCTGACAAGTAGAAGTAACATTCTTGGCACACAAGTGCCAAGCAATAACCATCCCCAACAGGAGTGAACCTAACCATCATCCCTTGACATTCAGTGGCATTACCATCACTGAATTCCCCCAATATCAACATCCTGTGGGTTGCCATTGACCAGAAACTGAACTGGACTAGCCATATAAATACTGTGGCTACAAGAGCAGGTCAGAGGCTAGGAATCCTGCAGCAAGTAACTCACCTCCTGACTCCCCAAAACCAGTCCACCATCTACAAGGCACAAGTCAGGAGTGTGATGGAATACTCTCCACTTGCCTGGATGAATGCAGCTCCAACAACACTCAGGAAGCTTGACACCATCCAGGACAAAACAGCCCATTTGATTGACACCCCATACACAAATCTTCACTCCAACTACTGATGCACAGCAGCAGTGTGTACCATCTACAAGATGGACTGCAGAAACTCACCAAGCCTCCTTAAACAGCACCTACCAAACCCACGACCGCTACCATCTAGAAGGACAAGGGCAACAGATACATAGGAACACCATCACTTGCAAGTTCCCCTCCAAGCCACTCATCGTACTGGCTTGGAAATATATCGGCCGTTTCTTCACTGTCGCTGTGTTAAAATCCCTAACAGCACTGTGGGTGTACCTACACTGTATGGACTGCAGCGGTACAAGAAGGCAGCTCATCACCAGCTTCTCAAGGGTAGCTAGGTTTGGGCAATAAATGCTGGCCTAGCTAGTGATGCCCACATCCCATAAATGAATGAAAAAAAATAACCTGAGGCAGAGATTTCAAGTAATTGGTGGAAGGATTAAAGGGGAGTTGATGAGAAATTCTTTAATCCAGAGCGTGGTGGGGTCTGGAATGTGCTGCCTGACAGGGCGGTTGAGGCAGAAATCCTCATCACATTTAAAAAACACTTGGACCTGCACTTGAGATGCCGAAACCTTCAGGTTACGGATGAAGATTTGGGATTAGGTTGGATAACTCTTTGTCACCCAGTACAGGTGCTGCCAGATGTGCTGTGTACTTCCAACATTTTCTGCTTCTATGCCATTGAGGAGGTCCATGTTTGAGGGGTCAGTGTTTGAGTGGGTTAGTCAGTGATGGAGTCAATCACTGAGGGGGTCTGTATCTGAGGGGTCAGTGTGTGTGAGCAGTCAGTGACTGAGGGGGTTTAGTCAGTGAGGGAGTCAGTCACTGAGGATACTGTCAGTGATTGACAGGACAGTTATTGAGAGATCAGTGTGTCAGGCATCAGTGAGTGAGGGGTCAGTGTGTTAGGGGTCAGCAAGTGAAGGGGTCAGTAAGTGAAGGGGTCAGCAAGTGAAGGGGTCAGTGTGTCAGGCATCAGTGAGTCAGTGATTCAGGGGGTCAGTGAGTCAGGGGGTCAGTGAGTGACAGGACAGCCAGTGAGGGGGCTGTGTTAGTGGTCATTGTGTGAGCAGGTCAGTGTGTTAGAGGTCAGTGAGTGAGGGGGTCAATGTGTGAGGGGTCAGTGAGTGAGGGGACAGTAAGGGGTCAGCGAGTGAGGGGGTCATTGAGTGAGGGGTCAGTGAGTGACAAAATATATGGACAGTGAGTGAGGGTCAATGAGTGAAGTGTTAGTGTGGAGGGTCAGTGTATGAGGGGTCAGTGTATGAGGGAGTATCAATGATTGAAGGGGTTACTATGTAAGAGATCATCGAATGAGAGGTCAGTGAGGGAGGGGTCATTTAGCAAGGGTGTTGGTCAGCAAGCAGTTCATTCAGTGAGTGAGGAGGTATCAGTGAGTGAGGGGGTCAGTATATGAGGGATCACTGAGAGGTCAGTCAGTGAGGAGTCATGAGTCTGGTCATAGTCATTGAGCAGCTTGGATAGTGAGAGTTCAGTCAGAGAGGGACCAGTCAGTGAGGAGTCACTTAGTGGGGAGATTAGAGAGTGAGGGAGTCAACCGGTGATGGGGTCAGTGAGTGATGGACCAGTCAGTGAGGAGTCAGTTAGTGAGGAGGTCAGTCAATGAGGAGTTTCAGTCAGTGAAGATGGGTCAGTGAGTCAGGGGTCAGTTGGGAGTGGATCATTGAGGGGGCTCAATGGGTGAGGTGTCAGGGAATGAAGGGGTTCAGTGAGTGAGGTGTCAGGTAGTGAGCGGGTTCAGCGGGTGAAGTGTCAGGGAGTGAAGGGTTTCATTGAGGTGTCAGGGAGTGAGGGGGTTCAGTGAGTGAGGTGTCAGGGAGTGAGGGGGTTCAGTGAGTGAGGTGTCAGGGAGTGAATGGATTCAGTGAGTGAAGTGTCAGGGAGCGAGGGGGTTCAGTGAGTGAGGTGTCAGGGAGTGAGGGGGTTCAGTGATTGAGGTGTCAGGGAGTGAGGGGGTTCAGTGAGTGAAGGGTCATGCTGTGATCAGGGTGTCTGGGCTCACTGCTTTCTGTGCTAAGAGATTATGAACAGTCAGTGACATCCTGCTGTATGCAGAATGTCCTCAACTAATTTCGCAGAGTTCAGCAGATTCTCCTGTTTCTGACTGGGATGAGAATCCTGCTCTGAGACCCAGCTGGTGTGTTTACTCTTTAGAACCTTCAGTCCATTACATTGAGGAAACACTGATCCTCGGTTCAAACTATTCGATCCAGAATTGGAATTCAAACTTTTTATTAAATTCCATTAAAAAGATCGTTTACTTCCACTTCTGTCATGATGCCTATCTCACTCCGACTTACAAAACATTTTTTCTTATTCTTTCATGGAATGTAGGTGTAGTTGGCAAATGCAGTAGACCAAACTGAAGGAGCTGCAAATGAAGCGCTGTTTCACCTGAAATGAGTGTTTGGGCCCTTGGATGGTGAGGAGGGAGGAGGTAATGGGGCATTTGTTGCACCTTCTGTGGTTGCATGGGAAGGTGCCGTAGGAGGGGGATGAGCTGTTGGGGATGATGAAGGAGTGAACCATTGTGTCACGGAGGGAACGATCCCTACAGAACGCTGGGGAGGGGAGATGATGAGGGGAAGATGTGTTTGATGGTGGCATCATGCTGGAGTTGGTGGAAATGGCGGAGGATGATCCTTTGAATGCGGAGGCTGGTGAGGAGAAAATTGAAGACAAGGGGGAAACTTTCATGGTTCTGGGAGGGAGAGGAAGGTGTGAGGGCCGAGGCACAGGAAATGGATTGGACACGGTTGAGGGCCCTGTCAACCACAGTGGGTGGGAAACCTCGGTTAAGGGAGAAGGAAGACATGTTAGAAGCTTTGTTTTGGATCGTGGCATCATCGGAACAGATGCGATAGAGGTGAAGGAACTGAGCGAATGGGATGGAGCCCTTACAGGAAGCAGTGTGTGAGGAGCTGTAGTCGAGGTAGCTGTGGGAGTCAGTGGGCTTGCAATGAATATTGGTGGACAGTCTACTACCAGAAATGGAGACAGAGAGGAAAGGGAGGGAAGTGCTGCAGATGGACCATGTGAAGGGCATAGAGGGGTGGAAATTGGAATCAAAATTCTGCCCAATGGATTTTCATGTTGTGTCATTTAAGGTGAACTCAGTTGGTCACTATAACAGAGAAACAGGATTTGTTACACAGTTCTATGTAAGATTAGGTGTAATCATTATTTTGCTGTTCTGAGGAATTCATTTATGTTTCTGACCATATTTTCCAATGCGTGCAAAATGAGCACACATCTGGTCTGATCTATCGTATCGCCCTTCCATTCATTCGAAATGGCAAATATGCTGCGCTTCTCCATCCCAGTTTCTTCTGACAACTTTGCAAACTAAGAGAAAAAGGAGAGAGAGTGAGAAAGAGGCAGGTTATAAAAATGATAAACTAGTCATGCCTATCATATTTCTGGATCATAAATCTGAACTCTGACTCAATGGAAAAACAGGCTATCTGGTCATTTACCTAACTTCTATCCATGGGAGCTGCTGCACACAAATTGTCTCTTGCGTTTTCCATATTATAACAGTGGCTGTACTTTATTGGTTGTCAAGAGCTTTGGGACACCCTGAGTTGTGAAAAGTGACACATACAGACCAGTCTATACAAATATGTGACAGCCAATTTCTGCATAAACAGCAAATGAAGTAATTAGAACCATAGAATCATAGAACACTACAGCACAGAAAACAGGCCATTTGGCCTTTCTAGTCTGTGCCGAAATATTATTCTGCTAGTCCCATTGACCTGCACCTAGTCCATAACCCTCCAGACCTCTCCCATCCATGTACCTATCCAATTTATTCTTAAAACTTAAGAGTGAGCCTGCATTTACCACGTCAGATGGTAGCTTGTTCCACACTCTCACCACTCTCTGAGTGAAGAAGTTCCCCCTAATGTTTCCCCTAAACCTTTCCCCTTTCACCCTAAAGCCATGTCCTCTCGTGTTTATCTCTCCTAATCTAAGCAGAAAGAGCCTACTCACATTTACTCTGTCAATACCCCTCATAATTTTGTAAACTTCTTTCAAATCTCCCCTCATTCTTCCACGCTCCAAGGAATAAAGTCCTAACCTGTTTAATCTTTCCCTGTAATTCAACTCCTTAGGACCTGGCAACATCCTATAAATCTTCTCTGCACTCTCTCAATCTTACTGATATCCTTCCAGTAGTTAGGCGACCAGAACTGCACACAATACTCCAAAATTGGCCTCACCAATGTCTTATACAACCTCAGCATAACATCCCAACTCCTATACTCAATACTTTGATTTATGAAGGCCAGTATGCCAAAAGCTTTCTTTACAACCCTGTCTACCTGTGACACCACTTTCAGGGAATTAGGTATCTGAACTCCCAGATCACTTTGTTCCTCCGCACTCCTCAGTGCCCTACCATTTACTATGTATGTCCTACCTTGGTTTGTCCTTCCAAAATGCAACACCTCACACTTGTCCGCATTAAATTCCATCTGCCATTTTCTGGCCCATTTTTCCAGTGGGTCCAGATCTCTCTGCAAGCTTTGAAAGCCTTCCTCGCTGTCCACAATGCCTCCAATCTTAGTGTCATCAGCAAACTTGCTGATCCAATTTACCACATTGTCATCCAAGTCATTGATATAGACAACAAACAACAATGGTCCCAGCACAGATCCCTGAGGCACACCACAGTCACAGACCTGCAGTCTGAGAAGCAATCATCCACTACCATTCTCTGTCTTCTCCTACACAGCCAATTTCGAACGCAGTTTGCAACCTCTCCATGGATACCAAGTGTCTGAACCTTCTGAATTAACCTCCCATGTGGGACCTTGTCAAAGGCCTTACTAAAGTCCATCCACAGCTTCATCTACTTTCTTGGTAACCTCCTCGAAAAACTCTACAAGGTTCGTTAAACATGACCTACCATGCACAAGGCCACGCTGACTATCTTTAATCAGCCCTTGGCTGTCCAAATAATTGTATATCCGATCTCTCAAAACACCTTCCAATAATTTACGTACTACTGACTTCAGGCTCACTGGCCTGTAATTACCTGGTTTACTTTTGGAGCCTTTTTTAAACAACGGAACAACATGAGCTACCCTCCAATCCTCCGGCACCTCACCCGTGGCTAAGGACATTTTAAATATTTCTGCCAGGGCCCCTGCAATTTCTACACTAGTCTCCCTCAAGGTCCAAGGGAATATCATGTCAGGCCCGGGGGATTTATCTATCTTTATTCGCTGTAAGGCAGCAAGCACCTCCTGCTCTTTAAACTCTATATGTTCCATGACACTACTGCTTGTTTCCCTTCCTTTCTTATACACTATGCCAGTTTCCTGAGTAAATACTGATGCAAAAAAACTGTTTAAGATCTCCCCCATCTCGTGAGGCTCCACAAATCCACAGCCTGACTTTTCAGTGTACAATGAGGGATAAATATTGGCAAGGACACAGGAGAGAATAGTAACATGAGATCTTCCATGTCCACCTGAGAGACAGATAGAGCCTCAATTAAGCTTCTTACTCAAGTAATGGCACTTCCAAAATGCAGCATTCCCTCAGTACTGCATGGAGTGCCAATATAGAATTTAAGTTCATGTTTTTGAAGTGGGATGTGTACCCACACCCTTTGACTCAGGTGAGAGTGCAACCCACTGAGCCACCCTTGAGAAGGTCATGAATGTTCGACTGGCTGCCTGCATTCATTCAGAGTGAGAGGTCTCAAACTAAATCCTGCCTCCTGTACTGAATGCATTTCAGTAACTCTAATCCAGTTACCTTCTCCTGTAGTGCCTTGTATTGATAAATGTAACTATTGTCTTTCTCTGGTATCCCTAATTGGTCAAATTTGGTCCCAATCACAGTCCTGTAAATATCTGAAAAGAGATTTGAAAATATGAACGTTAAACATGAAACTGAATAATAACAAAGGTTATATCGGCAGAAATTAAAACAGAGACTTACATTTTTGTGCCACAATGGTTTGCATGTCCTTAAACTGTATCTTCATATCCCCAATGAAGTTGTCTATCGTGCTCAGGTCAACAATGAATGCGACTCCATGAATTACATTTTCCGGAATGACTTGATACTTGCTATCATCCAAATCAGGATTGAAATTGCACAACTATAATAAAGAGCAAAATGAAATAGTTATACTAATAGCCACCAATGGCACAGAGGTTTACCAAGGCTGAACACTAAGGCAAATGTTTATTGGTGGGATTCCCAGGTCTATCAGACACAGCCCATTCACCTCATTCACCAGTGCTACTGAGATCCACATTACTCCTATCTCAGCATCAACTTTAGATATCAGTCAGGGTTTCTCTCTCTTCCTCCATCAAACTCTAACTTTGTCTCTTCCTCTCCTGCTCTGTACTTTGCGCCATTTCATTTCCTTCCTATGTCATTTATCTCTTGGTTACTCTGTCGCTGTGTCTAATCCTTGGACTTTGTGCAATATTTCTCGAATACTCCATTCCTGTGTTATTTTTGAACTTCTCTTTATGTTTTACTGTCTCGGTGTGTTACTCTGGGACTCTACTCCATGTTTCCTGGTTATTCTGTTCCCGTGTGTTACTCTGTTCCGTGTCTTATTATTAAAATATTTTAAAGTGGCTCAAATGGTTAGGATATCCAAACTCCCCTTGCTCCAGTGCTTTAGCCAGAGAGTAAACATGGAGAAAGGGTGAGAGTGGGGAATGATTTTTGTGTGTGCGTGTGAACAAAAAACAGTTTGGAAACTTGAGAAGAGTGAGGATTAACATCCAACTCAAGAGATGGTTCATACCAAGATAAGAGACTAGATGCTAGGAGACCCACCTACCTAACATACAAGGTCATAATTTCATTTTATTCTTCGTCTCATCCGACGCCTCAACAAGAAACTTTTTCTCTTTCTCTCAAGTGCTAAGGAACGCAAGCTCCAACAACTCATCGACACCAACACCCATCTAGGACCCTCCACCCCTGCCTGTCCCTCCGTCCCCACCCCATCTTCCAATCCCAGCCCCATATTCACTATACCCACTGACCTTCCCCTCTCCGATGCTGAATGTTCAGTGCTCAGCAAAGGACTTAGTTTCATACCCTTACACCCTCATCTCAATGAATTTCGGGCTCGGCACGATGCTGAACTCTTCTTCCGCTGTCTTCGTCTCCGGGCTCACTTCTTTGGGCAGGAGTCCTCTCCCCGTTCAACGGATCCTTTCACCCACCTCCAATATTCTCCCTCCACCTGGACCCCTCCCTCTGGATTCTTACCTTCTCTTGATCTTTTCATTGAGAACTGTTGGCGCAACATTAGTCGTCTCAATTTCTCTGCTCCTCTCACCCAAACTAATCTCTCTCTCTCTGAATTTACTGCACTCCATTCTCTCAGGTCCAACCCTGACATTGTCATCAAACCCGCTGACAAGGGTGGTGCTGTTGTTGTCTGGCGCACTGACCTCTACATCGTGGAGGCTGAGCGTCAACTCGCAGACACTTCCTCCTACCTCTCCCTGGACCATGACCGCACCACTGAACATCAAGCCATTGTTTCCAGGACTGTCACTGACCTCATCTCCTCTGGGGATCTTCCTCCCACAGCTTCCAAACTGATAGTCGCCCAACCTCGGACGGCCCGCTTCTACCTCCTACCCAAAATCCACAAACAGAACTGTCCCGGTAGACCGATCGTGTCAGCTTGCTCCTGCCCCACAGAACTCATTTCTCATTATCTTGACTCCCTTCTCTCTCCCCTTGTCCAGTCCCTTCCCATCCGTGATTCCTCTGACACCTTACGTCACATCAACAATTTCCAGTTCGCTGGCCCCAACCGCTTCCTCTTCACCATGGATGTCCAATCCCTCTACACCTCCATCCCCCACCAAGATGACCTGAGGGCCCTTAGCTTCTTCCTCGAACAGAGGCCCGAACAATAACCATCCACCACTACTCTCCTCCGTTTGGCTGAAGTTGTTCTCACACTGATCAATTTCTCCTTAAACTCCTCTCACTTCCTCCAAATAAAAGGTGTGGTTATGGGTACCCGCATGGGCCCCAGCTATGCCTGTCTCTTTATGGGGTATGTGGAACATTCCTTGTTCCAATCCTACTCTGGCCCCCTTCCATAACTCTTTCTCTGGTACATCGATGATTACTTCGGTGCTGCTTCATGCTCTCATCGGGACTTGGAAAAATTTATTAATTTTGCTTCCAATCTCCACCCCTCCATCATTTTCACGTGGTCCATCTCTGACACTTCCCTGCCCTTCCTTGACCTCTCTGTCTCAATCTCTGGTGATAGACTGTCCACCAATATCCATTACAAACCCACCGACTCCCACAGCTACCTCGACTACAGCTCCTCACACCCCGCTTCCTGTAAGGACTCCATCCCATTCTCTCAGTTCCTTCGCCTCCGTCGCATCTGTTCCGATGATGCTACCTTCAAAAGCAGTTCCTCTGACATGTCCTCCTTCTTCCTTAACCGAGGTTTTCCACCCACGGTCGCTGACAGGGCCCTCAACTGTGTCCAGCCCATCTCCCGCGCATCCGCCCTCACGCCTTCTCCTCCCTCCCAGAAACATGATAGGGTCCCCCTTGTCCTCACTTATCACCCCATCAGCCTCCACATTCAAAGGATCATCCTCTGCCATTTCCGCCAACTCCAGCATGATGCCACCACCAAACACATCTTCCCTTCACCCCCCACTATCGGCATTCCGTAGGGATCGTTCCCTCCGGGACACCCTGGTCCACTCCTCCATCACCCCCTACTCCTCAACCCCCTCCTATGGCACCACCCCATGCCCACACAAAAGATGTAACACCTGCCCCTTCACTTCCTCTCTCCTCACCGTCCAAAGGCCCAAACACTCCTTTCAAGTGAAGCAGCATTTCAATTGCATTTCCCCCAACTTAGTCTACTGCATTCGTTGCTCCCAATGTGGTCTCCTCTACATTGGAGAGACCAAACGTAAACTGGGTGACCGCTTTGCAGAACACCTGCGGTCTGTCCGCAAGAATGACCCAAACCTCCCTGTCGCTTGCCATTTTAACACTCCACCCTGCTCTCTTGCCCACATGTCTGTCCTTGGCTTGCTACATTGCTCCAGTGAAGCCCAACGCAAACTGGAGGAACAACACCTCATCTTCCGACTAGGCACTTTACAACCTTCCGGACTGAATATTGAATTCAACAACTTTAGGTCTTGACCTCCCTCCTCCATCCCCACCCCCTTTCTGTTTCTTCCCCCTTCCTTTTGTTTTTTCCAATAAATTATATAGATTTTTCTTTCAACTATTTCCATTATTTTTAAATATTTTTAAATCTTTTATGCTCCTCCCACCCCCACTAGAGCTATACCTTAAGTGCCCTACCATCCATTCTTAATTAGCACATTCGTTTAGATAATATCACCAACTTCAACACCTCTGTGTTCTTTTGTTCTGTTGTCTGCGACATCTTTTGATGATCTGCTTCTATCACTGCTTGTTTGTCCCTACAAGCACATCACCCCCCTCCACTTCTCTCCCCCCACCCAAAACCCTTCCCCCCTCCCCCACACACCTTAAACCAGCTTATATTTCACCCCTTCCTTCGATTCACCTAGTTCTGTTGAAGGGTCATGAGGACTCGAAACGTCAACTCTTTTCTTCTCCGCCGATGCTGCCAGACCTGCTGAGTGTTTCCAGGTAATTCTACTTTTGTTTTGGATTTCCAGCATCCGCAGTTTTTTGTTTTTATCAATAGGTTAATTATATTAGGTGATTTCAACTTTCCTAACATTAATTGGAATAGACATAGTGTTAAGTGATTGGATGAGTGGATTTCTTGAAATGTGTACAGGAGAACTTTTTAGGTCAATATGTAGAGGGTCCAATAAGGGACAGTGCAGTGCTGGACCTAATTCTGGGGAATGAAGCCGGACAGGTGGCTGAGGTGGTGGTGAACATTTTAGTGATAGCGACCACAACATGGTTCTCAAGCAAGTTGATATAGGGAGTGACAAGGTATTGGAGGTGTTGGCAGGCTTAAAAGTGGACAAATCCACTTTTGATGATAGAGGAAATGGCTGACTAATGCAGGATAAAAGCATCATGGCTGCTGCCAGGAGAGCAGCAATTCACCAATATAATGCTCTGTGCATGGTCACACAGCAGCTCAAATTAAGGGACCAGTACTCTTTGCCACTTCAGTACATCAACTCATTGAAATGCAAAAGCTGCACAGCCATGAGTGTGTACTTGATGGTTCCCTGCACCAATGGGAACCCTGCTACCTTGGAAAGGTCACATGCTTGCTCCTCCTGCTTCAAGACAATGAAATCTCTTCTCCCGGTGTCCTGAGCCTCTGTGCCCTACTTCACATGGCGATGCACTGCAAAGGGTGAGATATTGGTGATGGCACTGGCTCCAGCCTGGAAGGATCATGAGGTGTGGAAATTGAGGGCAATGGTGACCTTCCTGGGCACTGGCAGAGCCATCCACTGGAACCAGGTTCAGGTAGAGGAGGTGACATAGTGCATTGATCACCTGATCAGTGAATTGTAACCACCTCAGACACTGCACCAGGTTAAAGTGAAGGTAAGAGAAATGTTCCCTGGATACCTTGGGTGGATGAGACTTTCGATTGAGAGCTCCCCTTCCTCCTCACTCTGCACAATCTTCCCCTCTCTGCTACCTGTGCTCCTTGTCCCTGTTGTGCTGGAGCCTAAGCGAGACTATCTGTAACCCCCATGTGTGATACGAGGCATTCTGCTCACAGGCCATCAAACAGCACTGAACTCCATGGAAAACTCCAGTACCGTTCTCTTCTGAGAGCTGCTCTAACAATACTGAACACACTAACTCTACAGCAGCAAAAGCAAGTCAAAAAAAATCACCTGTAAGTCCCATACTGATTCCTTTAAATAGCACTGGTTCGCGCCGGGGCCGGGCAGGTGGAGGGGGGCGGTGGCGGAGAAGGTTGGCGGGTGGGGGGGGAGGGTGTGTGTGGTGGGTAGATGGTGGTTGGTGGGTGAGTCCCTTGTGAAGTTGGGTGCGTGTTCATTTGAAAGTGTTCAACATAAAACATTGACAGCAACTGTGAGGCCCCAAATGGCAGGGCAGGTCAGCATTAGGTGCTGACTGATGTCACAACCTCCCCACCCTACATACTTCTGGTATGATACACTCACACTAGTGCCCTTCCAAGCTTGGTGTGCCACGCCGTAAGTGACCAGAGGTGGATCATCTGCCATTTTCTGCAAACCCATTGTGCTGAACCAGTGGCATTAGAAAGCCCAATTTTGTAGCCTTGGCCTTTTTTCTCTGTTTCTTTATTACTCTATGTGCGATTCTTGGACTTTTCACTGTTTCTTTATTACTCTGCACCCTGTAAGTTGCTCTTGGATTTTTCACTTTGTTTCTTGAGGACTGTTATTTTGTGTTACGCTTGATGTTTCTCTATGATTCCCATTTACTCTGTTCTCATGTTGGGTTTTTCTCAGTGTTTTGATTACTCTTTCTGTGTTGCTACTGGATTTTTTTCATCTTTCTATTGCTCTGTGTTGGTCATCAACATTTCACCCTATACCTGTATGCTGCTGCTGCAGCCATTTCTATATGTTCTTAGTCCCTCTGCTATCATGTGTTACTCTTGAACATTCTTCTATTTCTTAGTTACTCTGTCCCTGTGTTTCTTTTGGCTTTTTCTCAGTTACTCTGCCGCTAGGTATAACTAGGACTTTTCTCTGTGTTTCCTTGTTACTTTGCTCTTGAGCATTATTCCTGTATTTTTATTTATGCTGCTCCGTACCTGTGCACTCTGTCCATCTTCTGCCCCTGTGGTTTACTTTACAACTACCTGAGAGGACAGACAGAGTCACTGGTGTCTCATCTGAAAGACAGCCTCCCTACAAGGCAGCAATCCCTCAGTACTGCACTGGGAACATCAGCCTAGATTATGTGCTCGAGTCCGTACAGTGGGGACTCTAAGAGGTGAGAGTACTACCCCTGGGCTCACGGCTGAAGTATAGGAAAATAAATTTCATGCAAATATTGTTCCTTTTACACTCCGAGTGGTTTTGTGAGTTTAATGAGAACCTGAAAAATGATGCACCTTAAATGTGTAAAATAGTTGAGGAAACTCACATTGGTTTTTTCTGGCACCCTTCCTTCCAGGATCATCTTTAAAATTTTCTTTGCCTTATCTGCATCGTTCACTGTGTTCCAACCAGCTGTGTCCCAAAGCTTTAGTGACTTAGCAAAATATAGCCTGTAGGATCTGAGCTGTTCAGGAGTTAAAAAACATAAGTAGATTTAGGGATTTGGTAGTTTAGTGGTTATATTACTGGATTAATAATTCAGAACACAGCAGTTCAAATCCCACCATGGCCAATTAAGCTTAAATGCAAACTGGAAATAATAAGATGACATTATGTGAAACTGTCATTAAAACACAACCGATTCACAAATGCCCTTTAGAGAAAGGGATCTCTTGTCCTCACTCTGAGTCTATGTGATTCTGGCCCCACACTGACGTTGTTAATCCTTAACTGCCTTCTGAAATGGTCTAGCACGCCACTTAACCGTATCACGCCTGCTGCCAATGGATCAAGAAGGTCAACCCCCATCTTATCGAGGCAACTATAGGAAGAGATGGTCAATTAATAGCAGCCTTGTCAGTGATGTTAATAGCAATACACTTGATTGTGGAAAAAAAACCGAACGAGAGATTACCTCGGACGTGAGAATTTTTGGATTCAATCCAGTCGGGACACTGGTTATCGTTTTAGATTTTGGATCCAGAGCTGAGAGGATTGTATTAATGGTGGCTGATTTACCAGCCCCCACCAAGCCGAAGAGTAAGATGTTTATACCGTCCCCACACCCGTTGGGAGGGTTGTAGTCCCGCAACTTGCTCCGAAGAAATACCAGGGACCTTGCAGAGAGAAAAAAAAACAGGACGGGAGAAAAGAGTAAGATCTCAAGGTGAAATTGTTTTCAAAAAGATAATAATTTACGTGAGGTTGTGACCGGCCTGGAAATTTTTTGTGATCAAAGCAACTTACCTTGCATCGATAGTGAGACGATGAACGTCACCCTCCTCCGAGTAAGCGGGGTTAACCGAGGAAGCGGAGTCAGAGGAGAAAGGAGAAAATACTGAAATGAGAATTGAATGTATTAAATACCTTTAAATATGAAAATGGAGTCACAGTAACAGTGTAAAGTCGCTAACTTACAGCCTCCCATGTCTGAATTCACAGCGCAATTCTAAACTGCGACTGTGTCCAGTTGTGACATTTCAAGCCGATTTCTTAGTTTCACTTTCTGTTTTCCAATGTTAGGATTGGTCACTGCACAAACGCTTTGAACAGAGAGGCAACTGCTAAAACATGTCGTTCTCTTTTATAACAAATCCTTCCTCCCCTGCTCAAAGGGTGGGATTTTTCACTGGAGTTGGGCACAGAGTGGGCAGAGGTGGGAATGGGCTCTTCAACTCCCCACTCTGCCCAACCATCCCAGGATCCCTACCTTGAAGGTGATTCCATAGCAATTATATTTATTAGGAAATCTTTGGAATAGGTCATTCAAAATGCTTTTTCGTTTTCACCAGGGCAATTATTGAATCTTACAACACAGAAGGAGACCATTCAGCCCATCATGTCTGTGCTGGCTCTTTGAATGAGTGGACTAATTTAGACACACTTCCTTATAACCTGGCAAATTAGTTCTCTTCAAGTACATGTCCATTTGCCTTTTGAAAGTACCAATGAATTCTGGTTCCACCATTATTTCAGGAAGTGTGTTCCAGACCCGAACCACCCACCTCCCACAACCATGTTAAGAATGGCTCCTCATTTCCCAGATAGTTTGTTTCCTGATTATTGTAAATTTATGATCTCTGGTTAAGGATTCAGTTGTCAGGAAACAATGGATGGAATCTTCCCTTCCCGACATCAGTGAGATTCGTGGCAAACGAGGGTGGAAAATATGGTGGGGAATGAAAACATGGTTTCCCGACAGCAGGAAACCAGGTCATGATCGCCCTCCCCTGACGTTCATGGCCGGCTGATGGTGGGTCGAGTCTCCCACTGAAGCTCGGCAGGAACCCACTTTGCATCTCATGCATGCTCATTAAAACCCAACAGACCTGAATTGTGCACTCCCACCACATCTTCCACCCTGCCAGTGGGAAACTGCGCCATTCAATAACCCAACTGGACCCTCGTGGTGAGGCAGAATGTTAAAGGTCTTACATTACACTCCATGCTGTCTGCACCACTGGAGCTGGCTGCGGGTTTGGTGTGCGCAGAAGACACAAGGGGGGAGGTCCAGTGGAGATAAAGTGGGAAGGTGATGGGTGCAAGACAAGAAGGTTGGGGTCCAGAGGAGAAGAAGGGGGAGGTCCAAATGTGAACAAGGGGGGTGGTCTGGATAAGAAGAAGGGGTGGTCCGGATGAGAGCAAGCAGGGGGCTCTGGAAGAGAACAAGGGGCTGGTCTGGATGGAGTGGAGGGGAAAGGGCATGAAGGGGAAGGGGAGGGAGGGAGGTGTGATGGGACCAGAGTATGTTTCAGAGGGAAGGGTCAGTAGAGTCAACATTGGGATCATGGGGGGAGAACTGTGGGTGCTGGTGATATGAGGGGATGGTGATTGTGAGCGGGGAAAGTGGGACAGTGTAGGGTGGGAAGGTCCAGATATGCCGAGTATAGATCTCATTATTGAGTGGGACAAGGATGGTAACATGGATCAGAGGAGGGGGGAAGATCAGGGTGGGCAGAGGAATGGTGACTGGGGTCAGCTCAGTGGGGAGGTAATACACATGCAAATTAACAGTGTTAGAGTCCAGGGTGATCGGGGGGGAGGCTCAAGGGTAACTAAGGGGAAAGTTAAGGGGAACCAAGGGTAACGAAGGGGAAAGTGTTTTGATGGTGGTGGGGTGGGTGGTGGGGGAAGTTGGTGGGTGACAGGAGGATGGGTAAAAGGTGGTGGAGATGCACCATCCTGAGACAGAACCAACTCGAGACAAAGGCAACGCCCAATGTCCAAGTGCAAAACATCACTGGGAAGGAGGGTCTGCACAGGTAAGTGCAGTTCATGTTCAGCACAACTGGACAACTAAAGGGAAGCCTGAATAATCATGTGGAGTCTGTATGAGAGCTTTCTCATTTGTTACTCCTCACTATTTGGTGAAGGCCACATGACATCATGTCTGGCCCAGAGGGTTCTCATGACAACGGGATCCCAGCAAGGTGTAGAGTTGCTGTTCGCTCTGCGTCATTGACCATTTGCTCCAGGAAGAGTTGAGGAAGAAGGGGTGAATGGAGGGAGGGGCTGCCTACAAGGGGCACACAGGTAAATGGCAGCCAACTGATGCCTGCAAACCTCCATCCTCCCAGGGGTATGTACCCGCCTGACACAGGCTCATGTGGTTAGTCTTTCCGTTGTGACTAGGTCTATTCCCAGAACCTTGAGGATTGTGGACACCAGCTGATTATTTTGTGAGTGGGAAGCTTCTCGCATATGGCAGTTATCACTCTTGTCAAAGAGCAAAGTCTCCATGAGCAGCCATGCATTAGGAGGAGGAAGACCCATCCTTGGTCCAGCCCTGGAAGGGGTGCAGTGTGCACAACCATTAAAACTAGCAGCAAGAATGAATCCACCAGACTTCCAATTGGTGCAAAATAACACTTTTCAAAGTGTAAAAACTACTTACAATCATTGAACAGCCATGCCACCTGTGCTCTTTCAATACATTTTAATTTTCCTTACTCTACCGCTACGTCTAGGTGCATCCCCGACATCCACAGCAGAGGTGGAGGCAGCCTGCTGACTACTGTGCCCTGTTGTCTGTGATGACCTTGGTGGGCGTCCTCTGGAGGGCCAAGGTGAGGAGAGCTCCAGCCTGATTTGGTTCTCCTGCTCAGGGACAGGGGCATCTTCCTCGACCTGAGGAGCTGGAGCTGATGGGGTCACAGGAGTGGGGGGGGGGGTTGGGAATGGCTGGACAACGTTGGAGATCTGTAGGTGGATGCCCCTGGGCTGTCTGCGTGATGCTCCACCTCCCTTTGGGTGCCCAAGGGCCCCACCCTGACTCCTTGAGGAGAAGGTGTGCCTGGAGAGAGACTGAGGTGCCCTGCCCCCCCTCTCATGTAGCCACTGCGAAAGATCACCTATGTCTACAGGAACAGAGTGCAGGTCCAGGCGCATCTTTGGCAAAAACTGGGCATTCTGCTGGACCAGGTTCTCCATGGCATCTGCCGTCTTCCCCATAGAGACTTTGATGTGCTCACAGGTCAGAGCCACTACATCAGAGAGCATGTAGATGGACTCCTCCATCTCTTGTGCCACTCTATTAAGGGTGTCGAGCAGCTCTTCCTGATGTTTCCCCTGCATCTCGCTGATACTCCAGCTTCCTCTCCATGGCCCCTTCCAGAGGCTCATCATCTGTCTCAGACTTAGCAGGGGCCTTTTCCCCAGCAGTCCTCCGAGTGCCTGAGGCCTTGGTGTGCAGCAGCAGCCCGTATAGGAAATCCCTCCGTGCTGTGCTAAAGGATACAGGGGGCACTCTGCGAGGTGACTCAGGTTGTGGGGCACCGGCTCCCGAGGGAGGGTTCGGGGCTTGGGGCCAATGTGGAA
Organism: Carcharodon carcharias; assembly: GCF_017639515.1. Classification (NCBI taxonomy): domain Eukaryota; kingdom Metazoa; phylum Chordata; class Chondrichthyes; order Lamniformes; family Lamnidae; genus Carcharodon; species Carcharodon carcharias. The sequence continues at coordinate 3,982,532 of NC_054495.1, read as the reverse complement.
TTCTGTCCAAGCAGGGGTACACTCAGATGGAAGACCACCGCGTACCTGCGCCACCTCCAGGCCCAGTATGACGTCGGGGCCGAACACAACATCCTAAATTCTTAAATGGACACTGGCCGCAAGCCAGATGTCCACGGACACGCGATGCGCCAACTCTTGCGGAAGCATCCAGCCCACTCCTCTGCCACCTAGCACGTCCTCAATGCTAGTCACCCTGGCAGCCACAGCCCTCCTCTCCGACAGCCGTTGAAAAGGACAGAGGGTCGGATTCCTGAGCAGCAATTCCCTGATGATAGCCGCTACTCCTGACAGGGGAGAGCTGCGTCATGAGGCGACCATGTTCCAGACTTTGATCATGTCCTGGTAAAAGATGGGCACCGCCTGCAAGGGAGCCACGAAGGCCCCTCAGGTCTATAAACAGGGGCTGCACGTCATAATTCAGACTGTGCACCTGGCAGAAGAAATACGTCACCAGGGCAAACCATCTTGGAGGGGTCTCGACGTAAAAGTATTGCTGCAGGGCCTGAAAGTGGAAGGTCACCACCTGGGTGCGTAGGCACACCAGCGCCTGACCACCCTCCCTAAGCGGGAGACTCAGAACCTCAGCAACGACCTAGTGCAACCCTATGTCCCAGAAGAAGTCAATGAGCATCCTCTGGATTTTTGTGACAAAGTCCAGGGGAGGGGCCAAAGTGACCAGCCGATACCACAACATGGCGGTAATCAGCTGGTTTACGACCAGAACTCGAACCCAATAAGACAGCACTCGGAGCAGTCCTGTCCAGCGCCGGAGGAGCCTGTGGCGACTTTGGTCTCCAGCTCTTGCCAGTTCACCGGCCAGAGATGGACCCCCAGGTAGAGGAGGCTGGTCCTGCTCCAGGTGAAAGGCCTGAGCTCCTCGGGTAGGGGATCCATCTGCCATGGAGCGACCAGGAGTTCAGAACATTTACCCCAGTTGATCCTGGCAGAGGACCTGCAGAGAAAACCTCCTGGCACTCGCTCATCCTCCGCAGGTCAGTCGGGTCGGTGAACATGAGGAGCACGTCATCAGCTGAAAAGCCCACCCTGATGCCTGGCCAGCGCAGAACCAATCCCGACAACCTCCTCTGCCAGAGGCACAGGAAAGGCTCCACGCAGATAGAATACAACTGGCCAGACAGGGGACAGCCCTGACGCCCCCCTCTCTCACAGCGAAGGTGCACCATCAGGGACCATTTCCCAATACTAGACACTCTGCAGCAGCGTACAGAAGTCAGATCCAGGCGACGAAATGTGTCCCGAGCCCAAATACTCGCAGAGTCCCGAATAAATATTTGTGACCCACCCTGTCGAACGCCTTCTCCTGGTCAAGAGACAGGAAGGCGCTCGATAGACCAGTCCTCTGGGAAAATCGGATAATGTCCCGGACCAGATGGATATTATCAAAAATGGTGCTTCCCGGGACGGTGTAGGACTGGTCAGGGTGGATCATGTGGTCCAGTACGGTGCCGAGCCGAGAAGACATGGCCCTGGCAAAGATTTTATCATCCGTGCTGAGGAGGGAGACCGGGTGCCAGTTTTTAAGGAGGTGGAGATCCCCCCTTCTGTGGCAGCAGGGCAACGACCGCCCTGCGCCACGATAGGGGCATCTCCCCAGTTGCGATACTCTCCCCCAGGACCCCCGCGTAGTTGCTCCCCAGGACGTCCCAGAACGCCCTGAAGAACTCCACGGTCAGCCTGTCCAGCCCCGGGGATTTGCCCCGGGAGAGACCGTCGAGGGTGCCGGTCAGCTCCCCCAGACTTATAGGGGAGTCAAGCTTTCCAGCGCCCTCCGAGCCGACCTGCGGCAGGTCCTCCCACAAAACTCTGTGAGCATCCTCGCTGGGCGGATCTGGAGAGAACAGGGCAGTGTAGGAGGAATTAGCAATGGTCCTGATGCTCTCCGGATGGGAGACAAGGGATCTGTCATTGGCCCACAGGGTAAGGAGCTGCTGACAGACCCCGTGCCTTTATTCCAGTGAGTAGAAGAAGGGGGAGACGTGGTCCAGGTCCTGGGGGAACCAGATCCATGACCTCACGTATGCGCCGTGAGACCTGACGAGTTGCAGGTCCCGCAGTGCGCCCTTCTCTTCATACACCAGCCGCAGGGCCGGGTCTGTGTCGGGCTGATGGAGACGTGTCTCCAGGCTGAGCACCTCCTTCTCCAACTCCTCAACCCTGGATTTCCACCTCTTCGTCAATCCCCCTCCCGTACTCCTGACAGAAGACGCGGACGTGAGCCTTACCCACGTCCCACCATAGCCTCAAGGACGGGAAGCCTCCCCGCTTTCTTCTCCAGCCGGCCCAGAAATGACCGAACGAGCCCAGGAACCCCTCGTCCTCCAGCAGAAGGTTGTTAAAGGGCCAGTACGCGGACCCCGTCCGAGCGCAGAACGGAGCGAGTTCCGCCCACACCAGACGGTGCTCCGCGCACAGCACCCACCACACAGAAGCCACCGGAACACAGGACATGTAAGCCTTAGAAACATAAAGGCGGTCGAGTCTGGAGGCTCCGGCTCCATGTGACATGAAAGTGAAAGCGCTGGAGTCAGGATGGAGATTTCGCCAGACATCCACCAAGTCAAAGGACCCGACCAGGTCCCGCAACGTACTCACACCTAGCGTGCGGCGCTGGGTACCGTGACAGTCCCGGGCCTCAAGGGTCCAGTTGAAATCCTCCCCCCGCACCAGAGAGGACAATGCACTCGCCAGCGTCAATGGAGCCCAGATGAGTGGACACTTCCTCAAATCAGCTCGCTTGCTGCTGCGCGTCCAGGGCAGCGTACACATTCACAAAGTGAAGCGCCGCGCCCCCTTGGCACATAGTAAGATGCAGCAACCGGCCTGGCACCGGCTCCTTGACCCCCAAGATCTCCGGCTGAAAATGCGGGGCCAACAAGATCGCCACCCCACCAGAATTGGAGGCTGGGTGACTCATGTAGACCCCACCTCGCCACTCCAGGAGCCACGTAGCTTCGTCTCCCGGAACGGTTTGGGTTTCCTGCAGCAAGCACACCGCATACTTCCCGTCCTTGAGGACCGAGAAGTTCTGGAACCTGCGCTGTGTGTCCCTGCTGCTGCCGTGGATGTTGAGGCTGGCAATGATAGTCTTCGTTGTCAGAAATATGTGCTACCATCACCCAAAATAAAAGGAGGAGGGAACTTTTTAAAGTCTTTGTCTCCCTCAGGAGCCCAGCGAGAAATGTGTGGACCCTCCTCTTAGCGTTCCAGTCCAACATGGGGGCCTTTAGTGCCTCACGGGTGGACCAGAATGCCAGCGGGTGTGAATGCCACCTGACCAAGGCCAACTGGACCCTGCCTCGACGACCACGATTGATGGCCTGAAAATCCCGGAGTTCCCCAATGGGGATGAGCGGGGAGTCGACAGCAGGCACCAAAGCCCCCATCATCTCACCTCACTCCAATGACTCTAGGTCGTTGGTGGTGCTCACTGTCAACACCCCATCCTCCTCCAGGTCGTGGCCTCCAGCTTCCGACCCCTCCCCCGCATTGAGTACGGGAGCTGGTTCGGAGCTGCCAGCTGGCTCTACCTCCAACTCGATCCCACCCCCAGGATCAAAGCTAGAGGGCTCCTCTCTGGCCCCCTTCTTGGCTCAAAGCCCCCACTCCCCATCAGGCACTGGGTCATCCGGAAAATGCCCTGGACCTAAGATGGTGGCGCCTGGCGCTGAGGGAGGCCTTCTTCACCACTGCCACCCAATGACCCAATTTTAGGGGCTAAGAAGGGATTGCTGATGATGGAAATGATGATCCTCTGGGCGGTGGCCTCCAAAGGGTCCACCGTCAGAAAGGTCCCGCCCACGGTGAGCCCCTTTTCCAGGGCCAGGTGCACCGCTCGGTCCTCAAGAAAGTCACGGCTTTACCGTAGGTTTTCAAGGCTGCGACGATGGCCGAGGGACCGACAACCCCAGCCATCGCCTTCACGCGTGCCTCGATTGTCTCGATTTAGGGGTGGGTGTCGCTCTTCACCTCCAGGACCTTTGTAAGGAGGCGGAAAGGTGGCAGGGCCAGGGGAGAAGCAAGGGCCACAAGAGCAGCTACACCCGCACAGGTCTCCTTAGGGGACCCCACCACCGGTGTCAGCACTGCCTCCACATGTGTCTAGGAAGGCTCGGCTACAAGTAACTGTTGCAGCCATAGGGGCTGAGCCAAACCCGCCCTGAGAACTAAAGGAAGCAATATCCCTGCCCGGGGAGAAAGAGATGGCACAACCTCCCCCCTCCGGGATGACTAAAAAACAGAGGGGAGAGGGGTAAAGGACAGGGAGACACAGGAGGGAAAGGGTAAAGGGTCAGTGGGTGTGTCTCGGTGGAATGGAGCCTGGCTGGGGGCCTTGATGTTCTTCCAGTTGGGGGGAGGGTGATGTCTTCACCAGGCAGCCAGTCCTGCCTGGCAGACAGGAGTTAGCCCTGTTTCTCTTCACCAGGCAGCACCAGCTACCTGGACTGACTTGGCTGAAGTGTGGAAGGGAGGGGGGGGTGGGTTGGGGGGGTGGGGGGCGGGGGTGGGCGCGGGGTGGTGGCGGCGGGTGGGGCGATGGTGGCTCCCAAGTCTCCTTAACAAGTCTTCTACCCTCCCCCTACAAAAACACACAACCTTCTTTGGCCACCACTGAACAAAAAAGCCCAGACACCCACCTAGGGTGTTAAGTCACCCAGTCTTTGCCTCCTGGCCTCCCTGTCCAGCAGTTGCAGCAGCTCTCTCTCTTGCTCTCTCTCTCTCTCTCTCTCTCTCTCTCGCTCTCTCTCTCTCGCTCTCTCTCTCTTGCTCTCTCTCTCTCTCTCTCTCTTGCTCTCTCTCTCTCTCGCTCTCTCTTGCTCTCTCTCTCTTGCTCTCTCTCTCACTCTCTCTCTCGTTCCCTCTCTCTCTCTCTTGCTCTCTCCCTCTCTCTCAACAGCAACAGCAGAGCAGGAACAGCCACACTGCATATCCAAAAACTGAAGGAATGCAGCAGCCAACACCCAACTCTTCCAACTCTCAGACTGCAGCAGCAGCAGCAATCGAGCTACAGCTGAGAGCAATTGGAGAGAATTAGTTTCACAGCCTGGGCAGCGTTAATCACTTGTACATACCGCTCACTATTGCCAATAAATTCTCAAGAATGTCTCCCTGTGGCTCCTTGTTCTGATGAGCAGTGTTCTTGTCACTCAGATGTGAAACCTTTCAGCACAAGATAAAGGCAAGTGTCTCAGTCCAGGGCCTTATCCCTGTGCTCTGTGCAGCCTTCAGACCCCAGTGATGGTCCAGCCTCACACTCCCTGGAAACATTACTGATGCCTGCACAAGTCTAGCAGCTATGAGGGTCTCCCAAGCATGCCTGCCTCAGCTAGCCAGCGTGATGGCCTCGTCCCTGTCATCGTCCCCTCCGAGGACCTCCTCACCCTCATCCCCGTTGGCTTCATCCTCATCGGAGGAGAGGGGAGACGTGCAGCTCCTCCACCTCTTCCTCAGCCAGCTCCTCTCCCCAATGTTGTAAAGGGCACAGCAGATGATGACAATGTGTGACACCCCCTGCGGACTGTATTGCAGGGGGTTCCGTGACCTCGTGGATGCATTTGTGGCTGGTGGTTTGTGATACCCCACAGAGGTCACCTGTGGAGCCCTGAAAGGAGCCACTGGCATAGAAACTGAGCACCACGGTCACTCTCATAGCCACTGGCAGTGATGTCCTCCATGTCCCCTTGGCACCAAGCCCTGCAGTAAGTGGCAGATGTGAGTGACCAGATCCCTAGACATGCGCAGTCATCGGCGACACTCTCATAGAGTCAAAGAGTTATACGGCACAGAAACAGGCCCTTCAGCCCATCGTGTCCAAAGTTTCTTCTATCTGCCCTATCGATGCCCCTCATAATTTTGTACACCTCAATCAGGTCCCTCCTCAGCCTTCTCTGCTCTAAGGAAAACAACCCCAGCCTATCCCATCTCTCTTCATAGCTGAAATGCTCCAGCCCAGGCAACATCCTGGTGAATCTCCTCTGCACCCCCTCCAGTGCAGTCACATCCTTCCTATAATGTGGTGACCAGAACTGCACATAATTCTCCAGCTGTGGCCTCACCAAGGTTCTATACAACTCCAACATGACCTCCCTACTTTTATATTCTATGCCTCGGCTAATAAAGGCAAGTATCCCATATGACACTGGTTGTTGGTCATCTGCAGGGATAACAGGTGGTGTCTATAGACCCTGGGCGTCGATAGGTTCCAACCAGCCATGGCTCGCTGTTACCCCTGGGCAGTGTGTGTGGGAGCTCCTGCTGTCCCTTCTTCCTGATGTTGCTGCTGCGGCCTTTACATGGCCAGGAGCCTCAGCCGCTCTCTCCTCCATCATCTTCGCTCTCTGTAGGCCATCAATAATGCAGAGATTATTACCTTTGAGGTTCTGCTTTCTTAATTTGGTACCTAGCATCTCATACTGACTATGCAGAACCTTCTTTCTTGTCCTGTCTATGTAGTTGGTACCTACATGGACCACAAGGACTGAATCTTCCCCTCCCACTGCAAGTTCTTCTCTGGCCCTAAGCAGATGTCCCAAACCCTGGCACCGAGTGGGCAACATATCCTTCCGGACTCTCACTATTTGCTGCAGAGAACACTGTCAAATCCCCTCACTGTACAGTCCCCTACTACCACTAAATTCCTGTTTGCCCCCCCCCCCCCCGCCCCACTTGAATGGCTTCCTGTTCAATGGTGCAATGGCCAGTCTACTCATCCACCTTGCAGACCTCGCTTTCATCCACACAGCTGTGAGCACCTCAAACTGTTTGGCAATTGTAAAGTCTGAGGCTCCTCCACCACTGTCTGCTCGGTCCCTTTAACTGCCTCACTCATGGTCATATCCTTCTGCCGCTCACTACTGATCAAAACAGAAGACCCTATTCTAAGAGCATGTGCCCCCCCCCACCCCACCCCGGCCACCCCCCCATGTTGCGCAGTGTCTACAGTTCTCAACAATCCTGATCCGGAATTCCTCTAGCTGCTTACACTTTTTCCAGAGATGTTTGTCATGGGTCACTTTGGCATCCAAGAGCGTCCACATTCCACAGCTGCAACATAACACCTGTCCTGCCATTGTTACTTATATTATTTAGTTAATTTAATTTTTCACTTAATTAACTTAGAATAATTCCTATTCCTTTTTCCCCACGCACCAAATTCCCATGTGAACCTAATTCGCTACTTAGCCTCTGTCTAACTCCAGTATAGTTGCCGGTCTCCTCGCACACCCCTTACTGATCATGCAGTTTGAAAAGCCTGCCTCTTTTACAGACCCTCTGCTGAGTCACTAGCTAGTTTAGCTTCCTGCTGCACTAAGTAACACCACTTGAACCAACTGCTTTCAGGTGATTGACACTCCACTTCTCTGTTTAATAAGCTAACCTAACTTACTTGAAAGTTAGTACTGTGTCAGATCTCGATTCTTAATCTATAGTTAAAATCTGAAAAGAACTTACCATGTGAATCTAATTCACTACTCATTCAGTCTCCGTCTCACTCTGGCGTAATCGCCTGTCTCCTCACATGCCCTGAACTGATCTCAGCCTTGTCCATAGCAGGGAAAATGCTGTTACACATTCTCCTGAATCATCTACCACCTATCGCTGAGGAAATCCTCCCATAGACACGATGTGGCTTCAGACCTTGCAGAAGAACCTCTTACATTGTCTTTGATCCCAGACAAACACACGAACAATGTCGAGAACAATGACAGGAATTCTATCATTGCATTCATTGACCCAACCAAATCATTTGACCCAGTAAATCGCGAGGGTCTGTGGATTGCCCTCCAAAGGTTTAGATGCCCCAGGTAACTTCATCACAATCCTGCAACTGCCTTATTATGATTTGACTGTGAATGGGAGATCTGCCACAGATGCTTTCACAATCCGGACCAGTGTCAAGCAAGACAGTGTGATTACAATCTACCTGACAGTACCCATTCACCTCATCAAAGATTAACTGCCCTCTGCTTTCATTATTAAGTACTACCTAATTTGAAAACTCCTTAGCCTCAGTCTCCTCTGTGCCAAAAGTACCCTGAGCACCATAGGCATACATGACTGCATTGTCGTTGCCCATTCTGCACCAGATTTGCAATACACCCTTGATATCTTCAATTCTGCATACAAGAATTTTGAACTGTCCTTGAATGTTGCCGAAACAAAACACATAAATCAACCCACTCCTGGTCACCTCCCATATATGCTGCAGGAGAGACTCTGAATTATGTGGAGCATTTCCCTGTACACTACACTGGACCTCACCATTATCAGTTGTGGCCCCTTGATTTGAGGATGACATTGATTCTGGGTCGTGTGTTGCTGCCACGTGTCTTCAAGTGACTGAACAGGTCGATTCTCGACCCAGAGATCTTTGGGCACATGGGGCAAGACCTCCCACGAGGTAGTGAGTTCCGGAGTGCAGGATATGCTTCCTTTTCTTCCCTTCCCTGTCACCACTCTGCCTCATCATTAAGACATTTGAACTGAAAGTGCAATGCAGCTTGATGGACAAGTTATCGCCACTTTGAATGATTGGTGGAAAGCTGCTCCCAGTCATTCTGTTCCTAGCAGTCCCTCAAAGTGAGGACGACACATGCCATAGAGCCCATGGCAAGAGCTTGTGCATGGAGTCTTTTAACATGAGGATGCTATTCCATTGCAGATATCATATGGGTCTGGCTGTCCAGGAAATGGTCCCGCTTTTACCACCTGCCATAGGTGTATCAGAAGAATTTCCTGGCTGATACTCAACCTCCTTGGCCTCGCAATGAATGCACCTTCATTGGCCATCCAATCCTGGGGTGGGACTCAAAACTGGATCTTCTAGCTCAGCGGTTGGGACACTACCCACTGCGTCATGAGATCCCCGTGCACCAGTCATTAATGTCAACATTGCTGTACTTCAAGGAGAGCTTCAGAATGTCATTAAATAATTTCCTTTGTCCTCCCCTGGAACACTGGCCATTTGAGAGTTGAGAAATCAAGACCTGGCAGGAGAGTTAGATTTCAGCCATTGGGACACAGTGCCAGCCTATCGAATGTGATTTTGCAGGAGATTTGCATGAATGCTTATGCAGCTGGCTTCAAGGGGTGACAGGGGCTCCCACATAGGCCGCTGAGGAGCCACAGTGAGCCATTGCTGCAACCTAGACCTAGAGTCTATAGACAGTGTTTGTCATTCCTGCAGATGACCAAGAACCAGAGTAGGCGAAGACTGCGCATGTCCAGGGAACTGGTTGCAGGGTTTGGCACGATGAAGACATGGAGGGCATCCACTGCCCATGACCATGAAAGTGACTGCAGTGCTCAATTTTACACCAGCGGTTCCGTTCAGGGCTCCACGGGTGATCTCTGTCACATATTGCAAACCACCACACACAAATGCATCCATGAGGTCAGGGATGCCATCTTTGCGAAAACTCACTACTTCGCCCAGGATTGAGAAACCAGGAGGCAAGAGCTCTGAAACTTGCCCGATCTCAGGTTTCCCACAGGTACAGGGTGCCTTCGACTGCACTCACGTGACACCCAGGTCTCCATGGCAACAAGCAGTCAAGCATGTTAACCACAAGGGCTTCCATTCACTGAATGTGCAGCTGGTGTGTGACCACCACAGACGCATCCTGGAGGTCTGCACATGGTTCCCAGGGAGTGTCCACGACTCCTACATCCTCAGTCGGTTACAGATCCCTGACATCTTCCAGGGTCCACAGAAGCTGCAGGAATGGCTCCTTGGGGATAAGGGCTATCTACAGAGGATGTGCTCGATGACACATGTGCATTGGCCTCAGGCTGCAGCAGGGAGAAGGTACAATGAGGCTCATGCTGCAACTCGCAACTTGGTGGAGCAAACCTGCGGAAACCCATCGGAATATTGAGAAGGAGGTCCTGGTGCCTGGACCGGTCTGGTGGAACCCTGCAACATGGTCCACAGAGGGTGTCACGCATCATTGTCACCTGATGCACCCTTCGCAACCTGGCACTGCAACGTGGAGAGGAATTGGCTGAGGAGATAGAGGAGCTGAGTCTCTCCTCCGATGAGGAGGGCGTCGACGTGGATGAGGGTAAGGAGGTTTTCGAAGGTGATGATGACAGGGATGAGGCCAGACGAGTCAGGCCTGCTCGGGATGCCCACATAGCCTCAAGATTCTTGGAGGATGATGATGACATCATAGATCCTCACATTGCATCAGTGGACGTTTGACTCCAATAGGCTGATGGCAGGGCACAAACCCTGTGTAGTAAGGCTCCTGTCATCGAGATGCAGCGGAGGTCCATAGTCCCTACATTCCAGGAGGATGATGACAACATGCAATGGGGACGCTCCATAGATCCTCACATGGTTTACGCGAATGACTGACTCCTGTCTGTCTGATGGTGGATCGCTTGCGCTCCCTGAACAGAGTCATATCATGGAGATGCTGCGGGGAAACCTTAATTCCTCCTGATCCTATGGCATCCTTCGTGAGCTGAACCCTTCAGGACCACAATGTCACCAGACACAGATGCTGATGAGAAGTGGGGGCCAGCCGCGCCTCAAGGGTGCTGGGCGCACACGGAGAGAATGATGGAGCTGTGTGCGGCCATGCCAGGACATTCTGGCAGCAATATTCAGCCCAATCGAGGTGCAGCCATGTCTGATGTGACCAGTGACTGTGAAGACACACCATCAGGGTGCTGGGAAGGGTGCACAAAGCGCGGGGAAGAGGCCGTGGTCTAATACACCTGCCTTTATCTTGTGCGGCAAGGTTTCACATCTGAGCAACACGAACACTGCTCATTAGAACAAGGAGCTGTAGGCAAGCAGACATTCTTGGAGTTTATCAACAAAGTGAACATTATGTACAAGTGATTAGCACTTGTGCCCAGGCTCTGCAGCTACATCTTCCTAAACCTGCCGCATGGTCCTGGTGTTCCCCCGACACCCACAGCGGAGGTGGAGGCAGCCTGCTGACCGCTACGCCCTGTCTGCGATGCCCCTAACGGGTGTCCTCTGGAGGACCCGGCCTGCTTTGAGAGTCCTGCTGTGTGGCAGTGGTGGCCTCCTCGGCCTGAGGAGCTAAAGCTGCCTGAGCCACAGGAAGAGGGGATTCAGATGGGCCGGTCACACCCGGGTGGATGGTCCCGGGATGTGCACCAGCTGAGCCTCCTCCCTTTGGGTGCCCGGGGGCCCCTGGCTGACTCCTTGAGGAGAAGGCGTAGCTGGAGTCTGATCAAGCTGCCCCACACCCCTCTCACCTTGATACTCTCGGAGGCCAAATATGGCATCAGCGATGGAGTTAAGTCAATGTAGCAATGCAGCAGCGGTGGGCTGGACCAAGGACCAAGGCCTCCATGGTGACCGCCATCCTACCAGTGCTGACCTCAGTGCATTGGCATGCCGGTGCTACCACCTCAGCCTGAAGACTGACGCACTCCTCCATCGTGCCATGCGATCTGAGGAGTTCCCGAGCTGATGTTCCCGAGCTTGCGTTTGCAGCTCCAGCAACTGTGACATGACTGAGTCCAATGGCTCGTCATCTGACTCAGACTCAGCAACATTCTGGCCTCCAGCAGTCCTCGGAGTGCTGGGGACTTGGGGAGTCCCTGCTTCCGCCTGCTGTGGATCAAACAGGGCGATGTGCTCACCAGATTGTGATCCCGGGGCTACTCTAAAGCTAGGTCCCACTGAGGTGTGTGTCTCTGCGCTGGTGGAGGGTGTGGGTGAGTGCTGTGATGGGGCTTCAATTAGGGTTTCAGCAGATTCCTCTTCTGAGGTGCCTTCAGCGCTTAATTCAATGCTCTGGGCCATGGACTCCCTTGGCTGCTCCCCAGATGTGCCTGCAAAAGCAAGGAGAGATAATATGTGCATGGCAGTGGCCTGTGAAACAGGCCAGCTGGATAACTCGATTTTCAAAGTCTGTGAGGACCTTGATTTCAGGCAGTCCTCCACCAGTCTGCAACCTCTCCCTCTTGTGTGCCAGCTTGTCCTGCAAGAATAGAGATGGAGAGGGCGTAAGCAGGACGCCTGCCAGGCCAGATGATAAGGATGCCTGGCATGAGTGGGTGGTGAGTGGTCCCAAGGATGGGATGAGGACAATGACGTTGAGTGCGAAAGAGTGAATGGTGATGCCCCTTGAGCTGGCAGTGAGTGAGATCCCTGTGGATGTGTGATGGGTTTGTGAGTGTGTGAGCTGAGAGTGATGACAAGAGTGACTTATCCTGGTGTAACGGTGGAGATCATTCACTCTCTTTCGGCACTGGGTGGCTGTCCTCTTTTGCAGGGCGTTGATGCTGACCATCTCTGCCACCGCCTCCCATGCTGGATTTGTCACCTTGCTCGCTGGCCTTCACCCAGAGCGGAGCTAGAGGACATCGCGGTGGGCCTGCACTGTGTCCAGTAGGCAGATAGGGGAGGTGTCGGTGAATCTGGGGCAGCATGTTTCCTCCCTTTGTCAGCCATGACTTTGCAGCAGTTTCCTATCCCTTGAAGAGTGCTAGCTCTGTGCAGGGGTAGCCTTTAAATATAACGCCTGTTTACTGAAGGCCTGAGGTGACAGCAGGGTGAGCAAATGAGAGGATGCCCGAACAGTGACTCAGCGTGTTTCCCAGGAATGCATGATGTGAGAAAGGACTTATTTTTAATTACTTTGGAAAATATTGTGTTATTCTGTAAAGAAGTAAGTGTGTGTGTGTGTGTGTGTGTGTGTGTGTGTGTGTGCGCGCGTGTGTTTCTCTGTGTGTGTGATTTAATTAAGCTGGGCAAGAGTTTGAAGTCAGGTTGTCTGGGGGTTTGGAAACATGAAAAGGATGAAGGTGTTAAGTTGAGGTGCAAGTAAATAGGTTACATCTAACATTTGCCTTTTTAGATAAGTTGCGAGTTTGTTTGAATATCAAAGAGGGCTCAGAGGTATAAAAGAAAATGTTTGCATCTTGCAGGAGTTCACAAGTAAACAAGCAATGGGGATAGGATATTTTTATTGTCCCCAAAATCAAAGACAAGTTTGAAACATGTAACATCTTATATATGAAAATGTTTGAATTTCATGGGGGTGTGTGAACAATGGGACTGAAATGAAAGGGGAAAAGGTATATTAGAGTTACTGTGGATAGCTGTTGAAATAGAAACAGCTGTATGGCTATTGAGCTGGATAATTGTTGAGCTTGAAATAGCTGGAGATGGCTGGAGCTGTTTGAGCTGATGAGATAGCTGGAGTACTGGCTGGGAGAGTTTGCAGTTTGAATCACTCATCCAGTCAAGTCTTGGGCTGCAACAAACAATTTTATTCTGAAGTGGATTCCACTGCAGAGTGGAAGAAGGAAAAGGTCATGTGGTACATTGTGATTAAAGTTACAAAAGTTTGCTTTGCGTAATATTACTGGATTTCACATTAGTCATCTACAAGGGAGTGTTGCCTGGAAGGTATTTACTTGTGGGTTTGAGCAAGTGGAGAGTGTTTGGGAGAATGTTTTGTGAGACTAACCTTAATTGTGTACCTGTAACCTTGTATGCTTATGTTTTATTTTGTTAATAAAGCATTTACTTTTAATTATTAAAAAAATCCAAAAATGTTAATGGACCTCTTACTGCTGAGATTGGTATCACTTCCTCTCAATTTCAGGATATTATCTGGGATTTGGTTTGTGCAGCAATTAGCATCAGCTGTGGTCATAACAAACTTGGGGGCTCTTTGCGGGATTATTGAAATTCCTTGATTGGGTTGAAGTTCGTGAATCCAAGGGGTATGTGTATGAGAAGAAAGCTGAACATTGTGCTGGTCTACCTCTCCACTCAGGTGTACACACTCTTGACCTACCTCACCCCTCGCTTGTACACATGCAGAGCTAACTCCCAAAAATATTTTTTTCTCTCAGTGGGCCATGAGTTATACAGCACAGAAACTGGCCCTTCAGCCCATCATGTCCGTGCTTGCCGACAAGCATCCATCTATTCTAATCCCATTTTCCAGCACTTGACCTACAGCCCTGGATGCTATGGTGTTTCAAGTGCTCATCTAAATACTTCTTAAATGTTGTGAGGGTTCCTGCCTCTACCACCCCCCAAGGCAGTGTGTTCCAGATTCCAACCACCCTCTGGGTGAAAAAAAAAATTCCTCAAATCACCTCTAAACCGCCTGCCTCTAACCTTAAATCTATGTCCTCTGGTTATTGACACCTCCACTAAGGGGAAAAGTTTCTTCCGATCTGCCCTATCTATGCCCCTCCTAATTTTGTATACCTCTATCAGGTCCCTCCTCAGCCTTCTCTGCTCTAAGGAAAACAACTTAGCCTATCCAGTCTCTCTTCATAGCTTCATAGTCTATGGTGTTCTCTTCCTCATAAAGTAGTGGAAGCTAGGTCTTTGAATATTTTCCAGGCAGATCTATGTCGATTGTTGATATATACAGGTGAGGGGTGTTGTCGGACCAGCATACATACAGGTGAGATGGGAGGTAGGTCCAGTGTGTTCACAGCTGAAGGAGGAGGTATGTCCAGTGTGTGTACAGGTGAGGGGTAAGGATGGTCCAGCGGAGGAACAAATGAGGGTAGATCAGCACCATGAGTGCACAGGTGAGGGGGTGAGGTAGCTCCAATGTCTACAGCTGAGTGGGATGTGTAGATCCAGTGGGTGTACAGCTGAGAAGGGACGTCTGCCCAGTGTGTGTACAGGTAAAGGGAGAGGTAGTTCTACTTTTGCCTCAATGTTCCTAGCCATGAATCCTGTGATAGAGGACTGGCTCCAGCAGGTGGAATTTCCCTGGGCCAATTGTTCCATCTTGTTATTATCAGCTCGGTCACGGTGACAGAATAATAATTAAATATTATTCATAATAATAATAATAATAATAAATGTAACTGGCCTTGAAGTATATCTTCGATACTGCTGTAACCTTTCCAGATAGAAACAATGCCGGTGTCACTGCTGGTCAACTATAATCATGAAAGCAAGATTTTCTGTCCACTTCCCTATCACCCCTGCGCTTACTGATCTATACTGGCCCCTAGTCAAACAATATCTTGATTTTAATATCTTTTTCCTCCTATTCAAATCTGGCCATGTTCTCACTGCTCCTTATCTCTGTGACCAGCCCCACAACAACCTGAGATATCCACGCTCCTCTAATTCCTGCTGTTTGTGCAACTCCAGTTATCATTGCTTCACCACTGGTGACCGTGCATTCATGTTTCAGGGATCAAAGTTCTGTAATTCCCTTGCTAAACCTCTCCATCTCTCACTTTCATCCTCTAAGGCACTCCTTAACAGCTACCTCTTTGACCAAGCATTTGGTCATCTGACTTCATATCCCCTTATGTTGATTGGAATCATACCCTGTGAGGTTTCTTCATGTTAAAGGTGCTATATAAATATAAATTGTTGTTGTTATCACAATGTTTTTTTGGGAGTTTGCTATGTGCATTTTGTCTCCTACTCTGCTGACATTACCACAGTTTAGTAAGGGAGATCATTATCTGTGTAGACCTCTGAGAGATTCTGAGGTTGAGAAAGGCACTATAGAAATGCCAGTCTCTTTGTTCCTGAAATCTTCCAGCTACTTCCTTGTTATTGAGGAGATGAAAGTGTGTGAGGGGAGAGAAAAGGACTCAGCAACCATGTCAGAAACAACAAGCAGGTTAGTAACCACTGAGAGCACCGCTCCTCATAAAATGACGGTAATCAAACACCATGGGCCGAAACTCTGAGACAGTCTCGATTGTCATAACAAGTCACTGGAACATTGAGAGGATATATGTCTCCAGTGTAGTCCTGCACTTTGTTTCTATTTAAATAACCATCCAATGCCCTCCTGAATG
The DNA here is from genome assembly GCF_017639515.1 of Carcharodon carcharias. Classification (NCBI taxonomy): domain Eukaryota; kingdom Metazoa; phylum Chordata; class Chondrichthyes; order Lamniformes; family Lamnidae; genus Carcharodon; species Carcharodon carcharias. Next base: position 3,966,701 of record NC_054495.1, on the reverse strand, counting down.
CCTCAATTGAACCTGTCTCCACCACAAAGGCAGTGCATTCCAAACCCTAACTACATGCTGTGTGAAAAAGTTTTTTCTCACCTTGTATTTACTTCTTTTGCAAAACACTTTAACACTGTGCCCTCTGGTTCTCGATCATTTACGAGCGGGAACAGTTTCTCCCTATCTACCCTATCCACACCCCTCATGATTTTGAAAACTTCTATCAAATCTCCTGTTGGCCTTCTCCCCTCCAAGGAAAACAGCCCCAACTTCTCCAATCTTTCCTCATAACTGAAGTGTCTCATCCCTGGAACCATTCTCATAAATCTCTTCTGCACTCTCTCCAATGCGTTCACATCCTTCCTATAGTGTGGTGCCCAGAGCTGTGCACAATACTCCAGCTGAGGTCTAACCAGTGTCTTACATATGCTCATCATAACCCCCCTGCTCTTGTACTCTGTGGCCCCATTAATGAAGGAAGCAGTGCTTCACTCGCATCTCCTTTAATTTGGTCGATAGCATTTCCTTGGCCTGCTACAATGTTCCAGTGAAATCCAACGCAAACTGGAGGAACAGCTCCTCATCTTCCAATTAGGCACTTTACGGCCTTCTGGACTTAACATTGAGTTCAACAACTTCAGACCATCAACTCTCTCCTCCATCCTGACCCCTTTTTATCCCCTTTTTTCAATATTCATTTTTTAATTTTTATTTTTTATCCACTTATTTATTTTCATTTTTATTCATTGTTTTACCCCCATCTTTTATCCTATTTTCAATCTTTTTTCCCACCACTGTCCCCTCCCCCCACCCCACCCCCACAAGGGCCATCTGTTACTTGTTCATGTTGTTCTTTTCAGAGTGCTTACCCTGGTCCTGCTATTATCACATTCTGCTTTCTGACCTTAATGCCTCCTTCAGTACCTCCTTTAGCCAGTACCACTACCATTAACATTCCTTTGTCCTTTTGCTCATGACATCTTCGACAATCTCTCTTTTGCCCCCACCTATCACTGGCCTTCTGTCCAGCTTCACCTGCTCCACGACCCCCCAACCTTAAACAGTATAGATTTCATTATTTTTACTTCTCTTTAGCTATGAAGAAGAGTCACGTGGACTCAGAACATTAACTCTTTTTCTGCACAGATGTTGTTAGACCTGCTGAGTTTTTCTAGCACTTTCTGTTTTTGTTTCAGATTTCCAGCATCCGCAGTATTTTGCTTTTATCCCCTATTAATGAAGCCTAGAATACTGTATGCTTTAGAAACAGCTCTCTCTACCCATCTTGCCACCTTTAATGACTTATGTACATATACACCCAGGACTCTACACTCCTGCACATTCATTAGAATAATATCCTTTATTTTATATTGTCTCTCCATGTTCTTTGTACCAAGTGTATCTCCTCACACTTCTCCGCAGTGAACTTTATCTGCCACCTATCAGCCCACTCCACCAATGTGCAAATGTCCTTTTGAAGTTCTACACTGTCTTCCTCACAAATTTACAATTCTCCCAAGTTTTGTTTCATCCGCAGATTTTGAAATTACTCCCTGCACACCAAGATTGAAATCATTTATATATGTCAGGAAGAGCAAGGGTCCCAATACCGGCCCCTAGGGAACTCCACTACAAATCTTCTTCCAGCCTGAAAAATGCTCATTAACCATTACTCTCTGTTTCCTATACCTTGGCCAATTTTGTATCCACGTTGCTACTGCCCCTTTTATTCCATGACCTATAAATTTCCTCACATTTGGTTGTGTGGCACTGAAAAAGGGCACACCCTCCAATCCCACAACTACCACCTGGGCCAGTTGAAGAGGAGAAGTTACACTCTCCAATCCCACAGAAACCACAGAGACTCAGGGGCTTCCTTTAACCAGTTTTATTCAAGCATATGCAAGGGAGCCACAATCATTCCTGAAAATGACCCAGCTCCCAGACTGATTACATTTCACTACTTTTGTATTTTTTCGTATCACAATGCATTTGAGTACATTTGAATATATCCAATCGGTAACCGACACACAGGTCCCATGTTAACACTATCCTATTGAGTACATAAACAGGTAATTCTACTAACTAATTATTCTAAAGGATGTATAGGTAATTATATTATCCAACCAAAATTGAAATACGTATGCAAAGACCTTGGTTTTCACAACTCAAGGCTGCTTGTGTTTCATCAAAGACCCCTCTGTCCATTGTATGTCTTCCCATATCTAAGCTAAACCATCTGCCCCTTCCCTATGTGAGAGGGAGGTACACGTAATTTATATTTTGTCCTCCTTGTGTCTTCAGCCTGACTCTCAAGGCTGGGCAATGTTCATCTGGTAATCGTCAACTCTTAACATGCTTAGCAGCCATGTCTGCCTGGAGATTTTAAGTGTTCTTCAGTAAATTCTTAGTGTTCTCTTTTAGCATTTTTAATTTTCCCCTAACAGGCACTGTGTTGAACGCCTTTTGGAAGTCCACATACACCACATCAATGGCCTTGTCCTCACCCTCCATCTCTGTTACCTCTTCAAAAATCTCCAGAAAGTTAGTTAAGACACGATATTCCTTTCACAAATCCATGCTGACTCTTCCGAATCAGCCCACATTTTTCTAAGTGAGTATTAATTCTATCCCAAGTAATTGTTTCTTGAAGTTTCCCCACCACAGAGGTTAAACTGACTGGTCTGCAATTGCAGGGCAGAATTTTGCAACCTTTTTGTAATGTTTGCAATTTTCCAGTCCTCCGGTACCTCCCCCGAATCGAGGGAACATTGGAAGATTATTGGCAGTGCCTCTGCAATTTCTACTCTCACTTCCTTCAATATTCTTGAATGCATCCCATCCGCTCCCAGTGCCTTATCAACTTTAAGTACCGACAGCTTTTCCAATACCTCC